>NC_029774.3:122715850-122863574 GCF_000817695.3 Arachis duranensis
AAGCAAGAAACAAGCCACAGTTGCTCTATCCACAGCTGAAGCTGAATATATATCCGCATCTGCTTGTTGTTCACAATTAATTTGGTTAAAAACACAGTTGGAAGATTACAAATTAAAGATCAATAGTATACCACTATTTTGTGATAACATGAGTGCAATAAATATTTCAAAAAATCCTGTTTTGCACTCAAGAACAAAGCACATTGAAATCAAATATCATTTTATTAGAGAACATGTGCAAAAGAGTACTATTGATATTCAATTTGTAAAATCTGAAGATCAACTTGCTGACATTTTTACAAAACCCCTCTGTGAAGACAGATTCTGTTCTCTAAGAAAGAGCTTGGGAATGTTTGATTTAAGCTTTGTTGAAAATCTGTGAAATTCTAACTCTGCTCAGTTTTATCTCGTAGGAATGGACGAGATAAATTTTAAGCATGTTGGAGAAGTTGTAATTAAGGGGGAGGCTGCGCAGACTTTGTTTCTCATGGGCCCCACAAAATCTTGATTAACCCCACCTTGACTTTTTGATTGATCCCTTCATTTTATGATGATCAAATCTTTTGGTTGTCATATCAAATCCTAGTGGAAGTGGTTATTGTCAAATCAAATCCCTCTCTCCATCTAATCCCTTGATTCTAGGAAACTACTTTTTCAAAATCCCTTGGTTAATAACCGCGCCATGTTGATCATTAACTTCCATTTCCAATCAACATTTAATGCACCACTAACCTCTCTCCACTCTCCACACTCTTCGGTCCTTTCCTCTTCTTCCAACTCCATATCTTCTCTTCATCATGAAGAAGAAAATGGTCTCTAGAAAAAGTAAACGCATTCGGCTTTCTCAGAAGACTCCCTCTCCACAAACCCATACTCATATCCACATTCATTCTACATCTTCATCTTCTCCTTCACCACCATCCAAATGCACTTCCACCATGAGAAAGAAAGTAATTGCCCACAAAAGTTCAGGCCGAGGCAAAAACAAGGAGCCAAGTGTTGAGGCAGAATCATCTCACACTTCACCCATCACATCACCACCACCATCACCGAAGAAAGCCACACTTGGGAAGAGTGGTCAGAAATCAAAGGGCTTCGCTCTAAACAACACCATGGAATTGGAAAATCTGGAATCCCTGGAATTCAAAAATAAATTTGCCAAGAATCACTCCCACTTCGATCCTGCCAGATTCAACTCTTGCACTTCCTATGAATTCCACAAAGAGGTCATACAAAAGCGTCATCTCTATTTGATGTACCTTGTCAACCTTGAGAATCTCGCAAACAAGGGAGTAAATGTCTCCCCACTCTTCGAACTGCTTCAATGGACTCCTCTGCTTCAAATCTAGAAACCAGTTTATCCAGGTCTGGTCCGTGAGTTCTATGCCAACATGCATCTTATTGATGGCACCATCCATTCATATGTGAAAAGAGTTCACATTACTCTTGACACTGCCACCATTGGAATTGCCTTGGGATACAAGGATGAAGGACCAAGAGCATACATGGCCGAACGGTGGGACTCACAAATCGGTGTCACTCATACCGTGGTTCTTCAACACATATGTGAGCATTTCTCAGGCTTGGATGGAAATATTCTTACTCACAAGGCTTTAGGCTCCACCAATTCATTGCTCCACAGGATCATCACCCATATTCTCACTCCTCAAAGTGGGTCTCACAACAGAGTAACATATTCTGACTCCCTCATCTTATTTGCACTTGTTACATCTACTCCCATTTCTTTTGGTTATATTATGATTCGCCATATGTGGGACTCAGTCAGGAGCACCAAAAAGGCAAATCTGCCCTATGGTATGTTCTTAACTAGTATCTTTGAATTCATTAAAGTTGACCTTTTGAATGAGAAAGTAGAGAACAAAGTGTCAATGGTCAAAGGAGACGGAGCAGTGAAAGGAACCAAAAGCAAGAAATCCATGGCTTCAGAAAGCGAGTTTGAGGGTAGACCTGAGTCCTCCAAGGCCGCCAAGTCCATTAAAGAAATTCTCACTGAATTTTCAAATATGTCAGAAGTCATGGTGCAATATCATAAGGCTGCACGTAAACTGACATATGAAACTGAAAAAGCATGGATGAGATGCAAAGATAGAGTGGGTCTAATGCTGGAAAACTTGGAGAATGATTTGGGAGTTGATAATGAAGATGATGAAAGAGATTCTGATCTTAATTTGTCTGATGATTAATCCTCTGTTTTAAGTTTAGGATATTGGCTTAAGTAGGCTCAATCTGGTACTTTATTTTGTTAGGTTGGATACTCTTATAACTCTGAGATACCCTGTGATACTCTGTTGTGTTTGACTATATTTTGAATATTTAGCTTGCTATATCAAAACTGTTTGCAGGTGACCATTTGATGACAAAAGGGGGAGAAAAATAAAAAAATTGAAATTGAAAAACAGGGGTTGAAATTCTCTCTTTGAGAATTCATGATCACCCATGTTAAAGAGGATTGATGCTTGATTGAAGTATCTGTTTTAATTGTGATCATGCTTTGATTGATGCATCTGCTTTGAATATTGCTTTGAATACATTGCTGCCATCATTTGATTTTTATCTTGGTAAAATGTGTTCACTGTGTTTATGATACATTTGAATTACCTTGATAAAATGCTTAATGTTGGACTTATTTTTGGCAGTTCTCTTAATTTTTAATGGAAATAGTTGCTGTGTTTGGAAAGATTATATCTTGCTTGAAAAATATTTTTTCTACCATAACTATGATTGCTCTGATTTGTTGGAAAATATTTTTTAACCAATTTGAACATCAAAAATTATTTCTGTTTGATTATGTTGTGTGCATTGAGCAGAAAATAAGTTTATGATGTCAAATAAGTTTTGATTATCAATTTAAACTGCTCATAGATCAAGCATTTAGCATCACGTAATATGCTAAATAACATTGTTACTTGAAGCTTGATTTAAATGTTACAGGTTAGTGCTTCCCTTGGTAAAATAGCATACATCAAGGGGGAGCCATGTGATAATTTGAAAGGGGGAGAAATTCAATCTTCAAAGGGAGTACTCGTACTCAAATCTTTAAATTTCTTTCCATTTTAATTTTAATAATGTTTGTCATCAAGGGGGAGATTGATGAGTTTGGAAAACTCTAAATTAAATTGATAATGATCAAACATTATTAACAGCAAAATTATTAATTTATTCTTGATTAAAGTATGATTTTTGCTGTGTAGATTCCTTAATGGGCCGAAAATAAGATTCTGATGCAAGCCCAACAATATTCAGCCTTGGTTTGATGCTAGAATGTATGATGAGTATGGCTGAATTATTTATTGTGCTAAATGGGCCAGATTAAGTTATTATTACTACAAGCCCAAAGAAAGCTTTCCTATTTGTTCAATGCTTGATCCAAAAATTCATCAGAAAAACAAATGTTATTATTGGGCCAGAATTCAAATAGTATCATAAGCCCAATTTGTTGTGCATGCCTGGTTCGAAAGAAAAATGGAATTGGGGCACAATGGTTAAAATAATGAAAACCCAATTCATTGAATCTTGGTTGCATGCTTCCAACGGACTTCACACTTTAACTTGTGGTGGAATTTAAATTTTATCAAGTAAAGTTAATGCAGTCCTTGGAAATATGAAAGAGAAAAGGTCAAAGTGATATGATGGCAATTAATGGTAGCTTACACGCTACTACACAAAGCATGGAGAAATGCACCTAATTAATTTATCTATCATAACACTCATAGCTTTGCTTTTATTTTCTCTTTCTTCTCTCTCTATTTGCTTTTCTTCTTTTTAGTAATTACCCAGGAAACAATGGGAGCTATGTTCAGCAACCAAAAGAAAGAAGAAGATGCATGCTTCAAGACCATCGAACTAATGATGGCAAGAAAACATAACAAAATAAAAGTATGCTGTGGCTGGCTGAGATTATCACCAAAAGTGGTAAGATTTGGTGAGGTAATCTCGGGTCCTTCATACTCAAAAAGAAAGAAGGAGATTCGTCCTGCAAGTAGGAGATTCTTGGAGGCATGATTTGTCTCTGATTCTGCTCAACCACCACAGGAAGTAGCTAGAGTGGCGAAGTGATGGAAGAGGCAGAGATTGTAGCAGATGAAGCCATCATCATCATGAAGCATCAAGGGCCAGAAATCCATCTTGGAGAGCAAGCCAAGGATGGAGCGCTCGGATTGATGAAGAGTGGTGACCAAGGAAGGACTAGAGGTATTTGCATATTGGTTTTTGCATGAGTTTCCTCTTCTCTCTCTGTGGCCGAACCGGTTTTGTTTTGGAGGAAAAGAAGCTAAGCTCGGTTTTGTGTTTCAAACTGTGAAGGCTTCACTTCTCTATAAAAGGGGTGAACAGTCATGGTTTGATTTAAGGAAAGAAAGTAAGAGTGCAAGGCACAGAAGTCTCATAGCTACCTAAGCTTACAGATTTTCTTCTCCTTCAATGTATTCTGTTTTGTAATTTTTCTATTTAGTTTTGTCATGTCTTGAGTCTCATGGAAAAAGGCAAACAGTGAGGTTTGTATGAAAAAGTCATAGAGCGGAAAAAGGCAGAGAGTGCAAAATTAAAAGAAAAAAGCCATAGATGTCTTAGAGTTCCTTTGTTCATCTATGTTGTGTTTCATGATTCTGTGGAAATCCCCTTGTAAGTTGGGTTAGCACTTTACAATTTGTAATCTGGATGATTATAGTGAAATTCCATCATTGTTGTGATGGAGACTGGATGTAGGCTGCATTGCACTTAGCAGCTGAACCAGGATATATCTGGGTGTAATCTTCTCTCTCTACGTCTTCATTTCTGTTTCTGCTGCACAGGAGCTAAAATAAAAAATGTCTCGTGCCAAGTGACGAGACAAAAGTAAAAAGTCTCGTGGCTAGGGACGAGACAAAAACAGAAAAGTCTCCTCAAAGACCAGAAAGTGTAATCAGGAAAAATGGGGCTAAGATTCAACCCCCCTTCTCTTAGCCACTGAAACCATCAATACTTCTGCGATAAAACTATGAAGGAATAAGAATAAGAAAAGATGAAGAAATTTTTATTGATTGTTGATTGATTGAATTGTAAACTATGAAGGTAAAACTAAGTATATATAGAACATTGGCCTATGAAACATAAAAGCAAATAAAGATAAGATAAAGATAAAGATAAGATAATAAAGACTAAAATTGTAATTGAATTTATGTATTCTATTGGGCTAAATTTGTGGGCCGCAAGACTTCTTTATTGTTGTCATGAGCTAAGGTGGAAGAGTAGTTTAATACACCCCGGCAAGCTAGTGGATGGAAGATGTCAATAATCTACAGCTTGAATAAGTTCTGATAAAATTGTTGAGGAAGACGTGTCTGACGTGGTGACGCGGAGGAAGATGCGTGCGGCGAAGCTTGAGCTGGCGGCGACAAAAATATAAAAGGAGATGCTGTGCTTGAGCAATGATCTTAAAAAAGTACGTAGAGCACGATAAAATTGATCTTCAGAGGGCGCATATAGCACAATTAGAGTGGTCTTCAGAGGGCGTGTAGAGCGCAATAAAAAAGGGCGTGTAAAGCGCAATAAGAGAGGGCGCGTAAAGCGCGATAAAATTAAAAAAAGAACTACTAAAACAAAATACAGATTTAACTGCTGAAAAAGAATGCAGATGAAATTGCCAGAAGAAGACGCAGATGAAATTGCCGGAAGAAGACGCAGACAAGTCACAGTGGCTATTCCATGAATGATTGTTGTTTCCTATTATAACGGGGATAACCAAGACTGATGTTGGATTTTTGCTTGGATGCATGTAATAGAGATTGGTTAGATTTTGAGCTAAATTGGAATTGTGGGAGGAGGTTGAAAAAGAAGTAGGGTGATCACCGGAAAGATGATAGCTTATGTATCTTCTTCAAAAAGGATACCACGGCTCTGATACCATGATAAAATTGTGAAAGAATAAGAAAAAAAGAAGAAGAATATTATACTTTGTATTTCTTGATTGATTGAATTTTTTTGAATTATGAAGGTAAAACTAAATATATATAGAGCATTGACCTATGAAACATAAAAGCAAATAAAGATAAGATAAAGATAAAGATAAGATAATAAAGACTAAAATTGTAATTGAATTTATGTATTCTATTGGGTTGAATTTGTGGGCTGAATTTGTAGGCTACGAGACTTCTTTATTATTGTCATGAGCTAAGGTGGAAGAGTAGTTTAATATGGTATCAGAGCTAAATTAAAAGATTGATTATTCATTGTTGGAGGAGATTGAAAAAGAAGTAGGGTGATTTCTCACTGGAAAAAATGATAGCTTATGTATCCTCTTCAAGGAGGATACCACGGCTCTAATACCATGACAAACTATGAAGGAATAAGAATAAGAAAGATGAAGAAATTTTATTAATTGATGATTGATTGAATTGTAAACTATGAAGATAAAACTAAGTATATATAGAGCATTGGCCTATGAAACATAAAAGCAAATGACGATAAGATAAAGATAAAGATAAGATAATAAAGACTAAAATTGTAATTGAATTTATGTATTTTATTGGGCTGAATTTGTGGAACACAAGACTTCTTTATTGTTGTCATGGGCTAAGGTGGAAGAGTAGTTCAATATGCAAACGAAACTTCCAGAGGAAGGTGCATATGAAACTGTATATAGCTATCAATCTGCGGAGGAGAAGCAAAAGAAGATCCGAGAGTTGACTGCCGAGTTAGAGACCACAAATCAACGATGCAAAGTTTATAGCGCAAACCTGCTGGCTGTGCTAAGGGATATGGAAGAACAAAAGATGAACCTATCTGTTAAGGTCCAAAATGTAAGACTTAGTTTGAAAGAGTGACTGCATTCTTTTGCAGAGTAGGAACACACCCAACAAAACATGTAGGTGGAATGTATTATTGTGAAGTAGTGTAATACTTGTGAAAGTGTGGTAAAAATAAAAAAAATCAATGCCTTAAGAGTTTTGGACTGAAAAGCAAACACACACTTAACTAGCTCTCATTGTAGAATCATTTTTTTTCTCTTTTCTTGTTAGCAATTGAGACTGAAACCTTGGCAGTGCATTCTTCCTCGCCGTAGTTTTAATCAGCACTACTCTGTACTCTCCAACACCATTCATAAGTAACCACGAACCAGAAAATGTCGCCGCCCAAGCCAGAGCTTCCCTTTCTGGACAAGCCCCTGCCGCCGCTTGCAAAATAAGAAGATTTTATATGGGATATCCTCATATAAATCCAAGATACTAGTAACACCAAACGGGATATGCTAGTAACGATGCAAGATAATCCCTATGCATATCACTTAGGGAAACACCCTTAAATGGACCAAATGTTTTTCATTGAAGGGAAGCCAAAAGGTTGATAAAAAACCTATGGAATCATTGTTTGAACTTGAGGAATAATTGTAATTAGCTCAAAAACTGATAAATTGCTCTTGTTAAATCTTAAAAAAGAACATGAGTAGCATTAGACAGTATGCCCTTGGGGGCGGGGGACATCAATTATTGGACTATCTAAAGCGCTTGCAAGTAGAGAATCCAGCCTTCTTTTATGCAGTCCAGAATGATAATGATCACTCGGCTAGTAATATATTTTGGGCCGGTGCAACATCTAGAGTGAACTACTCTAATTTTGAAGATGCTATTATATTGGACACCACCTATAAGACTAACCGGTATCGGATGCCATTTGCCTATTTCACTGGATTTAATCATCATGGCCTACCGGTGTTATTTGGTTGTGCGTTGATTTTAAATGAAGCTGAATCTTCATATATATGGCTATTTAGGACTTTTCTCCAAGCCATGTATGGTCACTATCCTGTCTCCATTACAACAGAATTTGATCCTTCATAGAGTCATTATTCTTTGACATCTCTACAAAACACAAAAATAGTAACGACAAAGAGTTACAAAAGAGGAAGAAAAAGGAAATAAGTACAGAAACAAGTCAGACAAATAGACAAACAAATACCCAAAGCAGTCCGAACTAAGGACGGATTAGTCAAAAATCTTTTTGTATCAAGATGAGGTGGTTTTCCCCAGAGATCCTCAAGAACAACTATAAAAGCGCGTTCAACATCATCCAGCATCTCCCAGGTATAGCGAGACACTCTTACATCCTTCTGCCACTCTAGAGGGAAGGAGGGCTCGTCATTTTCATCAAGAAAAAAGGGGGCGGGCCCCCTCAACAGCTCGAACTCTAAAGAAGTAATTCTTGAAGTCCTTAAAGGACTCATCATACATCGCAAACACTTTATGGCCCTGAGCGGACCGGAAAGAAACCCAAGAAGCTTTCTTTTTTGAAGAACCGCCAGGCTTGGCAGAAACAAACAAGTAAAGAAACAGAGTCTGGGAAGGTATTATATCTAGTTCACGGCAGAGAAGTTGAAAAATTTTAATAAAACCCCAAGAATTGGGGTGAAGTTGGGATGGAGCAATATTACACGACCACAACAGGTCGGTTTCAAAAGCAGTAAAAGGAAAAGTCACATTCAACTGGCTGAAAAAGTATTCATAGGCATAAAAGAAGGGACGCTCCCTCTCAATGGAAGTCGGAAAGCAAACCCTCTCATCAGAATCAGGAGCAACAAGCTCGTAATCCCCCTCGCGAGCATTGTTACCACAAATCCTATGACGCTTCCTCAGCTCTGTGCAAAATTCAGCGTCCACAACGGAAACACACAACAAAACAAGGGAGTCCAGCCAATCAGACATCCCCTCAGGAACTCTAGAAGACATCTCTACAATGTTATTGCGAGAAGACATGGGGCCAACTAAATCCTACAAGTAAGAAAAGAAAATGAGGTTACTACAAACATCTCGGACAAAGGGGAAAACAACTCGGTCAATGCTTCTGAAGCAATAAAAAGCAAGAAAAGGAAAACCCCAAGACTCAAACCAAAGTCACAGCAAATCATCACAGAGCCTACCAAACAAAACATTCCCAAAGCAACAAAGCATGGGACCATTAAAGACGCAACCTTTTTTGAAAAAAGATCATACAGGAAGCAATCTCCAAAAGTAAGAAACAGATACAGATCTTTTACCAGTATCAAAAGCAACCAGAAAGCAACAGTAAAACCCCAGAAAGCCTCAATAGAAATTCCAAGAAAAACCACAAGAAGGAAGATAAGAAAAGCATATCATAGCAACGAGTAAAAGATCGCAAAAGGTCCAAACTTTCAAACATGCAAAACCAGAACTTCACCAAAATTAAAGACGAAGCCACGAAGAAGACGAGAAAAGCTATTACCAACCTGGAAAGAACAAGCGAGCTTCAACAAAAAACCAAAGGAGGAAGACGAAAATTTGGGAATACGAACAAGAGCAATGTCGCCGGAAGAAACACAAAGACCCCAAGCTCCAATGCCAAATGACGCCGCACCACAAGGAAAACAGAAATGCAAACGAAAAAACAAAGAGTGGAGAGAACTAAGAAAAGAAGTTACGAAAAAAGCAAAAGAAGAGAAACCGTTTTCGGGGTTTTAAAATCCAAAGTAAAAGAGCCTAAAGGAAACGGGGCAATTAATGCTCAAAATTAAAAAGCATTAAACCCTCGCACGTTCCCAAAAAAGCGTCGGTATAAAAGCGCGCGTCTTTTAGAAGAAAACGTTCTACATTAAAAAAAGACTCTACAAAGAAAAGGAATCGACAAAATGCTTGAGTTTGACTTCACTTAAGAAGGACCGAAGTCAAGGACTCGACCTCCAAAGGAAGAACCGAGCTCAAGCAGGGGCACTGTTCATACCCTGGGTCAAGATGACCGACCCGGGATGTTTAGCGACAAGGCGACCGACCTCTTCAGGTCAGACTATCCAACCTCTTCCTAAAGAGCTCGGCCAAATCAACAGGAAAGCCCAAATAAAGGGCCCAAATTGAGGAACACGACCCAAATCCAGAGGCAATCCCAGCCTACAGAGATAAAGGCAGTTCCGTTGAAGATAAGCTGACCTCACCCAAAGATAAGATAAGATAAGATAAGATAACTAACTTATCTTATCTAGAAAGGTCACTTCTCACCATTATAAATACACTGGAGCACCCAGGTATAACTCATACTCTGATTCTACTCAATACCTGCTTAATACCTTTGCTAACTTAAGTATCGGAGTCCCTTGCAGGTACCCCCCACCCTCCGGGGACGAAGGATCAGCACCACCACCAAGTCCAACAAATCGGACACATCAGTTCCGACCGCCGTACACTTGCCGGACACGTCGGCTCCGACCAACACAGAAGATCTCGTCTGAGATCGACCTACAGTTTCAGGTAACCCTCGGAACACTTGGCATGAAAGGGAATTAAAAGCAGATTATGACACCATTAACACTAACCCACTTTTAAAAACACCATCTCTTATGAAAAAACAAGTTGCAAGTCTTTATATAAGAAAGATATTCTTGAAATTTTAGGATGAGTTTATAGAGACTATGGCTAATCCTGATACAAAAATTGAAGATTCAGCAACTATCACTACTTACCGAGTAGCTAAATTTGGAGAGAAGACTAAATCTCAAATCGTTACTTTTAACTCTTTTGAGATGAAAGCTAGTTGCAGCTGTTTGATGTTTGCATATTCAGGAACTATTTGTAGGCATATATTATCAGTTTTCAGGGCTAAGAATGTTCTGAGACTTCCATCTCAGTATGTTTTGAAACGATGGACAAGGAACGCAAAAGCTGGTGGCTTTTCAGATGAACATGCTTCTGAGTTTCCAAGTAGTTTTGGTGATAGTGTAACAGTTCGTTACAACAACCTGTGACAAGAAGCAATAAGATATGTAGAAGAAGGTGCAAAATCCATATGATAAAACTATGAAGGAATAAGAATAAGAAAATATAAAGAAATTTCTATTGATTGTTGATTGATTGAATTGTAAACTATGAAGGTAAAACTAAGTATATATAGAGCATTGGCCTATGAAAGATAAAAGTAAATAAAGATAAGATAAAGATAAAAATAAGATAAAGATAGGATAAGATCAAGACTAAAATTATAATTGAATTTGTGTATTTTGTTGGGCTGAATTTGTGGGCCACGAGACTTCTTTATTGTTGTCATGAGCTGAGGTGGAAGAGTAGTTTAATACGCCCTTGCAAGCTGGTGGATGGAAGACGTCAATAATCCACAGTTTGGATAAGTTCCGATGAAATTTTTTAGGAAGACGCGTCTGACGTGGTGATGCGGAGGAAGATGCGTGCGATGGAACTTGAGCTTCCGGCGGCAAAAATATAAAAGGAGATGCTGTGCTTGAGCAGCGATCTTAAAAACAAAAACAAAAAATAAGCATGTATAGCACAATAAGATTGATCTATTGATCTTTAGAGGGCGCGTATGTCGCAATAAATTCAAAGGGTGTGTAGAGCGCGATAAAAAAAGAGGGTGCGTGGAGCGCAATAAGAGTGCAGATAAAACTGCTAAAACATATGCAGATTGAACTGCTGAAACAGAATGCAGACATGACTACTGAAACAGAATGCAGACGAAACTCTCGGAATAAGGTGCAGATGAAACTGCCGGAAGAAGGCGCATAAAGGCCATAGTGACTATTCAATGAATGATAGTTGTTTCCTGTTAGAACAGGTGTAATCAAGACTGAGATTGTATTTTTACTTGGATGGATGTAATAGAGATTGGTTAGATTTAGAGTTAAATTAAAAGATTGATTATTCATCGTCGGAGGACGTTGAAAAAGAAGTAGGGTGATTTGTCACCGAAAAGATGATAGCTTATGTATCCTCTTCAAGGAAGATAACAAGGCTCTGATACCATGATAAAACTACGAAGGAATAAGAATAAGAAAAGATGAAGAAATTTTTATTGATTGTTGATTGATTGAATTGTAAACTATGAAGGTAAAACTAAGTATCTATAGAGCATTGGCCTATGAAAGACAAAAGTAAATAAAGATAAGATAAAGATAAAAATAAGATAAAGATAAGATAAGATAAAGTCTAAAATTATAATTGAATTTGTGTATTCTGTTGGGCTGAATTTGTGGGTCACGAGACTTCTTTATTGTTGTCATGGGTTGAGGTGGAAGAGTATTTTAATACACCCCAGCAAGCTGGTGGATGGAAGACGTCAATAATCCATAGGTTGGAAAAGTTCCGATGAAATTGTTGGGGAAGACGCATCTGACTTGGTGACGCAGAAGAAGATGCGAGTTTAATACGCCCCCGGAAGAAGGTGCAGATAAAACTACCGGAGGAAAGCGCATACAGGCCATAGTGACTAATTCAATCAATCACTAAGGATAAGTGCGAAATTTTGGAGCTACACATGATGGAACAAAAAGTGAAAGAATTGTTGCAAAGTAAAAAGTACTTATTGGTTCTAGATGACGTATGGATAAGAAACCAACAACTGAAGTTTGGATTAAGCGAAGACAAATGGGAGCATTTGAAATCTGTTTTGTCTTGTGGATCTATAGGAACCTCCATTTTAGTGTCCACTCGTGATAAGGATGTTGATTGTTGCAGCAATCATGGGAACATCCCCAGCTCATGATTTGTCTGGTCTCTCCGAGGATGATTGTTGGTCATTATTCAAACAGTGCGCAATTGGACCTGACAAAAAAGGGAATGAAGAGCTAATAAACATAGGCAAGGAGAGAGTGAAGAAGTGTGGAGAATTACCCTTTGCATCAAAAGCACTAGGAGGTCTGATGCGCTCGAGAAATACCAAGAAAGAATGGCTTGAGCTTAAGGGAAGTAGCCTATGGACTTTGTCGAATGAAAATCATATTTTGCCTGCATTGAGGTTGAGCTACTTTCATCTAACACCAACATTGAAGCAGTGTTTTGCTTTCTGTGCCATATTTCCTAAAGATACAGAAATCCTAAAGCAAGATTTGATTCATCTTTGGATGGCTAGTGACTTTATTTCTTCTCGGGCAAACCTGGATATAGAAAAGGTTGGTAACATGATTTGGAATGAATTATATAATAAATCATTCTTTCAAGATGTCAAGATCAATGATGAGTCAGGTAAAATTTATTTCAAAATGCATGATCTAGTCCATGATCTTGCTCAATCAATTGTAGAGCAAGAATGTATGTTTCTAGAGAAATCAAACCTGATTGACTTGCCAAGAAACACACATCATATAGGTTTTGAGTGTGGTGGCCAAACTGAAACACCAATAGAAAAAGGGAGCATGTGAGAAAATTGACTCCTTGAGGACATTATATCAACTGAAATGGGATGGTTATTTTCAAAACAACTATGATTGGCTTCCAAGAAATAGTTCTCTTTGAGTTTTGTGTTACAGATTTTCCAAATTTCTTTCACTCAGGAATTTCAGCCACTTGAGATATCTTGCGCTTTGTGGTCTAGATATTAAGACCATTCCTGATTCTCTTTACAGTTTGCATAAATTAGAAATCTTGAAACTAAGTAATTGTGGGAAGCTTTATAGTCTACCAAAAAACTTGACTCGGTTACAAAATCTCCGACATCTTGTCCTTGTGGTTGTGATTCAATATCTCATATGTGTCCATACATTCACGAATGTGTGTATTGAGAACATTGTGTATACATTGTGAAATACTAAGGTTTGATAAACCATATTTGGGATGAGCTACTTCGAAGACAACGATGTGATGGTGAAACTAAGCTTTCATAATAAATATAGAACCGCAATCCCATTGGGACATCTGAAGGAGTAGGTTTCAGTAGAAAAAATTCTAAGCCGCCATCATCCAAGTTATACAGAACTATCTTTGAAGTTGATGCCACCGCCATAAGAAGAGTATTTCCCCAGATATATAATGGGTGTAACTCAGCACCAGTAAGCAGTGATGGGTGGCAGTGGATGGTGGCTAATCTAGTCCAAGATTGAGGCATTCCATATTCCTTCAGCAGCCTCACAGACCAATGAGTTTTTTCATGGCTGCAACAAAATTCAAGGCAATTCTTCAGCACACATAAGTGTGGAAAGATGAAGAATTTATTTTTCGGAGCCTTGAGGTTGAGGGGCAGAGAAAACTCACTACAAGTCTCCTTCACCAAGTCAAGGGAAAGAACCAAGTAATCCAGAGTGCCATGCCAATGAATGCAATTAAGAGTGGCGGTGCCAGGCACAAATACTCCTTTACCATCACCAATTATCCTTTTAAATGCGGTATCTTGAATGATTCTCTTCGAAGGGTTCGGACAAAATGCACGAATTCTGGTTTCAGATCTAAGCGGGTCCTGTTTATGTATCTGATTTACAACCGCAACAAACTTGTACTCGTCATTCACATGATCATATCCGAAGCCGCAAACTCCTATGAAATCTTGAATTTCCAGCGGTTGGGATGTCAATCCAGTACAGGGATTCCACAGCATGATTAAATTATCCATGTCAGTAATGTCTTGCAAGCAAACCAATCTGTTGCAAGAGTTAATAATTTTGTGGCAACTTTTTCCTGCGAAGCGAACGACATCAGTAGGTTGGGAAGGTTCTCGAACAAGCACCGTACCGAGAAATCTCCGAATTTTTTGTATCTGTAGAACCAACAACCATGATAAACAACTCGTGGATGGCTAAAACTTGGATCAGCAGTGATTAAACGTACATGGTCGTTAGCGAATTGGGAGCTGGAAATTAAAGTTCTCCATGAACTGCACACACTCTGAAACCTAAGCAGCGACCTCGCCGGAAGCCACAGCAATATTTCTCTGATGATTTCATCCAGAAGGACTGAAAAAGCGGTCTCAATGGGGTTCCGGTTGAAGGCAGCAGCCGTTTCAGGCCATTTCTGGTGACTCTCAAACGCTTCATATTCCTCTTGTCATAATCCCTAGGCTGCGTCATAACTACTTGAAGGGGAGATTAACGCTATTTGGATTTCGGCGGAGGTTGGTGAAGAATGGCGATGGTGGCGATGGCGAAAATGTTTCCTAACAAACTTGGCAGGTCGACGCTATTTTCTTCCAGTTTAATATACCACGGCTCTGATACCATGATAAAACTATAAAGGAATAAGAATAAGAAAAGATGAAGAAATTTTTATTGATTGTTGATTGATTGAATTGTAAACTATGAAGGTAAAACTAAGTATCTATAGAGCATTGACCTATGAAAGACAAAAGTAAATAAAGATAAGATAAAGATAAAAATAAGATAAAGATAAGATAAGATAAGATAAGATAAAGACTAAAATTATAATTGAATTTATGTATTCTATTGGGCTGAATTTGTGGGTCACTAGACTTCGTTATTGTTGTCATGGGCTGAGGTGGAAGAGTAGTTTAATATGCCCACGCAAGCTGGTGGATGGAAGACGTCAATAATCCACAGCTTGGATAAGTTCCGATGAAATTGTTAAGGAAGACGCGTCTGACTTGGTGACGCAGAGGAAGATGCGAGTTCAATACGCCCCCGGAAGAAGGTGCAAATGAAACTGCCGGAAGAAGGCGCATACAGGCCATAGTGACTAATTCAATCAATCACTAAGGATAAGTGCGAAATTTTGGAGCTACACATGATGGAACAAAAAGTGAAAAAATTGTTGCAAAGTAAAAATTACTTATTGGTTCTAGATGATGTATGGATAAGAAACCAACAACTAGAGTTTGGATTAAGCGAAGACAAATGGGAGCATTTGAAATCTGTTTTGTCTTGTGGATCCATAGGAACCTCTATTTTAGTGTCCACTCGTGATAAGGATGTTGCAGCAATCATGGGAACATCCTCAGCTCATGATTTGTTTGGTCTCTCTGAGGATCATTGTTGGTCATTGTTCAAACAGTGCGCAATTGGACCTGACAAAGAAGGGGATGAAGAGCTTATAAACATAGGCAAGGAGATAGTGAAGAAGTGTGGAGGATTACCCCTTGCATCAAAAGCACTAGGAGGTCTGATGTGCTCGAGAAATACCAAGAAAGAATGGCTTGAGCTTAAGGAAAGTAGCCTATGGACTTTGCCGAATGAAAATCATACTTTGCTTGCATTGAGGTTGAGCTACTTTCATCTAACACCAACATTGAAGCAGTGTTTTGCTTTCTGTGCCATATTTCCCAAAGATACAGAAATCCTAAAGCAAAATTTGATTCATCTTTGGATGGCTAGTGACTTTATTTCTTCTCGGGCAAACTTGGATATAGAAGAGGTTGGTAACATGATTTGGAATGAATTATATAATAAATCATTCTTTTAAGATGTCAAGATCAATGATGAGTCAGGTAAAATTTATTTGAAAATGCATGATCTAGTCCATGATCTTGCTCAATCAATTGCATAGCAAGAATGTATGTTTCTAGAGAAATCAAACTTGATTGACTTGTCAAGAAACACACATCATATAGGTTTTGAGTGTGGTGGCCAAACTGAAACACCAATAGAAAAGGGAGCATGTGAGAAAATTGACTCCTTGAGGACATTATATCAGTTGAAATAGGATGGTTATTTTCAAAACAATTATGATTGGCTTCCAAGAAACAGTTCTCTTCGAGTTTTGTGTTACAAATTTTTCAAAATTTCTTCACTCAGGAATTTCAGCCACTTGAGATATCTTGCGCTTTGTGGTCTAGATATTAAGACCATTCCTGATTCTATTTACAGTTTGCATAAATTGGAAATCTTGAAACTAATGAATTGTGGGAAGCTTTATAGTCTACCAAAAAACTTGACTCGCTTACAAAATCTCTGACATTTTGTCCTTGTGGTTGTGATTCACTATCTTATATGTGTCCATACATTCACAAACGGTGTGTATTGAGAACATTAAGTGTATACATTGTGAAATACTAAGGTTTGATAAACCAGATTTGGGATGAGCTACTTCGAGGACAACGATATGATGGTGAAACTAAGGTCTCATGATAAATATAGAACCGCAATCCCATTGGGACATCTGAAGGAGTAGGTTTCAATAGAGGAAATTCTAAGCCACCATCATCCAAGTTAGACATAACTATCTTTGAAGTTGATGCCATCGCCATAAGAAGAGTATTTTCCCGGATATATAATGGGTGTAACTCAGCACCAGTAAGCAGTGAGGGGTGGCAGTGGATGGTGGCTAATCTAGTCCAAGATTGAGGCATTACATATTCCTTCAGCAGCCTCACAGACCAATGAGTTTTCTCATGGCTGCAACAAAATGCAAGGCAGTTCTTCAGCACACATAAGGGTGGAAAGATGAAGAATTTATTTTTCGGAGCCTTGAGGTTGAGGGGCAGAGAAAACTCACTATAAGTCTCCTCTACTAAGTCAAGGGAAAGAACCAAGTAATCTAGAGTGCCATGCCAATGAATCCAATTAAGAGTGGCGGTGCCAGGCACAAATACTCCTTTACCATCACCAATTATCCTTTTAAACGCGGTATCTTGAATGATTCTCTTTGAAGGGTTCGGACAAAATGTATGAATTCTGGTTTCAGATCTAAGCGGGTCCTGTTTCTGTATCTGATCTACAACCGCAACAAACTTGTACTCGTCATTCACATGATCATATCCGAAGCCACAAACTCCTATGAAATCCCGAATTTCCAGCGGTTGGGATGTCAATCCAGTAGAGGGATTCCACAGCATGATTAAATTATCCATGTCAGTAATGTCTTGCAAGCACAACAATCCGTTGCAAGAGCCAATAATTTCGTGGCTACTTTTTCCCGCGAAGCGAATGACTTCAATAGGTTGGGAAGGGTTCTCGAACATGCACCGTACCGAGAAATCTCCGAATTTTTTGTATCTGTTGAACCAACAACCATGATAAAGAAATCGTGGATGGCTAAAACTTGGATCAGTAGTGATTAAACGAACATGGTCGTTAGCGAATTAGGAACAGGAAATTAAAGTTCTCCAGGAACTGCACACACTCTGAAACCTAAGCAGCGACCTCGCCAGAAGCCTCAGCAACATTTCTCTGATGAGTTCATCATGAAGGACTGAAAGCGGCCCCAATGGGGTTCCCGTTGAAGGCAGCAACCGTTTCAGGCTGTTTCTGGTAACTCTCAAACGCTTCATGTTCCTCTTGTCATAATTCCTAGGCTGCGTCATAACTACTTGAAGGGGAGATTAACGCTATTTGGATTTCGGCAGAGGTTGGTAAAGAATGGCGATGGCGAAAACGTTGCCTTACGAATTTGGCAGCTCGGCGCTATTTTTTTTAGTTTAATATACCACGGCTCTAATACCATGATAAAACTATGAAGGAATAAGAATAAAAAAAGATGAAGAAATTTTTATTGATTGTTAATTGATTGAATTGCAAACTATGAAGGTAAAACTAAGTATATATATAGCATTGGCCTATGAAACATAAAAACAAATAAAGATAAGATAATAAAAACTAAAATTATAATTGAATTGATGTATTCTATTGTGCTGAATTTGTGGGTCACGAGACTTCTTTATTGTTGTCATGGTTAAAATAGAAAAGTAGTTTAATATTATGTAAGATTAAAATTTGTATTACTGAAAAATTTCAATGTGAAGGTTAATTAATTTTCTCTTAGAAATGATCGATCATAACTATGGTTACCATAAAATTAACCACACCTAATTAATATCTAGCTATAATGTGGTCTCCCAAAACGACCTTATTACTTGTTTGCAGGAATATTATCTTGTTAACACAGTAGGAAATAGGAATCAGTGCAAGATAAGTTAAACTAGTACAAAAAATCCATGAACCTGTGCATTTTTCTTATTGTAACACGGTATAGTGATGACCAAGTACATTAGAACTTTCTATCTTAGATTGTCGAATTTCTCAACACCTCAGTTCCATTAATTATACACTATTTTTCTTTTCCGATTTTTCTTTTATGATAATTATTATATTTATCATTTTGCTTGTAGATTATCTATTATTACAAAGAGGTACTTAGAGATAAGAAAAATTATACGAGACCTCTATTACCATGGATTATTTATTGGGATAAAGAAAATTTTGACAAGAAATTAATATAGAAGTCATCAAAACAAAGACCAACAATTTGTTTTATTTATTTTATCTTATTAATTCAATATAGTCTTTTTTATCTTGTCACATTCTTGTTTTCTTCTTATAAAATTTTTATTTGTGTGATTATTATTGTATTGTTACCCTTTTAGTTAAACAAGATAATATTAATATTAAATTTGCAAACAACACAATAAGAGTATTAACTAATTTGGTTAAAAAAAAAGGACAAAAGAACTTAATAAAGATGATAACACGATGAAGGAAAAGAAAAAAAGATAAACAAATAAAGTTTTGGGGTGTTATAGATAAAAAGGACTCAATCTATAAACTTAAAAATTTTACAAACCAAAAATGTTATTTGTATATTAAACAATAAACACTACCATTAATTAAATTTCTGGTACTATTAGATTTTTCTAATATTTTATTATTATCTTTATGCTAATTTTAAAGCTTAATATTCCTTGTTCTAAGGTCACCTTTAAATTTATAGATTTGGATCGATTTGATTTTTTGTTTATAGATTTAATGAAAAAAATAATAATAATAAAATGTCAATGGAAGAAGGCAACATAACAGATGAAAAAAAAAAGATGAAAGAAGATAAAAATTAATTTTAATTTATCTTTTATAATAAAAAAGAATGTAAAATAAAATATAAAATGTGTGTTTTTTTATAGTGATGCAAAGTAAGATGAAAAAAAAAATACCAAAACAAGATAAATATGATGTATGTGCTTCTTTATAATTATAATTTCTTTTTTTATATGTCAAAACAAATCTAATTATTATTTGTATTGATTTAATAGAAAAGAGAAAAAAGATAAAAACAGCACAAAATCGCCAATAAAATTAATGGAAGAAGCTGAACTAAACAAATTAATAACGCTTAATAATAGGGATATAAATTATAATTTTTAGTGTTTGTTGTTTGTTGTTTCTTATTTTAATTTTTCAATATAATTTTTGTTATGAAATACTACTGAATGATGACTAATTTTTTATATATTTATTGGTCCTGAGACTTTTTTATTTATTATTGTTTGCCGCATTAGTTTGATTGTACCTCACCACCCCTATTGTCTTAATCATTCAATATCACATAAATGAAACGTATCGTATGAAACGTATCGTGAGAAAATTGTCTGATTCAGAAACAGAAATTTAAAAGGAATTTCCTCTTTTATTCAGGTTAATCAAAAAATGCATATATAAAAGAGGACTAGACACACATCTAGCTAGAACCAGACATTAAATTTAATGCATTGTTGTTCATCTCTTGAGTCTTGCCCTCACTAGAGTACAAGATCTAATAAATTCGATGCCTCTTTCAAGACCTAATTAATTTGTCTTAATTAATTTATGGTGCATTGTCTTCTTCCCTTTCCTGATCTAGACTCTACACATGCATCATTCATGCCAGCACCGCCAGCCCATATATTATCCTTGTCATTTACACTATGGGCTCTAATAGCCTAGCCAGCTAAATTATGGGCTATGTCTTTAAGACGAACGAAGTTTGAAGAAACCAGAGGGAGGTAAGCCCAATATTAGGACCCCTAAAATCAGGAGATGAGCCCAAATTTAGGCCCATCTTGAAATTCAGCATTTAAAATGAGTCACGACAAAAAAAGGAATATCGTCCAAGGCTTCCAAATAAACAAAAAAGTTGTTACCCCAGACTAATAAAGATTACAGATATAATTATAATTTATTAATATTACTTCTTCGTATCAATTTAAATTTTTAAAAATGATATTATGATTGAAAGTGATATTATGATATAATATTAAAATTTTGTGTTTGAAAAATCGATTGTTGGTGAATCCAAAAAAAACCATTCACTCGTACCAGTTTTGAAAAAAGTGGTATCATAATAGCAAAAAAAGATGTTAATCTCAACCTTTAGAAAATTATTACCGAAATTGTATGTTTAGGGGGAAAAAAACTCTTGTAACATTTATTTGAGAGTTTTAAAAAATTCCGATTAACCCCGGCCCCCGCCCCTTTTTTTTGTTTCTATCTTGTTCTTTCTCCTTTGAGGTGTCCGATTTTCCTCACTAACTCCCAAAAAGAGGGTAAAAGAAAGGGTATTATTATAATGAAGTTTCCAAGGTTTAACAAGGTCGGCTTTTGAGGTATGGCAAAAGATCCCTTTAAGTTAGATTCCTCCAACTCAAGTTTGCAATCATTCCTGATGTGGGCCTTAGCTTATTGGTGATGTTAAATTGTTAATAAAGGATTTGTCCCCATCTATTTAGCGCATGATGATATAGTAGTAATCTTGGTCATTTCAGTGGATAGCAAACACATTTAAGCATTGGTGGCCTCTGTCTTTTAAAATAGGAATATGTCCCTTCCCATCACCAACTTGTTTGTGCCATGCATGCTTCATGATAACACTCGCACATTGTGTGTGAGCAAACAACCCAACAACAATGGTGGGATCATTCTTACACAATTTGCAGCTTGTTCGCGCACCTTCCCTTTTCCTCTCAGCCTCTCACTACCATTATTTAAACAACATAGATACATTTTATGTAAGATATTTTATGTATTATTGATAAACATGAGAAAATTCAAAATAGCTACTAAGAAGTATAATATCTAAACATGACCATTTGTTAAACGTCCATAATCTTTTAGAAGTCGCATGATATTTTTTTTGTTTGTTTAGATCTATTTTTATACAGTTACGGTCATTTATTCGTGGTTTTAAGAATATTTGCGACCATGACTCTGGTTTGTCTCTCATGGACCACGGTATAGTCGTGGATTTAGATTGATCTAACTTTGACTCAAAACTTGGAAGGATCTTCCGTCGAAACCGATAGGATGACTCTTAATAAGACATCAACGGGATAACACAAAGTTCGAATGAAAGCTAGGACAGGATCAAATTCATTAACTTTGCTTGCACACATAATTAAACTCGTACCATTTGAGCTACTAATACAAAAATTACATAGCAGCCAAGATTCCTTTAGATATCACTCAATGTCACCTTGTAATTGTAGAAATTAAAGTGTTCTAGATTTTTAGTTGGTTGAAATTATTTAAAAACTTCTATGGAGAAAAGGAATCATATCGATATAGACAACTATTCCAAGTTATGAGTGGATAATTTAATCTCGATCATTTTTTTTCTTTTGAAGGAAACATAGTAAAACTGCAACTACCATTAAGTACTTGAGGGAGGGGAATGAGTCGAATATAAGATTTTTAAGTCTAAATAAAACCGCAATCAATAGAATATTCGAATAATCAGTTCCCTCGTCTGTTTTTTTAAGCTCATATCCACGAGAATTAATAACTATTACACTATAGTTAGAAAAATTGTAATTTGTTTCGAATAAGGTCTAATTAACCTTGCAAGAATTTGTCGTTTGTCTAATCCGCAGTTTTCTTTTACTTGGTCCGTCGTGTGATCCATTCCCTTATCCTATCTTCTAAAAAAAAAAGCAAAAGTGATTCTCGTGCCTCCTAATAGTTTCCACAAGTCTCGCTATTAAGAGAGAGAAAGGGATGTATAAAAATTGATTAAATCTGAATCCACTTAGTTTAAGGAGAAAAAAACAATTGAGAGGAAATCAATCGCCAAACTCCTATGCAAGGTGGATGAAGCTAGAAACCCTATTGGCTATGAATAATATTATTATATATACTATGATATTGATATGATTTAAGGTGAAATCATGGGATCCTAAAGTGAAAAAATGTTGAGAGCTCTCTTCTAGCCTCGAAAATATAAAATATTTACAAGCGAGTCAGATTTGGCAATTGGACATATCTGGTGCTATGCAACTTAGAACTTGCTTTGTTTCACGACCAAGTAGTTTTTGACCCGTGAGACGGTTTACAAGTCTATCTAGTGCTTCCTTCATCCACCAGTGTTGACAAACTTCTCTGGCTTCAGATACGCTCATCTACAATAACAGTCCCCCAAATCAGAAAGCTTCAAAAATTAATAATTGAAACATTCAATCCAATTGATTGCACAAGCACTTACCCATGTTCTTTGACGAACGTTCTGCTCTGGCCAGAACTCAAGTTGCTCTTCAACAAGAAGTGGGAACATGTACCCTTCATAGAAGGTATCATGGGTTTTGCTCTTGAAGCTCCATTTCCCCAATTTACCCTACAATACACAAACTTTGACTTAGTTGTAAGAAAGAAAGAAAAAGTCAAAAAGCAAAGGCTTAGGCTCACCCCAACAATGCCTCGCACCCCAGCTTCCTCTATGGTCTCTCGCAAAGCTGCCTCCTTTTTGGATTCATCAAGTTCCCATCCTCCCTGGCGTTTTGAAAACCACACAAATAATGAACATTTGGATTATTGAGTAATAAGAAATAAATTAATAACAGGTAGGGTGCACTGTACCTTTGGGAATAGCATTCCTTTGCCTTTCTGAGAACTAATAACCAGAACTTCCAATTCATCTAAATCGCCCAACCAAGTTTTCTCCTCAATCTTATATCTATACGGTATGCATCTGCAAACACGGTACACAGTATTAGCAACTTTTACTTAACAAATTCATTTATTCAGAACAGGGTCTTCTTGAGAAATTCTCTTTTTTTTTTTTGTTTAAACAGAGAACGACTCAGCATAACCCAACCTCACCATGAGAAACTAGAAAGAGGAAAATGTCCGAAATTTCCCAGAATTGAAGGAGAATAAGAAGAAGAATAGATAGGAGAAGGAAGAGACGAACCCCACAACTTGGCGACGACCTTTTCTGTAACGCTGTAACTCCCGACCGGTACGAGAAACCAATGCGACGACATTTTCCTGGGAAACTAAAGCCACCATTTTTGTTCCGAGAAAAAGAGGAAGAAAGGAAGGGAAGTTGTGGTTTAGTGGATAGCAAAACGCGAAGTGAGGAAGGGGACCCTTTTAATAGTGTGGTAACTGCTTAGAGAGAGAAACTATGTGCCTTTTTAGGAGAGAGAAACCGCTTTACTTTTTTATAAATTTAGACAACTTCCCCCCTCCTAATCTTTATGTTTTTCGGTTTAATTAAACGGTTTAATTTTGATCAAGTAATATACGGTTATCTAATTATATTCGTAATTTTAAATAATTATTTATATAATTAATATAAAAAAATATATTAAAGAGTAAATGTCATTTCTCGTTCCTTAATTATTTGTTCAATAAACTTTGTACTTTCTAACAAATATAAAAATTCAAATCGGTCCTTATTTACTTTGAAATATGTACGTTTCAGTCTTGTAACTGGTTTCAAACATATATTAAAATAGATAGGACTGATTTTGATTTTTATATTTGTTAGGGGTACGAAGTCTATTGAACAAATGATTACAAATCGAAAATGACATTTATTCTATATTAAAATTAAATTTTTTATTAAATATATTTTAAAATAAAATATATTTTTTAATTGGTTTTTGTAAAATATAGTTTAATATTATATAAAAAATTTTCCCACATATTTTTTTTCTATTAAAATTTTGTAAGTGTGATATTAAGGGTGTTTGCAGTGCAGTTTAGATCGATTTTGAATCAAAAATTTATCGGTCTGAATACTAATTTTGCTCGTGGTGTAGTTTGGACTTTGGATTGGATGACTTTTAAAAAAAAATTCAATCCGATTGATCTAATTTCAAGCGGTTTGGATTGGATTGGATTGGATTTGCGATTTTGTAAATTAAAAAAATTAAATATATATAACAAGTCTTAACATCAAATTTTAAATAATCAACAATATCTTGAAAAGCCAATGATAACATAACAATAAAAATAAAATAAAAAATTAGTTAAAATAAATAAATAAATAATATTTTGAACATAAAATATTTATTAACTAATAATAATACTGAATGATATAAAAATTATAACAAATTGAACATATTATAAGTATAATTGTAAATATAATAATAAAATAATAATATTATAGTACATTGTGCGATTTGGATGAAATTTGATCGATTATGAAAAGTAGATTCAAAATCTGATCCGATGCAGCGATAGTAAAAAATAAAATTCAATCAAATCTGAATTAGTATAGTTTTAATCAATTTTCGATTTAAATTAAATTAAATGAGCAGTTTAATTTAAATCGATTTATGATATCACTTTCATTTTATTTCTCTTAATCTATTATATAGTACAATACCATATTCTATGAGATTAATTGAGAAAAAATTAAAAGAATATTGGCCCCAAATAAAGATTTATGTTCAAATTATTATGGGTAAAATATTTAAAATTTTATTTTTTATAAAAGTTAATCGATAAATTTAACATATAACTTCAAAACACAAATTATCTTTTTTTTTTTTTCAAAACTACTGTTATTCAGTAAGCTTTTCTTTTTCCACTCATTCACATGTTTGCCAATTTCTTTTTTTATATAACATAACAAGTTTAAATTTAAAAATTTATGTATATCGTAATTTCTTATTATATTTCCGTATTCTTTATTTATGAATTTTAAACTAATTTATTTATAAATAATTAATAATTTTAAATAATTGATTTTATTTATTTGATTATTAATCAATGACAATATCAAAGAAATTTTTTTTCATCCGACCACATATTTATATTTGTACAAATTAACCTTTCAAAAAATATTTTTTACAATTTAACTATTAACTATTAAGTCATTTTATTAACAAAAGTAGAATTAATGAAATTTTAATTCACTACTAATAGTTTTTTTTACATTACTTACTTAAATAATTAAATATATATGATCATATCAATAAAAATAATAAATTTTATTTAATTTTTTTATTACTTAACAATAACTCTCAGTATTAACAGTCATTAGTTAAATCCTTTTTGTAACCGTAACGAGTGTATGACCTTTAGGGGTGGAAAAAGGCCAGGCGGCCTGTCAGGGGCCTGCAGCCTGGCCTGTGTTTGGCCTGGCCTAGCCTGACCTGTTATAAAATAGGTACAGGCCCAGGCTCTTTTAAAAGCCTTAATACATTAATAGGCCAGGTCCAGGCTTACTAATTAGCCTTATAGGCCTGTCAGGCCTGCCTGCGCCTGTTAAAATATAATTAAATATATAAATAATTTTTTATTATTAATAAAATTATGAGATATTTTAAATTTATTATATTTTATTATAAATATTTTTGTATATTTTAAATATGTTAGAAGTTTAAAATTTTTTATAAATATTAAATATATGATATATTATATATAACAATTTTTATTAAAAAATAATTTTTTAAATAATATTTTTATTTTGTAAAAAAAAATTATCAGGCCTTTTAACAAGTTTCAGGCCAGGCCAGACCTAGTACTTTATAAAGAGCCTATAACAGACTGCAGATCAAGCTCAGGCCAATCAACTGTATAACAGGCCAGACCTGTTAAGAGCAAAGTCTGGCCTGGCCTGACCTGTTTCCACCCCTAATGACCTTTACGAGCAAAATAAGCAGATTGGGAATGGGATAGGTGAGTGACGTTGGACGTGGGACCCATTTGGGAGCAGATCTGCCGCAATGCATGCTAGGATGCGACACGTGTAAATGACGTGTCATCTGAGTTCCTATGTGGCTGTCATCTACTTTATTTTATCTTATCTTCTCTTCAACTTCATATTCACTTACAAGTTTCAATCATCACAATATCTTTCTTACTAAGATTGTAAAAACAATTATGAATATTGGTATTAGATTGATTGTCACTAGAGTTTACGGAGCCATTTGGTGAAAAGTCTACCTTTTTAATTGCCTTATTCGTTATTATTGAGATGCATAATGATGATAAATGGGTGTGATTATATATATTGTTAGTGTAGAAAAGGTTTTTAGTTTTTCTTTTTAACAAAATGTTTATAATCAATTTGTTCATTCACTAATTGTATTTCTCAGTAAAACACATCCTCACTAGAATCGTCAAAGTAAAACAGCTTTACTTCATTTTATTTTATCGAAAGTGTACCGCATGTAAACACACAATTTAAGAAAATAGTGAATTAAAAAAAAGTGAAATAAATTAACTAATTATTTATAACTAACGAACTAAAATTTTTAAAATTATTTATTTTTAATTTGATAAATTCTAAAATTAATTAATATTAACTAAATAAAAATTAATTTCTATGTTCTTCATTTTCTAAAACTAATAGGACTCTTTTTATGGTACAGAGTCGATAATTAAAAAAAGAAAGTGTGTCCCTTTGAAAAAATTAGGAAAGTGGGGCCAGCCCAACGACCAAGAGATGGGTTCGGCCGCATTCTGCATAGCTTAACAAATTTCTTTGTTAAAAAATATTTTAAATTTGGTTGGTTGAGTGAGAAGTTCACTCGTCCGCTTAAGTAAGTGTGGGGAGTTTGAATTTCGTCTTGTACATACAGTAATTTATTGGCCAGCGGTTTAGATCCTTAAATAAAGTTCAAATCAAAAAAATATTGAATGATGTTTAATTATTTTTTATGTCAAATATGAACACTAACTAATTAATTATGAGAATATATTAGATTGATGATTAAATTATTAATGACAATATTTGACCCAAAAAAGGAGTTTAACTATAAAATAAAGGAAAGGACACTAAGAAGCAGATGGACCACCCAATCACATGCAGCAGCAGTTGAAGATGCTGCAGATCATGCAGCGTTTTAAAGTTTTCATAATCATAGAAATATAATGGATTATTTTTTATTTGTGCGTGAAGTAGTGTGAATGAAAGAGTCTTCTTCTTGTATCCAAATCTAGAATCCTTCATACGTCCTTATCAATTATCATCCCCAGCAACCAATTTAATCATCTATTATCAAATTATTTCACCCATAATTTATGGATAGAGTGCACCACACGGACTCCTAATATATTCAACTTCCTAGAAAAAAGTCTCAACCTCTATCTTTTATTTCTTTTCCCTTCAAATTAAAACAAAAAAAATGTATACTATCAAATATAGTGTAATATTAAGCTAATTTCTGTTAACCGTTAATTTTAAATTAGAATTTTGATCGGTAGATATTTAATAGTATAAGCTTCGTTGATATATATTATATAAGAAAAAGTAATACATATCACACTAATTAACTATATTGTGTACCAACTCTTAAATAGAATTTGATATTGTAACGGATTAGCCCTGACCTATCGAATTAAACATATCACATCATTTATTTGCTATATTACTAATGTATTAAATAGGTGATTGCTATAGAATTTAATTAATAGCAGTATCCAAGGACGATGGACATGCGAGGGTGAGTGGAGGCTTCGGCCTCACAGTTTTTTTTTTTTAAAAAATAATAGTAATAAATTATTAAGTATGATTTTATTTTTTAAAAAATTTTATTTAATATTTAGTCTAATATAATTTCTTGCTAATTGTCTTTTAATGAATTTTATTATACAAAAAATCGACTACTTTATTAGTAAAAAATACACACATATTTTTTGTATTTTAAAATATATTTTCTATCGGTATATTTTTGTAATACATCTTATATTACATAAATTTTTGCATAATTTTTTAATATTATATATATTATTGATCCCATAATAATATTTCTAGATTGGTCCAATAAAAGTTAAAACATTTTTTTTTAAATCACTGATTCTATATTGAAATTTGCCTAATGACAAATTCACAATGAAAACCAACCGAGACACTTTGTTACTTTCATATATATACCAACATTTGAATAAACAATAATAAAAAGGGCAAAAGGAATAGAAATTATAGAAACATGTTTATGCATTCACAAAAAACTGGGGTGCCAAACAGAATCAATAATCACAATAACTATAATAACAATAAACAAGGTTCTAACCTGTTCACCCATGCATGGTGACAACGACTAGTTTGATTTCCTTCTTAATCCTAAGTTTGAGAAGACGAAGCACATTATCCACCGAAATACACTTTAATTTGCTGTTACACACGGCAACCCTAAAATTCACAACGAACATGGACAAGATATCGTTGATGATGATACTCTTGTTACCTACAAAATGAAATAATTGAGTTTTGATGTATGGCTACAAATTTCAATCTATTAAACAAAATTGACAGTTCAAAATCATATCAAGACAACAACAATAAAATTGCAAGCTAACCAATTAATAAAAGAACTCTAGTAAGTGTCATTGACATATAATAATGTGCCTACGTGTTCAAATTTACGGATTCAAAGGAAATGTTATTTTTCATTATTTATATATAGAGAGATACAGAGAGAGAGAGATAGATAGAGAGAGATATTATATTCTAAAATCAAAATCTATAAAAATACAAATACATATTGAATTTTAAAATATAAAAAATAAATTATCAATGGTAATATAAAAAAAATACAAAAATGATTTGTGCACACCAAAAATCAACTATAATATATTTTTGTATAAATATATATGTAATTTAATTTATTTTTAATATATATTTTATATTTACTCGATTTTGATCGCTTATTTTGACATATACATAGTGTTGAAAAAAATTGATATAATTATATTTCTTTGAATACTATTAAAAAATATATCCATATTTTTTTGTATTTTATTTTGTTTTTATTTTGTTGAGTTTTAATTAAATTTATCGATGAAACTACTTACTTTAAAAAATTTAAATGAATAGGTAGAGATATAAATTGTTATGCTATAATAATAAGCACAATTAAAAAATAAATTTAATTTTGATGTATGATAGTATAAAAAAGATTTATATGTATTTAATTATTTATTGTCAAATAAAAAATACTTTTTTATGTGAATAATCATTAAAAAAATATATAATTAGTTAGATAACTCGGTATAAAATTGAACACTGTAAATAAAATTAAAATTAACTTCCTAGTATTTTTCTGTTCTATATCTAACTTGAGACCAAGCTCTCTAGGTTTATTACCTAGTGGTTACTATTGACTCTGCTTCTAAGATAGTAATCATTCATATATATCTATGGAAATAGCTCCTTTAGATGCAATCATGGACATGCTAATAATTGAGTCCTCAGGGTCCAATTTCAAACTCTCGGTAAAAACTAAAAACCCATAGTAATATGTATTATTCGTAACATATCTTATCTTTCTAAAATAATCTTGATATAAAATTCCTCAAAATTTCTAAATAACTAGTATTTATTATATGGTAAATACTATAGTGTCTGTCATATTGTACCTAAGTTACTAAAAAAAGTAAACAAATAATATTTAATAAATTTTATATAATTTATTTTTTACTTTAAACATTTTATTTTTTACTTTAAAAAGTAAGTTAAGTAATTTAAGCACCATAACAAAAGCACCATAGAACTCACCTTATTATATTTACCAAAGTTTTCAAGTATCCATGTGATAACATTAAGCTAGTATCCAAATCATAGTAGGAATCAATATTTTGGACCTAAGCAGATCAAGTATACATATATAGACAACAAGAAAAAGAAAAAAAATAAAAAAAGGTAGAGATCAGAGTACAACGACAAATTGGCCATTTTCGAAGTACCACAAAAAGTATGATGGTATTCATAAACTACATCGATTAGCTGTCATGTTGTCGATGGAACTCTCACTATTAATTTTTGTTAATTTAATCGCCATCAATCTCAATATAAAATTAATTAGTTTACGTAAATATTTAATTGTATATTAACATATTACAAATAATTTTTAACATACTCCTTATTTGAAGAATGATAAATACAATGGTAAAGGCTTAAAATATATTTTACAAAAATGTAAAAGTAAGTTCAAGTGTGAAAACATGTTTTGGCCTTGATGGATTGATCAATGTTACACATTTTATATATATTACACATTTTACATGCACTCCTAAAGTTTTCTTTAGATAACGAGAATACTATATATAGATTTATATATATTTATTAAGTAAACGCGAGAAAAAAAAGTCTGCCTATCTAGAAAAGAAACTTATAGAAGAATCGGTTTGAAAAGATGATAACAATAATTGTTTGTTCTAGATAGATAAGAAAAAATGAAAGGGTGGAAATAAATTAAAATGAAAGGAGACACAGGAAGTGAGAGAAGCATTGTATTGATGAAGTCAACGAGTAATGTAGACAGCAGAATATAGAGATAGAGAGATAAATGGATGATCCTCGCATTTCTCTCCGCACACCAAATCTGAGAGACTCTGACTCTTATCGTTTTGACGGCGAACCAATTTTTCTGCAATCCAAACGGCGTCTCATGAACAAATTATTTAATACCATGACATCTTATTTAATTTTATTTGACCCAATCCATTTTTTAAATTTTCTCTCTCTATTATACACCATAAATTCGTTGTCATAATATATTTCATGAGTTTAGTTTTGATTAAGGAAAAGTATCAGAACCAATATTAATTGTGTATAATGTGTATAATTAATTAAAAAAATGTAAAATTAAAATTAGATCTTTAATTAATTATTTAATTTTAAATTTTAAAATTTAAAAATTAAGATTAGTATTTAAATTCATTCACACTATGTACAGTTATTTTTAATTTATGTTTAAGACTGACCGTCATCTTCTCCGGTTCTCACCTTGCGTCACTGAATTTCTCCGGTCATATCGAAGCCGCCGCATCCTCCCACTGACATCGTTCTCACCTCTGCCGGTCAGCCCGATGCACCTCGCCCTCCGACGTTCAGTCTAACGTTGCTGTCGCTATTTTTGTGCCTCTCTTTCAAACTGGCTTCGCTTTATCCCATTCCTTCAAGCCTCTTCTCACCGATTATACCAGCATGCTCTTCTTCTTCGAATCTAAGTATGGTTAGCTTCTTTCATGATTTGAGTCCTATACTTCACAACAGTGTCGCTTTTGTCATGACTAGTTCTTCAAAATTATATGTTTCACCACAATAATAGTTTTTTCTGTTTATTCATCTTCTTCTTTTTTAATTGTCAATTTAGGATGATCATTTTAGTAGGTATGCGGATGATTATTTTATTTTTATGTAGATGATTATTTTGATTGAATTGAGTTTAGTTATATATAATTAAAATATGTTAGATGTTCAATTCATTAGGTATGCGGATGATTATTTTTATCCTTAAGTGGATGGTTATTTTTATTAAGAGTGAGTGGCGTGTGGCAAGCCAAGTAGCGATGGTGAAATGGAATGATTATTTATGAAGGTGGGGTCGCCGCCGGTTGAAAAAGAAGAGCGTATTGGAGAATTTCAGATGGTTGTTTTTTTGAAATAACTAACTGGATTTTTTAAAAATTTGAAATTTAAAATTTGACATGAAATAACTGAATAAGAGTTTTAAAATTTATTATTTCGTGGGTAATTTTTATTTTTAACTCGTATTGGGCTAAATAAATAGTTCATTGTACACATTATACAAATACAATATTGTCTCCCTAGCGGGATGTATATAGTTATTTAATTATATTTGTTTTTTTAATGATTATTTACGTAATTAATGTAAAAAATTATTAATTTTTGTTGAGATAATATTACATAATTAAATATACTTATAAAATTATTTTATATTAATAGTGCATCAAATTAAATTTATATTTATTATGATATTATAGATTAATAGTTTAATACAATATAAAAATTTTTTATGTTTATTTAATTCAATGTTAAGATAATTTTATCATTTTAGTAAATGATTTTTGAGTGAATATAACATTTTTGTTTTATCATTATAATTAAATTTGATTTTTAATCTATAAATAGATACTCTCAATCCTCATTGTATGTTTTCACATACATTATTTGATGTCAAATTTATTTTTGGGTTCTTACATATTATCATGAATTTTAATATTTATCAATGGCATTCAAAAAAGAATATATAAAAATAAAGGAAAATATGTTAAGCTTTAATTTGTTTTCCAGATGTTGTAATTTTTTTATTTTAATAATTTAATAATATATTTTATATTATATTTTTAAATATTAATAATAAATTGATGATAAAAATAATAAATTATGATAATTCTCTAATAATATTTATCGTGTATATATAGTGTATATATATGTGTATGTATGATTTAACCCCGAACCAAGACTTTGAGAAATTAATTGAAGTCTGCCTCAGGCTTGACAAAATTGAAGTTGCATTGGTTGGACCAGATGCGTTTTGCACAACCTTTTTGAAAAAACAAATTTTTAAGCAAAATATGTTATATAAGTATCACAATTAATTAATGGAATGCGTAGGGAGAAGAGTAGCCCCTCATCACTCCTTACGCGCGCCTATTGTCCTCATTGAAATGGATTGAATACTTAAATTATAACATTTATTAATTGATGTAAAAAGTTAAGAATTCTCAGGCACCTAAATATAAGAGCTAGCTTGGGAAATGGTCTGATTCACGACTCAATCAATGAATCAAATACACCAAAAAGCAAACATGCATGCATCTTCATCCACCATGCATGCGCCTACCTTCCATGAAAATTATGCAAATCCAAACGCTGCTTTTACCAATAATATCATTATTGTTATTTTTATTACAACTTCATTATTATTAAATCATTTTATATCGCTAAAAAGTGTTCTTATACTTTTTTGTTAGGCTAAATAATTTAGGAATAATAAGAATCAAATTTAATTTTTTTATTTATAAAAATTCTGACATTGTATTATAAAATTATTTATTTAAAAAATTTAAGTCATCAAATAAAAAAATATGCATGATTATATATTAAATAAGTTGTATCGCATGCATAGTTTCATTTGCTGCTTATTAATTTATTATGCTACAATAAATACAAGTCATACATAAGATATTCTCACTCTATTTGTCAGAAAAATTATTTATTCAAAAAATTTAAATGACTTATAGAAAAATACATATTCATAGTTATACATTTTTAAGAGATTTTTTTATTTGTGTAAATTTTACATATTTTTATTTTTTTGTTTATTTCTTTTACATTTAAAAATTCTGTCTGGTGTCATATTATAAATTATTTAATATTTATTCTAAAATTTTAAACAGTATATAAAAGGCACATTTATAATTTATATATTCTTTGTAATATGTGCGATCGCTTTCCTGAAGCCTATTGGTGTGTGGTTGGGACATAAAACATTGATCTCAGTCGGACGAAGTTTCCTAACGCACCAAAATGACAAATTTTCTGTTTCATAATAACTACAGTTATTTAAGTTTTTGGTGAAATAATTAAAAATTGATGTATTTAACGTTTTCATCAATATATATATATATATATCAAGTTTTTGTCATTTGAATTTGAAAATTTGCCTACGACACCTTTTTGTTTTTTCCGAATTGCTTTGCTTTCATATATGGAAATGAAGATAAAAAGTCATTGGAGTTTCAAACGTAGCTGGTAATTGACATTAAACTATAGAGTCCCACCGAAATGATCTACTTTTGCTGTTAACTTGATGATGACGGTGATTAACGACATGTTAAAATTACAAATAAAAGAAAATATGCAAAGTTTAATTTCTAATACAATTATTATATATTTATTAAAAATAAAAAATTTAAAACATTTTATTAATAATAATTTTAGCTAATTTATTAAAACATTGGTGTCTTTAAGAAGTTGTGCTGTTGGAATAAAGGAAATGCATTAGTATGTTAATAGAATAATAACAATATGGAATTGGTGGATATATATAAATGAATGATTGTAAGTTTACGTGGTTTAGGGGTCAATTGTGCAGTCAAATTGATAGAATATTAGTGATGAGTTTGGTTTTATTGTTATCATTTGAAGCACTTTGTTGAAAAGAAATGATAGAATCTTCAAAAATAAAAAAATAGGTGTTGCGGGAGTAGTCAACAGATCGATTAGGAATTACAAATAAAGAGTAGAGTGATATTTGATCTTTTGGATTATTGATGACTTTTGTCAAAAATAATTACAAATTAGTTAATTTTATATGTTTAATATTTTTCAATTGATGTTCCACTTTATTATGTTAAGTTTTTTATAAAAAAAAGTTAATTTGTGCATTTAAGACATATATATGTTAGCTAATCCATAATAATTATAATAATGTCACGGATGACGTTAATAACAATAATCTTATGTTGTTTTAAGCAAATGAAAAGCCTAATTAGCGAGAATAGTGGCAGGTCTCATGCATGAATATGATTCCCAGTTGTGATTTAATACCGCTAGTCACAAATAATTAAGGAAACAGAATCTTTTTGGCAAATGTGAAATGTTGTGCAACTAATCAGATCAGCATAAACTTGTGTTTTTATTTTATTTACTGTTGTTTCCTTAGGTCCACAACCGCACGAAATAAATTAGTTGGTGGAAGCATGGTAGACATGGGTTCTGCTACCTATAACCTAACAAACAATATCTTTGATATGATTTTCATTTATTTGCTCATCAAACATTACATTATATCGTAGGATTATAATTTATACCTATGATCAACTAGCTACATGCGCACTATGCATAACAATTCCAAGCACAAATTAATAAGTAATAATTAAACACGATTCCTCTCTTCTTATCTTTGTCCACCCTAGAAGAATTGCAATTTCTTGTTTCCTTTTTTAAATTTTATAGGGACACAAACATGAAGATTGGTGCTATATGCACCGAAAAGTATTTAAATAACCGATAATAATGTGTAGAGTGTTTTCAAAGTGGAGATAGTCGTTATAAATTGCCCTAACTTAAAAGATCTGGTATTCTAGTTTATTAAAGAAAAGCATTTTTCAAAACCGCATATTTTGGCCAACTTGATGTATAGTCTTGTGTAATAGAAGTATGCTTTACCTAAATAATGAGAAACAGAAACTTGTAACATTACTTCATATTCATATGGTTTATAGGTGGATTCCACTAGATCATTCATTCAGTTGGGTGAAGTCACCCCTATATAATAGCCACATTTTAATATGCTTTAACGCCTTAGCTTTCTGTTTCATCACAATAACTAAGGGCATTTTTTTTAATAAATAGAATAAATATTAAATTTCCAGATGTAATCACAGTTACAGAAATTTACGGTTTTTTTCTTTGTTATTTATCTCGTCTTCCCAGACGATGATTTTTTTTTTCTTATCAATTTATCTCATTTTCTAATGTATCGAGATACATGTAGAACAAAAGCAAAGTATTACGTTTGTATCTCCTAGCCAGTTTTAATTTTAATTTTAATTTTAATATTAATATTTGTGAAATTATTTATCATAAATAGTAATTTAAAATTAAAAATAAAATTTATTTCTCTAATATTTAATTTTAATTCAATTAGAATTTTATATTGTTTAATTATTTTATTAATATACACTACAACAATTCCGGCATAGAACGGCGGAAATTTTGTAGCGGTTTTGTAAAACTACTGTGAAACGACAATCTGCAGCGCATATAGCGGCAGTTAGAGGTTAGGGCTGCAATCAGGCTGACGTTTAGCGGCGGTTTTTCTCGAATCGCCACTATATTTCATCAGGTATGCCTTTAGCGGCGTATTTTCAAAAACTGCCGCTATATATACCGCCGGGTGAGTTATTGTTTTACATTTTACGGTGGTTTCGTTTAAACTGCCACAAAATGCGTATTACCACATATTGCAATGTTTTCTTTAGTAATAAATCATTTGGGTATAATCTAGTTAAGTAAAGACTACTATCTTAAGTCATATATGTTTAAATCATTGTTACTTAAACTCGTAACATTTTTTTTACATTCGTTTTACGTAAAAAAAATTGACAAGTTAAATAAGCTATATATGTTAACTCATGTGAACAAATTTACCAATAAGATTTTCTTGATTACGTTATTGGCATTTAAATTTGCTTTCAAACATGGATGTAAAAGAAGAAAATAAAATCATACTTTGAATTTATAAAGTTAAAATAAAGTTCTAGAGAGCATAAATCAAAGTTACTCCTCTTTAAAGTTATGTCTTACTAAACCTAAATCAAGAAACTTTAAAAGTAGATAAACATGTACAACTGCAACCCAAATCATTAAACTAAGGAAATCAGCGTAACTGTTATAATAAAAGATCAAAATTTCTCTCCAACATCGTATTGACCTGGCAAAAAATACTCTGTTATGAATCTATGGGCTTCACATCTTTGAGGATTTGATATTTCATCTCGATACCATGACATTTTATTCAGATCAAAGCACATTTTCTTAACATGTATATCATCTTGTTTATCTTGTTGGTCTTCTAAAGTTTCATCGTCTTCTTCCGGAACTTATTCAGATCAAACTGCATGGATCTGTCGACTGCGACAGAGGAGATATCATCTAAATTGTCTTCTGAATCAGACTCTTCTCCATCTAGACTGTCAGAAACTATTTCTCCGGAATATTCAGGTAAGACTGAAATATCAACATGCACATAACAAAATGAGCATACATAGAAGAAATTGAGAACTCCGAAGTCATTAAATACTGACTTAGAAAAAACCAAACTACAAGATGCTAAGAAAATTTTAAAACTAAACGCAAATTTTCGACAATTACCATCACCCTTGTTAGTAGTTTGGGCAAATTTCTCAAACAGAAGCTCTGTAGCAATTGTTGTGCTTGCAGACAATGACGAAAAGTCCTCAGTTTTCATTGATTCTGTTCCACCATCATGTTATGTTCACTATTGTTTTCAAAACGTAACACTAGTAAAATTATATTGCGTAATAGATAGTAAGATTGTAAAAAATGCAACCCTAAGAATAACAACAACTGTAGAAGGAATAAAGATTTAACGTAAACTAACTTTTCCGTATTAAAATCGTTGAAAGAAACAAAAAATCTGCTTTTACTCATGAAAATTCACAATAACATAAATATTTAACTGCAAATAAAAACTACACAAGTATAAAGTAACCAAAGTAACAGAAAGATCGTTTTTAAATTACATTAAAAGGCTTCATATAAGCATTACGCGACATCATCGAAATTCTCTGAGGTCTTCTATATCTTCCTCCCTTGTTAACAGTAAATCTCTAATGTCACCTTCCGCTGACATGTTCAACCTTAGCTGTGGAGAAAAATCAACTTCAGCTTCTTCATTCTTTTATCCCATGTCATACAAATCCCTTGGTTTCACATGAACCACAACACTACATTCCTTAGCTACTTTATCATCCACATAGTATACAAGCTGAGCTTTCGATGCTAATATGTACGGTTCATCTTCTTCTCAATTACTAGTGTGTATCGGACGAGAGAAATTAACACTGGTAAGCCCCAAATGGTCTTGTTTGATGCCTCTACTGGTAGTGGTATCAGCCCAAACACATTTGAACAATACCACCATGAAGGAACAGCTATAATTCAATTCAATTATGTATACAATTTTTTTGTAATACGGAACGCCACCAACAGCTACTCTATTGTCACGCATACTTGCATAACTTCTTGTATTAGATGATACATATACTCCACTATTTTGTGTTTTCATCCTGTTTTCCTTTGTGATAGTTCTAAACTTGTACCCGTTAACATTGTTCGCCCCAAAACGTCTTGCCTGAATCATGGGATCGCATGCAAGCAACTTCAAGTCTTTCAAATGAAGCGTACTTTCCATAGGAACCCGGAACCACATAACATTCATGCTTTAGATTAAAATCGGTTTTCATATAGTACTAATTCCAAGCCAAAAACAAATTAGTCAGGTTAGTATTCTGTCAACCTTATGCTTGAACCACCGAGGAAATTCTGCAAGGACAACACTATCTTAGCTTGGGACCTTGTCTGATGACGCAAGCTTCGCTTTCTCTTTTCCCTAAATGTACTTTATGAGAGAAAAGAAAATTAGTCCAACTAGTCACTGTGAGAAAAGAGTTATATTGGTGTTTTAGAAATACATGTGTATACTCACTCAACAAACGAAACCACGGCATCGCAGTTGACTAGCACATGACGATGAGCTTGATGTTTTTCCATTGGAGTGAGTTCGAAATGCGAAACAGCCCTTAATGCCTTTCCAATAGCTGGAAACATACTTTCCTCTGAAGTATGAAGAACATCAACGGGCTCATCATCAACTTGCCCTGGTCGGTTGATTCTAGTCTCAATATTTTTCAAATATCTAGAACAGAAAGTCAGGATTTCCTCAGATAAATAACCTTCTGCAATTGAGCCTTCTGGTTGTGCCATATTACGAACATATTGCTTCAGACGTCCTAAATACCTTTTATATAAATACAATAAAATGCTCAGTATATACACAATTAATTCAACTGAGTGTACTAAAGGGGTTTATCAGCCAGCTAACATTTCTATTGGATACATCCACCTATAATGTACTAGTCCACCAAGAGTAACCTCATCAACAAGATGCACAGTGAGGTGAACCATGACGGTGAAGAAGGATGGAGGAAAAATCATTTCCATCTGACATAGGGTTTGCACAACATGATTCTGAAGCTCAGCAAGCTGCATAGGGTTTATGGTTTTCCCACAAAATTCTCGGAAAAATGATGACAAATTTGCAATCACATTGGACACCAGACTCGGAAGTGCATTCTTCACCAAAATTGGGAGTAATTGTTCCATCAGAATATGACAGTCATGACTTTTCAACTCAGATAACTTGCGCTGTCGCAAATCAACACAACGAGCAACATTGCTAGAGTAACCATCTAGAAAGACCACATTCTGCAAAGTCTTCAGGAATACATCCCTCTGTGAATTCGACATCGCAAATATTGTAGAAGAATATTTATCATCTTTCCCCGGCCATAATTCAGGCATTATGTTCATGCATTGTAAATCTCTGCGAGCTTTAAGATTGTCTTTTGATTTGCCGCAATCGTTTCACACACGTTTTTTTCTATATGCATCACATCAAGGTTATGACGCAACATCTGATCCTCCCAGTAAGGGAGGTCAAAGAAAACACTCTTCTTCTTCCAATGCGAGTCATCTTCATCCGCATCCTAACCATTGCATCTTTTTTTGGATGTCACAGTTGAACTCTTCCTAAATGAAACGTGCACATTAGACTATTGCCTCAATACATCTCTTCCAGATAACTTCTTTGGTGGATCTTTACCTTCGACTTGCCCATCAAATCTATTCTGGTCTAGTCTGTATTTGTGTCCCTGACTCAAAAAGTGCCGATGGCCCATGAAATACAATTTTTTACTGTCTTTCAGCCGTTGTGGCTTAGCGTCCAAGTTACACGTAAGACAAGCTAATCCACTGTGCGTATTGCAGCCAGATAGGTTTCCCAGTCCCAGAAAGTCACTGATAGTCCATATCAGTGCCGCACACATCTAGAAAGTGTTTGCCTCTTTGGCATCATAGGTTTCGACGCCATCCTATAATTGCTTCAACTCATCTATCAAGGGCTGAAGATAAACATCTATGGTGTTACCTGGCATTTTCGGCCCAAGAATAAGCGTGGATAAAATGAAAGATGTCTGTTTCATGCATAGCCATGGTGGAAGATTATACGGAATAAGAATCACAGGCCAGATGGAATACTTTGTGCTCATATTCCCAAAGGGATTAAATCCATCGCTTGCCAAGGCTAGGCAAACATTGCGCGGATCCGTCGAAAAATTAGTATACTTTGCATCAAACTTTTTCCATGCTTCAACGTCCCTTTGATGCCTAAGGAAACCATCATTATTAGACGCCTGTTTATACCATAACATATCACTTGATGTCTTGCTGCTCATGAATAACCGCTGTAATCGTGGTATGAGGGGAAAGTAACGAAGAGTCTTGGTCGCTATAGGTTTTCCATTTCTCTTCACTGGTATGTTGAGCCTAACAATAGAGCCTTTTTTAGTCTTCTGCTTCCATCTTGAACACCCACGTTTCTTGGACCTAGTCAAGTTCTCATCATCACCTCGGTACAGCAGACAATCATTTGGACAAGCATCTATTTTGGTGTATTCAATACCCAACTTTCTTATTGTCTTCTTGGCTTCGTACATTGTCTTTGGAAGTTTTGCTTGTTCGAATGCGTCCCACAGTAAGTCAAGAATCATGGACATTGATTTGTCACTCACACCGCACATACACTTGATATGATACAACTTCACTAAGAATGATAATTTGGAGTACTTTGAGCATCCGAGATATAACTCCTGCTCTCCATCTGACAGTAGATCATTAAAATTCCGCGTCGCGTGACTTAGACCTTCATATAAGTACGGTAACACGTCTTCATCATCATCTACATGTTCAAATGTTGTGATGTCCTCACTCGCATGTTGCATCGTGAAATTGAAGGCCTCATTGACCGTTTGGTGCATTTGATTCACTTGGGATATCATATTTTCATCTACTCGTCCCAATCCAGATCTCTCTTCAACCGGCTTCTCACCATGACACAGCCAAATAGTATATCTAGGTAGAAATGGTCGTAACAACAGATGATCGTATGCATCCTCCCTTATTTGCATTAGTAGAAACCCGAATTTAGGACATGGACACTTTATCATGTCATCGGAGGATGTATTCGCAAACACAAAGTCTAGAAAATTGTTCAATCCTTGCCTATATTCCACATTATTCTGTGACTTTAAAATCCAGGTTTTATCAATATCTAGTATAATATCAAAATATATCAAACTAATTAATAATGGCATAAGAAAAGCGAGAAAACAAGCTTGTAAAAGTTTTTCTCCATCAGAATTATCACAATTTAGTTTTAGCTAGCAATTTAGGTTTAGCGAATTACAGTTGATATGAAATTTAGTGAGGTTTGCACAATATAAAAAATATCTTTCCTTTACCTACTATAATTTTCGTAAGAGACATTGTGACAAATAATACTTAAATAAAATATAATGACAGATAGTCTTATTAGCATTTTCTATAATTTTGGCATTGTTATTATTTAAAACTTTTGTCAATGTACTTTAAAGTGAAAAATGTGTAACTAATATCTTTATTAAATATTTTATTACTTCAACTTGTTTTCACTAAATCATTGTTTAGGTGTCATGCAACTTGATCAAAGGTGTTTTCATTTTACGTTAACAAATATTGAAAAAATTAAATATTAAAATCCATTAATGATTATATTGTTATTTTAAAAGAAATTATAAATTCAAATCAATAAATTAATTTTATTGTTTGCCACTTTTTAATTTAGAATAAAAGATCTCTTACGATTTCAATTTGGATTTCTCAATTATTAGTTGATGATAAGACATTAATTATTTTTTTATTTTATATCATTTTTAAATATACTTTAATATATTATAAATAACATAAAAAAAATGATTCATCTCCATCATAATATGTAACGTATATTTAAAAAAAGATAATAGTTAAATATTTAACTCAAGTACAAAACTAAAAAAATATAAAGAACTTAAAATGATATTTAGAAACCACGAAAAAAAAACATATAAACACTAAATAATTACTATTTGGAAACCCCAAACGCGTTGTCTTTCGTGAATTTCATTTCAATTTTGGACCTTTTAACGATCGTCACGATATACTAGTTGACAAAAAAAGATAAAATGAATATTTTGTTTTGTTATATTTTTTGCAATTTTCTCCGTTTAAAATCATCATTAAAACTCAGCGTTTAAAATATTAATGATTTTATTCATATTTTCAAATTAGAAATCTAAATTTAACGGTTGAAATTAAACTAAAAAAATAAACCAGCTTAAGTTATCTAACATGTAAAAAAAAGGAAGAGTACTATATGTACTCGGTAGACAAAAAACTGATGACAATATTAATAAAAGTTATATTTGACATTGTTTAGTAATTTGAATAAGACCTTTACAATTAATCTGTTTTCCTTTATTCACCTTTCGAAGACCTTTAAATTCTTTTCAAGCTCTTTTTTTTCTTTTCTTTACAATTAATTTATTTTTCTTTTATATATCATTTGGCGGTATGTAATGTATACTACTCAAATTACTCTAATTTAAATCTATGTACCCTTCGTTTTATATGTCTGGATTATTAAATATTTTTTTAAGATAAAAATTATATTTTTAAATCATTAACTTGTATTAATTTCATTCGCTGCTTTTTTGGTTTATTATTACTTGTTTAGAGAAAAAATAATGCTCTGCAACAATGGAAACAAGAAAAATAATTAAAAATAATTTTAATTTCCTTTTTTATTATGATTTGCAATTAGTTTTAGTGCATTATTGTTGTAAAGAGCTTGATGTTGTCAACGGGTCATATACAATTTGCGGATCAAACATCTGGTCTCCTGTTAATACGATCTTCCATTTGCGATGAGGGGCAAAAAAATTTATTTCTGTTCGTATGTGTGCATGTCTGATATTTTTTTTCCTAACTAATTTATTTTATTTCCATAATTTATTTGTTTTAATTGTTTAAAGGGGGTCATATTTGATTCTTTGGTTTACTTGATTTTGCTCACTCGCAGAACAACTATTTTCCCATGACTGTGTGTGTTCTATTTATCTTTATTGTTATACAATCTTTATGTTTAAACAATGCACCCCTTTTTATGACTTGGAATTGGGAAAGATCTGGCACCAATTTTTTTCAAAATACAATATTTGGGCTTTCTGGCTTCTGTGTCTGATTTTCTTCTTGTTCAGTTATAAAAGTAACTTTTCCCGTCATAGCAAGCCTATTAGCAAACAGTATTTAAAAGAAAAAAAATTAATATAAGATAAAATAACATATAAAATAGAAAAAATAACATATAATATTCAAAAACACAAATAAGCAAAGTAAATAAACTAAAAGCTAAGTAAGTAAGTAAACAAAATATGAAGATGAGCTTGGGACTGTATTGCATCTGCATGTTTTAAAAGCAATTAGTGAGGCAGCTAGTTCAAGGGGATGGGACAATCATATATTCATATTCATCAAATCAAGCCTATCACTAAAAATATGTGTTAAGTAGATTTCTTATGTAATTTTTCTTCTCTTCTTTCATTATTTTAGACTAATCATTATGTTTTTGTGTGTATTTTCCTTTCTCCTCTTCTAGAATTATGATAATTGATAAGTGTAACTCCCATTATTTTTTTTATTTTGGTTCGAAAATTCTATTAAATCTCGTACTACAACTTTATATTAAAAAGGGAAGCACTGCAAATTTCATGTACGTCATGCATGCTTGGGTTAATTTCTAAACAAAAGTATTTATGTATCTTCTTTCTTGAAAATAAATGAAGGATCTAAATGTCATTTTGGATACTAAAAAACAACAAAAAGGCCTAGTTCGGAAATCCAATAGAGTTTCACTTATTCTCCCTCAGCCGCTGCTGTTCTTCCCTTTCTCCTGCCGGCCGTTGTGTGTTTTTCTTCCCTACGCCGTTCCTTCACTGGTTCATATTCTTCCTTTTTTTGTTCCTGTCTTTATTTTTTTTATACTTTTCCTTTTTCGCCATCCCCATTTCTCTGCTTTTATTTGTTTTTGTTCCGTTGCTTCTGTATTTTTTTTCTTTGGTTGCATATGTTAATTTTGGGTTAATTTCATTGGTTGTTGCTGCTGCTATGTTATGGCTTATGAGTTATGAAATTCTTGATATGGTATGTTAATTTTTGTTGATGTTATGTTATCAGCTAATTGATTTGGTATGGTTGCTGCTGATATTGTGAAAATAATGTTATTACTGTGAGTATGACCTTGGTTGATGGTTTTGGATTTTTTGTGCATTCTTGATTTATTTTCTTCTCCCTTTTTTTATCGCCAAAAATAAGCAAAGTAAGTAGAGAGTAGGAAAGAGTATCAGTGCAAGATTTATTTACTACATTCAATATAGGAACCCACCTCAATATAACAACTCATCTATCTATTTATTATAATATTATAAAATACTACTATTATTTGTTTATTTATTCCAATAATAAATATCCAATGTAGGATATTAGTAGCAGTTTGTCAAGCTTGATTCTTGGCTTTTGATAATAAATAATCTTTCACTTATTTAAGTGTTTTTACTTACCAGGTCAAGAATTAATTTGATATACATATGCTTTTATGACACATTCAAATTTATTTGTAAACCAGTCATTAATGCTATTAAATAATAAGACTTGAACTAATATTAAAACTAATTAATGTTTTCTATGTTAAACTAATTTAAATAGACTTAATTGATTAAAAACTTAAATTATTTCAAAAAAATAAATTCTAATATTCTATTTATCATGATGTATCAAGTAATGTGCCTTATAGTGTTCCATATAGATTTCATAATTTTGTATTCCCTAATTTTGGGGTATAGTTTGTATTCTCTATTTGCTTTAAAGGTCTTTTTACGTTGTGCATGTTATTTGTCTAGTAATATTATTTTTTTGTCAAGGTTTGTAAGAATGCCTAGGAAATCACGATATAACATTATACGGGAACCCTCAAAGATGCCGAAACTAATGCCAGAACTGAAGAGACAACAGTTAGTGTTTGTGGTTAACATTTCTTGACGTAACCTTATGTGAAAATTAAATATCCTTCAATTGCATAATTGATCTATGTTGTTAATTTTTCTCCCAGCAAAATGATTAGTTTATGAATTAAATTAATTCTCAATATTAAATCTTTTTTTAAAATATAATTCTAAATGCTTTCATATTGCCTTAAGGTTGGGTCCATGACTAAAGGAGCTCAGACATCACGTGAGCAACCACGTGATAGGGTTCCGATTTTATCCTCAGCTAATAGAGCTCCGCCAACCCATATCAATGAACCGTTTCGTGCACCGCGCATCGATCATAGGCTTGCACAGTAGAGCAGTGCTAATGATCCTCAAACTCCCACAGAACGCGTAGAGACTCGGCATCGTGCGGAAGTGGCTGATCTTGAATTAGAGGATGAGAATTATGACCCAGAGGCGGATGAAGTTCCGTCGTTTGATGACCACATCGACAACTTGTTTGCTGCCCAAGAAGTCGAAGGTCAGCACAATAACGGGAAATGCAAAGATACAGATTTCTGGGAAGTTACTGTTATCGGTAAACTTTTTTTTCTCTTATTTTCATAAGCAGTTGTCTTTAAAGTCCTTTACTTCTATTTTTTTTTTGCAATGATTAGATAGTAATTTTGTTTCCCATACACTTCTTAGAGGATGGCGTGAGAAAAGCTTCTAGGCTGAGCGTGAAGGAGGCTATAGCGCTCCCTTCCAATATAAAGATAGTACTCCCATTTAATAAAGAGCTGCAATTGATTGGTCAGGCCACTGGATTATTCAGCGTTTTCTTAGGGAGTTTGGGTGTAGATTATTCCCATTTTCCCATATGTGCAAACAGTTGGAAGCATGTGAACAAAGCTAAGAAGGAACATGCATACAACATAATTAAGGTACAACTTTAAGCTTCAACAATTTAAGCAATTTTAGTATTTTGTTTTTTTTTTGTAAGGGCTTTTGCATGGGTAAATTATATGGTTCGTAAAATTTTCATATTTTGTTTTTCACATCATTATTTAAGCACTTCTCATTTATACGTTATTGCGACTGCTTGTACTGGATTTGAGTATCATACTTTAACAATTTAAATTAGCTTGTAATGGTTATGGCATTTCTTCAAATTATCAGTCTTATGCTTGTTAGTTGGTCTTGGTTAATGACAATGTCAACTAATTGCAGCGGGTCTTTCACTATGAGAACGGTGTCGTAGGAAAAACAAAGCGCGATATTATGAAGAGAATAAGAAAGAACTGGAAGGATACAAAGCACCACTTGTATCATAGGTGTTACAAAGAAATAAAGACTTATGAGGAAAATCTTAAGCATCACCCGAAAGGAATAGAAGAAAATGAATGGAAAAATTTCATTGACTATCGCCAGAAGGAAGAAACAAAGGTAAGCTTTGGTATATTTTATTATTTCCACAAAAACATACATGTATTTACATATTACTCCCTATATATTTTATATTCAACATCTCTTTCTCATTTACATTTGTTCTATTATTTGTTCATAGAAAAAATGTAAACATGACGCTTTAAATCGGAGCAAGAAACTTTACACACATAGTGGGGGCTCTAAAAATTGGCAAGAAAAAAAGACAAAGTGGTAATAAGTCATTATTTGCATTAAGTTTTTGATTAATTTTTCTAAATATGTTGTTGTTGTTTACTAAATTGTGTCGATATCAATGATATATGAGAAAGAGCAAGGAAGACTCGTTGATAGAGGAGAGTTGTTTATCATGACTCATAAGAAAAAAGATGGCTCGTATATCCATCCCGATGCGCGTGTTGTTAGTGTAAGTCATGTTTGAAAATTTGAAGCAACTTAGCTTACTGTATATATCGTGCTACTGTTAACTCATGCCTTTCCAATGTGTTGTATATTTGTAGGAAGCAATTGCGAATATTGAGAGGCAAGATGGATCCTCTAAGCACCTTTCACAAAATGATTCGCTAGCATAAGTTCTCGAAAAGGAGCACCCAGGACGGGTTCGTGTCCTAGGTGCTGGACCATGTCCCACCTAAGTCTTTGGTAACGTTGCTGGACAACCGTCGAGTTCTGCAGAGCCCAATGAAGAGTACGAGAGGAGGATTGCAGAATTGACGGCTAAGCTAGAAGAAGAGCAGGTAAAGAGGCAGTCGATACATAAGGTATTGGGATATCTAGTCCAACAGCAAGGAGGCAATTTGCCAGCTAAGGTTGCTGCAGAGCTGGCTTTTTTGGGTGGTACACCGGACTCGTCATGCGCAGGGTCATCTTCATTTGGCAATTACGACCCTCAACAAAAATTTTGAATTTCAATCAATGCTCTTAGATACTTTTGCATTTAAGTTGGTTTAGTGCTTTATGCTTCTTTTCTTCAACTTAGGCATTCTTACTTTATTTTGGATGATGTTATGACAATTTCATTATATATGTTATGTTTGCATATATTTAATTTGGTTTGTTATGTTAATTGAGCTGCCGCTTGCCGTTTACCCGCGTCCCATCTTCCGAAGTTTCATTAAACCGTCGCGAAATGTTTTGCGCGGTTCAAAAACGTCACTAAACGGCTGCAGAAACTGCCGCTAAGTGCCGCTTTTGTTGTAGTGATGATTATACGAGTGACAAAATTTTATTATTTTTCTATTAAGGTGATACCGTATCATTAAGGTGATATTGATTTCATTTCATCAATCAATTCTAATGCAGATTTAAATTCTAAATCAATTCACTTCTTAAAAGTATCGAAAGTAATATTCTAAAAATATTCTAGAATATTTAGTTATTTAGACCTAAAAATACTCTATTAAAAATACTCTTGAACAAGATACGTTTGCATTAATCTCGTGTGTACTGAGAATGAAATACATGTTTAAGTATGTCGTTATCGATCTGTAAACACATGATATACACGGGAGAAAAAAAATTTAACTATATCACATCTTGAAGTATGATCGTACATTCTTTCATAGTTGATAAAATGTGTCTATATCTTAAAGTGTCATCTTTCGATAAAAACAAAGATCAAAGTATTATCAAAAAAAGAATCCCTAAAATACGAAATACGATGTCAAAATATTGATAAGTGTCATAATATGATTAATTCACCTAAGCTAAAACACCTTCCACTACAAATATATGACTTAAATGATGTTTTGTAATAAAAGCCATTTCACGTATAACCGCAATAATAAAAACTATTTACCTTGAAAACATTAATAATGCGGACATCATTAATTATAAATCAGACAAAAAAATCAATATAAATTTTTTATACAAGGTTTTCAAAACTTAACATTAATGTCACACCTTAAGTAATTATTCATAAAAATAGATATTTTGTCAGAAATATTTAACTAATTTATGTCAATTAGAATAAAATAATTAACTAAATCCAACTTAACTAAAATAATATAATCTAGAATGAAATATTATATTAACTATCTAACAAACTCCTAACAAATATATACCAATAAACTATAATTCAAATGACATAGTCTTCTCATTCTCATATAGATTTATCAAATTGAAGTCTTACTTCTAATTTAAAAAAAAACTCCTTCTATCAGATATATTTAATGATTTATAAATTTAGTATTTATTTATTTAAAAGAAACAATTGAGCAAAGAAAATGGGGGATGACAAATTCAAAAAAGAGAAAAATATAATGTTATGTAACTATAATTTTTGTTCAAAAAATGTAATATATTTAGATAAAGAATAAATGGCCATTTGTACACATGACAGATGAAAATGCTAACATTTGTACCCATGATAACTGGAAACTAAATTTATACCCATGATAGATGCACTCCGTGTGATAAAAATACCCTGGCTTGGGTCTGAGCTTGGTTCGAGGAAATCTGAACCTAGGTGGCACTCCCACCCCCCAAAGTCATATCTGACGTGGATTTGAACGTTGGTATGTGAGAGGGGGAAAGGTTGAACGCATAAAATCGAAACCCTAGGTAGCTTCCCCCTCTAATACAAACCATGCTCCAAAAAATTGATGCTTGTTGAATCTCATTGAGTGTGACGTGCACCCACAGTGATAAAGAATTAGCTCGTACCTCCCGCAATGTCTTTCCGCAGATTTAACTCTGCTGCAAATGATGGAAGTCGCAGTTGTTCTTCAAGTTCAAATAAGATGAATGCGAAGAAGCTAGACGGTAGATGCTTCTGTGGTAGAGAGGTTGCGTTGATGGAGTCTGGCACCATTACGAACCCTAATCAATAGTTCATCAGATGTCCTCTATGGGCGGTAATGGCTAGACGCTGTTGGAGTTCAGGTGAGAAAGTTTTCTTTGCATTTAACTTAACCAATCGGTGCGTTTGTTTTGTTTTGTCAAACAAGAGACTGCAAATACTTTGTATGGGTTGATGAAATCGAAGAAGGATGGGAGGGCATAGCAAGATGTTTGGCCAAAAGACAGTCAGAGACTTCTTATCCAAGGCATGATGATGGGTTCATTGTCACTGAACCTGGAGAAAATCAACAAGCATCATCAATCCTGGCGAGAAAGATAGACAAATTTAGGGCTGAAATTAGGGGTGAAATTAGGGAAATTAGAGTGTTGCTTTTATGGATTGCATTGGGGGTTGCATTTTGTTTGATAGGTGAGATGTATTTCTTTATGAAAATGTAAAATTTGTATGGAGTTGGGGTCTTTATAAATCACAAGAGAGTGAATGTATTTCCTGATTTTGACATAGACACTTTGAATCTGTTGCTACTTTGTAAGTTCTTTTTGATAAATTTTATTCCTAGACAGTTGGATATGCACATGAAGCTATGTTTTCTACTTAAAGAATCATAATTAAGTTGAATCTGTGACATAGAAACCTGATGGTTGTGGTAATGAAGTATAAAATCAGGCATAGGTGCTGTTCGAATAATGATAATATTGTTCCATAACAGAGTGGGGAACAGTCATACATAGATTTTGCAACTTAAAGCATAACTTGAAAACCAGCATAGCTAACTCAACAAGTGGACTGACTATGAAAATGCTAACCAAAAAACATAGTTGATTACAGCAAAAATAGCAAATCACAGTCAAAACAACCAAAATAACACTGTTGCTTACTCCAAAATAGTGAAATAAACTAACTAGTACCTAAATATAAGTAGTGTATCAGCAATGTTGATTACATCAAAATAACAAAATACATTGAAAACACAGTCTATGACATTGGTGTTGAGTTACTACTCCCGCTTGAGACACCATTTTTGGCTCCACTTGATGCACCTCTCCTGCCTTGACCTCTTCCTTCACCCTTGCTTCTAACAGCTATGCCTCGGCCACTAGAACTTGCTGCCACACCAGTTGTCGGCATGAACTGCACGAACCTTGTGGTTGTCCCTGCAGTAGCACCTTGCAGTGGATTTGGGGTTGTTTGAGAGTTGTGTGTGGAAGGGGTTGTGGATGGATTCTTGGGAGATGGTGCAGATGCTTGTGGTGTATGTGCAGACCGGGGGGTCGCTTGGCACTTCTCCTTTTAGGTTGTTTCTTCGCTGCTCCAGTGGTTATTGTAGTCTAGGGCTGTGTGCTTGCTGGCGGTGGCATCGGGGCAGTTGCTGGATTCCAAAGAACAACCAAAATAAATGTATGAGTGATTAAACAAGTGTAATTAAGGAAATGAATAACACAATGAACTAACCTAAGCAGGCTGGGCTGCTGTGGAACCGTTTCCTTCTTCAGTTGCTGCTGCTTCAGCCTCTGTAGCTTTAATGTCTCCTTATAGTGCATTTCAGCCAGCATATCTTCATCCTCATCACTTGCAGGGACTTAGGGTGCAGCACTCCCTTCACCCATTGCTTCCTTTCTCATCTTACAGCTTCGCTTGTTGTGACCAGCCTACGTAAAACAGGTACTAGTTAAATTGTGGCACATGAAGTTAAACATATGTAATAATATACTGAACACACCTGGAGGTAATATTTGCATACGATGGTGCCAATCCTCCTCTTTGTTCTATGAGGATCACTCTTATCCTTAGGGGCATCATTTCTTTTGTCTCTCTTGGTTGAAGGTCTTTCGATTGGTTTTTTGTACCGGGGTGGCAGAATAGGTAGGGTGTCAAGGTGCTCCCAGAAGTCTTGGCTTGGAACTGGGCGCATTAAAGTCTGATATGTAGCATTATAAGCACCCATCTGAGCCAGTTATGTGCATACACTTCGGGTCTTCTGTTTTGGTAAGCTAAAGCAGCACATGCATGTCTACAAGGTAGCCCAGTCAGTTGCCAGAGCCTACAACTACATGTACCTTTGCCCAAGTCCACACTAACCTTCATGGGAAGACATTGGACTTCATAAACATTTCCCGCGTCATCTCCGATAGGAAGGGGTCTCCATTTGTTGCTCTCTCTCTTCTCTCTTTCTAATCTGCTTTGTTGAGTAGGGGCTAACCTTCCACTATACCCAACCAAAGCCTTTTTATTCCTTGCCATGATCTGCATTACGTAGCACCTCACTTCTTCCAGCATGGTTATAATCGGTTTCCCCCTCATCTTCCTGACCTTGGCATTAAACACCTCGCAGTTATTATTGGTGTAGTTGTCCATCTTAAGGTATTCACTAAAATGTGCTCTGCTCCACTGTTTCGGACTAATCTTGTCCAAGTATTTCCAAGCCCCGACATTGATCTTTTTTAGCCTATCCATTGCAGCATTGAAGTCATGTGTTGTAGTGGCCTTAGCACATGACCATATACACTTCTTCAGCTGCAAGTCACTCCATTTCTTGCGAAAGTTTTGCCATATATGCATGGCACAGAACCTGTGGTTGGCGTTTGGGTACATTTCTTGGACAACAGGTATTAACCCTATAGATATACATTAATATGAACAACATTCAATAATCACTCTTCAACAATTATCAACAGTTATCAATTTTCAATAATGAAGCATGAAAACCTAGTTCAGAATTACTGTAATCAACTGATCACATAACAGAATTAAAACACAAATACCTTCTGCATGTCAGACATGAAGTTAAACCCGTTCGCCTGTAAATCTTCCACATCTTCCTGAAGGATCTCTAAAAACCACTTCCAACTTTCCTTGTTTTCTGATTCAACAATTGCATATGCAATGGGGTAAATGTGGTTATTTGCATCCTGCCCTATAGCTGTTAATAGCTGACCCCCATAATACCCTCTAAGAAAGGTGCCATCCAACCCTATGAATGGTCTATAACCACTTAGAAATCCCTTTTTGCATGCATCAAAACATACATAGATCCTCAGAAAAAGGGAATTTGAATCAGGCATGGGATTTGTGTGTATCCTAACTGTAGAGCCAGGATTAGTCTTCAGAATCTCATTAGCATAGTCTCTAAGAATTGCATACTGTGCAATCTCAAACCCCTCAATCCTCTCCTTTGCCTTCTTCATAGATCTATAAATCTTTCTCTCATTGATTAGTACATCATACTCAGCTCTGAAGAACTAGTCAGCCTCTCTCACAGTCAAGTTTGGTTGAACTCTTATTCTCTCTTCTAACTCATCAATCACCCATTTTTCATCTGCTGACTTGTAGTGACTGTCCCTACTACAGGTGTGTTCGTTGAAAAAAGTCTTAACCTGATAACTTGCTGGAAATGTCCTCTTGGCATAGTATATCTGCCAAGGATAATCCTCATCATAGCATATAGCCTTTGATCTTGTAGAGTCACAGCGTGCAAAGAAAATACTTCTTCCGATGTTTATATTAAACTTCCGGACTGCTTTTCTAAACTGATTTAGAGTTTCAAACTCCATGCCCACTTCCAACCGCACCTGGCTAACAGGGGCATCGACATTACTCTGAGAAAAAATTGGAGTCTCGTTAGAATCTTCATCACTAGGTATGCTATGCAAGTCTTCTGATTCATAGCAATGATACCCAGCATTATCATCAGAAAAATCCTCCTAATCAACTAAGACAAAGAAGGTTGGAGGCTTGTTCGGATCAGGATTAGGGATGAAGGATTGTCCTGTAGGGGGAGGCCTCTTTGTTGATCTTCTCTTGTTCCTTTTTGGCCGACCCTCAGCCTCATCTGAAGGATTGTTTTCATTATTCTGGGGAGTCCTGTTGGAGTCAGAAAGTGGGGCTGACTTAGGGATTGATTATAAAAGTGAATTTCTGTAAGGATGTGGGATGTATTGGGTGAGCTGCTCAGGTGCAATAGGTTTAGAGACATTGGCCTGAAAGGGAGTTTCTTGGTTTGTCTCATCAGTGTGGGAAGGTTGCTAGTCATGCTCAATAGGCTGGGAAGCTTCAGTTACATTGGCATCAGGGGGAGGGACTGGGTCTGTCCCATGAGTTTGGGATGGTTACTGCTCTACCTCAAGAGGCGGCTGGGAAGGTTGGGACTGAGTTGATGGTGGTTCGGCTGGACAGGTGTTGGAGGAGGTTGGGAAATGTTAATTGGTTCATGTGTTGCTGAAGGTGCTGGATTCGGTATCTGGTTTGGCACTGTCAGACTGACCTTATTTTGGGCAACAACATCAGCTGGGTTGTTCTCTTGATGGGCCTCTTCCATGGGCTGGGCCTCAGCACTTGGGCCTGCTTCTCAAATTGGACATTACCAGCTATCTCAACATCGTCATCATCTTTCACTACTGCTAATCTTCTTTTTGGAGTCTTCTTCAGAGTTGGTACTCTTTTAGCACAGACCTTTCTTCTCATCTTTGATTGAGTCAATTCCTTCTCCTCAACTACCACAGGCTGATCCACGGGATGCTCTGTATACACATTAATTTTGTTTTCATTCTTCATGGCTGCCTCATACATTCTAACTACATCCATATCAACCCTTAGCAACCTCAACCCATCATCAACCTCCTTCCCAGGTTCTAGCCAATAAAACTCAGAAATTGACGTATATCCAATGTCCTTCAGCAAGTCAGACATGAAAAAACCATTGAGGGTATCAACGTTTACCCTCTCTATCTCTGTCACTTCTCCACTAATGTAGCTAACCTTACCACGTGGCCCTCTCTCAAACCTTCCTCTATGATGAATGGACAGAGTTATGTGGATGGTGGCCATCCCTGGAAGTAAAATTAAATAAAGCAATAAACACACATTCTCTGTAACTGATGCTAACACAAACCCTCAACAAACTACTCTCTATCAATTTTGAAGGAAATAAAGTTACTCATAGGGTTTGATCAGGTAACAACGTTTGTCTAACTAGTGGCAACGACATATGAAATTATTCATTAGTGGGAAACGACATACCTCTATTCTTCAAAGGGAGTGACCTCCTCGATGTCGAAGACGAAAGGATTGGTACAAGGCTCTGCTCGCTACTCGATTTGGCATAATCTGATTGTCTTCTCCGACTTCGAATGGACCAATGGCGACGACGAATCTCTGTTAGGGCACGACTGATTCTCGCGGGAACTGTCGTTCCTTTTTCCACACTCTTTGTGAACAAAAACATTCAAATCCACGTCAGATATGTCTTTGGAGGGTGGGAGTGCCACCTAGGTTCGGATTCCCACGAACCAAGCTCAGACCCAAACCAGGACACTTTTGTCACACGGAGTGCATCTATCATGGGTATAAGTTTAGTTTCCAGCTATCATGGATATAAATGTCAGTGTTTTTATCTGTCACAGGTACAAATGGTCATTTATTCTTTAGATAAATAAATTCCAAAATATTATCCATAATAATCCAGCAATCGTTAAAGAAAATACTGATTTGATTTCTATGTAATTTTATAGAATTAACAATTTAACATCCAAAAAATAATATTGCTCTTCTCCAAGTGTGTTTGAAAACAATCAAATATTATAGAATGGCAAACAAGTTGAAGCATTAAAAGAAAAGCAGGAAACTTATACTCTATATAGATTATATTTATGATATTCAAAGGCAATTAATGTGGATTTTTTTCTTTAAACTAGGAGATTGATTATACAGAACAATAATATTAAGGACACAATAATTTAAAATTATTTAATTTCATTTTATATTTATAATTACATATTTATTACATATAATATTAAATATTTTTACCGATTTAGATAAGGGGTTAAATTTATGACTTCTTTTAAATTTGTTCACTTTAATTTCAAACTGGATTTGACTCAATGTTGTTGAATCTGCAATGTTAATTATGTAGGAGATAATTTTATTTTGTCTCTTATCGATTGATCAAGAATAGAGCAAACAAGTTACTTTTAAGCATTCTGAGTTGCTATGATGTCTGCTAGATTGATTATGCAGGCGATAATTTTATTTTGTCTTATCTCGAATGAATACAGAAACAGATCAGAGAAGAGAAAATGACACAGTCATATATCCCGATTCAACCACTTTGTACAATGTGGCTTACATCCCGTCTCTATCACAACTGTAGTGGAATTTTCCTATCTTTCACAAATATTACAATAACTAATTCCCTAAAACTATACCCAATCCTATCTGTTAGGACAAACCAAACTTCTACCCAATCTTAATTTGGCTAAGTTCACTTCCTAAACTTCTAACCACTAAATGCTCACCCAACATAGCAAGAGAATCCTCTCAGGATCATGAATGCAAAACAGAAATATATACAAAAGACATTGAAATAATTTTCTGACTTTTTTTCCATAAATACTCTCTTTGTCTTTTCTCTTAATGATTTTTACTGATATCTAATGCCTTTTTTTTATTGATAAGAAACAAAGAAAGATAAAAACTGAAAAATAAAAAATTTAATATAAAATCATAAAGGAGAAAAAGGTTAAGCTCAAAAACTATGAAGACTTAAATAGTGTGTTTACTGTCCTTACTCCAATTTTTGGCCATTTATCCTTTTAAATAAGAGTAAAATTTTTAAAACTTAAACTTGGTTAAACACATTTGACTTTGTTTTTCTTCTCAAAATTTAGAGCAGAAAAACAGATAAGAGATGGGACAGCAACAATAATTAGAGTTAGCTTGAATCCTAATCTCGCTGCTTCTTTTTCTTCCTTTTTCTTTTGGTTTCAACAATTTGAAGCATTAATCCATTCTTTGGTCCCAAATTTTAATTGTGACCTTTAATTTATAGTAGATATACACAACCTTCATTTTTTTTTCTTACTGCATACAGGAGAAAGACAGCTTCAACAAGTTAGAATGGTAGCACAAAGATAAAAATATTATGCTGATGATTTTTCTTCTAATTTAACATTTGATTTGATTTTTACTTTCATCTGAATTTTCTTCTTTTTTCTTTATTGTTTGAATTTGGTGATTATCTTTTTTATTTTGATAGAACTATAAATTGAACTTTTCTTTCTTTACTACTTTTGAAATTTTTTAACCTTGATTTAAGATTATTCACGTAGGTAACAATCAAAAGAGAAAAGTGAGTGTTTGATTGGAGTTTAGAGCATAATGATAACGGACTAGAGAAGAGAATGAATATTGACTTTTGTAATAGGGTCTGTTTTTAATTTTCTGTATAAAACACACACATTACAAATATTTTTTAGTTTTTAACCTAAAATTATAATATTAGTCATCCTCAAATTATTATTGTTGCTTTTTTCAAACTCACCAAATATTATCTAATTATTCTAATATTAGATAGATTTTTAAAAAATATTTTTAAATATTAAAAACGTCTTCTGCTTCTATATTTCTTAAAAATAAGATATTGTTGGCTTTAGAAAAAGTATACATATTTTTTTAATAAAAGTACTTTTCTTAAAAGATGCATCTAAACATGTTTAAAATTTAATAAAAATATTTTGTTCACTCAAATAAATCAATCCAAACTAACACTAAGTCTATGCAACCTAAACATGTAATTTAATCAAATGTTCTAAAAGAAATTGGGATGTCTTTTTTATTCTAATTAGCCAGAAAAATGAATATTTATAATTTTGCTTATCGAATCAAATATAGCCAAAATCTCAATCCGATCCGCATTAAACTCATTAAGATGGATCAGATTTCATATTCGCACTTTTATTATTCTCAGATAATATGCAAAACAAAAAATATATTAAAAAAACTTATTTTTATTAAAAATTAAAACCTATTTTTTATTATAATAAATTCTTTTTTTCACTCTTAAATATATTTACTTCTAAAATATTGTTAAACTAATATTTTTTAACAAAAAAATACAATATATATGGATAATCATTATTAATTAAAATAAAATATAAATAAAATACAAATACAACATATTATTTATTTATTTATTATTTTGTAAGAATTTACGGATATACAAATTAGATTTGCGAATGCAATGAAAAAGAAGAAAGATAAAAACTGAAGAATATAAATTCAATATAAAACCATGAAGAAGAAGAAGGTTAAGCTCGAAGATTATGAAGACCCAAACAGTATGTTCACTCTTCTTATTTCAATTAGTAGCCTTTACCCTTTTAAATAAGAATAAAATTTTCAAAATTTGAGCTTGGTTAAAGATATTTGATTTTGTTCTTTTTTCTCAAAATTCAGAACAGAAAAATAGAGAAGAGATTGGACAGCAGTAGTAATTAAGGTTAGTTTGAATCGTTACTTTATTACTTTCTTTTCTTTTTATCTTATTTTTGTTTCAACAATATGAACTATTAATTCATTCTTTGGCTCCAAATTTTAATGTGATCCTTTAATTTATAGGAGAAATTCACAATCTTTATTTTCTTCTTCTAACTCGAATAGTGCATGCACGAGGAGGGCAGCTTCAATAAGCTAGAATGGCAGCACAAATATAAAATGCTATGCATATTTTTCTTCTGATTGAATATTTGATTTGATTTTGTTTTTGGCACTAGCATCTGAATTTTCTTTCTCTTTCTTCTTTGTTGTTTGGATTTTGGTGATTACCTTTTATATTTTGATGGAACTATAAATTGAGTTTTTCTTTCTTTGCTTGCTTGTAAAATTTTCTAACTTTGATTTAAGATTATTTATGTGGGTAACAATTAGAATAGAGAAGTGATTGTTTGGTTGGAGTTTAAAGCACAATGATAACGGATTAGAAAAGAGAGTTAATGTTGAATTTTGTAATTGGGTCTGTTTTTTATTTTTTGCACAAAACACACATATCACAAATATTTTTAAGACTTTTAACCTAAAATTATAATGTTAGTCATCATCAATTTAGTATTGTTGCTTTTCTCAAACTCAACAAATATTATTTAATTATTCTAACAATAATTAAATAATATAAAATAAATTATTTTAAATTTTTTTATTATTTTTTAAATATTTTTTATAAGGTTAAGTATGATTTGGGTTCTTAGGGTATTAAGCCGAAAATTTTTTTGTCTCCAACCTTTTTTTGCATTTAAAATCGTCCCAAAAATTTAACTTGGTTTTAAAATCGCAAGGACCAAAATCGTACGGAACTGGCAGCAGAAGCGGAGGCAGAAGTGGATCATGGATCGGCAGCTTCTTCTTCTTCTTCCCTTCCCCCTTTTCCTCCTTCCCTTCCCCTCTCGTAGGAGTAGAAACACTCTCTTTGTCTTATTTTTTTATTTTATAATTTTTTTGTTATGGATAATTTGGTCTAAAATTTTAATATTTAAATAAAAAGATGATTTTAAATCTTAGAGATGATTTTTGTATGCAAAAAAAATTAAAAATAAAAAAAATTTCAACCTATACCTTAAAAACCAAAATCGTACTTAACCTTTTTTTATATATGCAAATGATACCAAAATTAAGGATACGCTTGAATGGTTTTTAAAAAATATTTTTTATTTAAGAAATTTTTTTAATAGACAAAAACTATTTTAGATTTAGATAAATTTTTAAAAGAAAATTTTAAATATTAAAAACGTCTTTTGCTTCTATATTTTTTAAAAATAAGATATTATTGGTTTTTGAAAGAAAATAAATATTTTTTTAATGAAAGTACTTTTTTTAAAAGATCCATCCAAACATGTTTAAAACTTAATAAAAATATTTTATTTTTTGTAAAATTTACTTTTTCTATTTAAATAAGCCAATTCCAACTAACACCAAGTCTATGCAATTTAAACAAGTAATTTAACCAAAGGTTCTAAAGGGAATTGAGATGTCTCTTTTATTCTGATTAACTAGCGAAATGAATATTTACAAATTGGATCAAATATAACTAAAATCTCGATCTATTATGCACTAAACTCATTGAATTGAATCAAATTTTATATTGGCACTTTTATTCTAAAATATGATCATATTCAATCCTTATATTTATGGATCAGGTAATATGCAAAACAAAAAATATATTAAAAAAATTATTTTTATTAAAAAACAAAACCTATTTTTTTATTATAATAAATTTTTCACTCTTTTAAATGTATTTACTTCTAAAATATTGTTAAGCTATTTTTTCTTAAACAATAAAAAATATAATATATATAAATAATAATTATTAATTAAAATAAAAAATATATACAATTATTTATTTATTTATTATTTTGTAAGGATCTACGGATATACAAATTGGATTTGTAAATACAAATATGATATTCATGATCTAATTTTATTAGAGGACAGTTCAAATTATATCCGTAAATTATAGATCAGATGTGGAAATACAACCCCCTAACAAGAGACATTTAATTTACCCCCCAAACTAAACTCTTGTACGTAAAAAGAAAAAAGTGAAAAAAATAAAATAAAAATAAAGAGCACTATTCTCTAAATATTGGGGGTAAGATTCTTTTCTAGTGGGGCATATTGCTTTCACTGTTTCCTTACAATTTCGTGACGCAATTATAAAGTGTAAATTACTACATTAAAATGTTCTAGTCAGATAGCACCATTATTATAAATAAATAAATAAATAAATATATGCCTAATCAGTGAGTGCCCCCGACAAGCTCAAGAGAAATTAGGTATGATGATATGAGAGCGTTGAGTTTCATATAGTTTAGTCAATAGAATATAACACACCAAACTCTTTCTGTTATAGCACCCCATGTGTACCCTAGATTTGATGCCTTCATTGAAGGTTGCAGCATGTTATATATTAAGCTACTATATTCAATGATAATATTATATTCACACTTTTTTATTTTATATTAAGTATATTACCTTCTCGCTCGATAATTAAGTTTAGGCCTTTTTGTCTACGTTTTCGTTCAAAGTTAATTTTTCCAACAAATATCTATCATTATTCAACATTCAAATTGAATTAAACCACAAAATTCAGTGAAACTAGGTGACATATTTCCAAAGAACGGTTACTTACACGTAAGGGATACTTAAAGCGTTATTGCCTCCTTGTTCGTTTTTGTGGTTGTTTTCGTTTTGAGATTGGGTTTTCAGTTACTCACTTTTGGTACCATAACCTTTATTAAAGTCGTAGTAGAAAGAAGAAAACGAAATGGCTAAACATGGGGGACCACACGTTGCATGTAGAAGGCCTATATTGTCCATTTAAATAAGACTTCGGAAAAATAGATAGATCAGGTCAATGCCCTCCCTCACATCCTAAATAATTGTAAGAATGATTAATTTCCTATTTCCAAAGACTACTTTAAACAAAAGAGTGGGACTTCATTTATTAAGGACTTGGCATGTTTTTATTGACCAACTTATCCTGATATATTTCCTAATTTGTTCATTTTTAACTTCAAATACCAAAATGTGTTAATTACCCCCTCTCCTTTTCTTTTCTTCTACCAAATCAATCTTAGTGACATCATTTTCTTTCATTTATTGACCTTTCTCAATTAGTGACAACGAATTTTATTTTGGACAGCAATTCAAATCGAAGGTAAACAAAAGATCCTTTTCATCGCGATACTGTATTAGAATACTTGAAAAGTTAGAAATAGATGTGTTTTTGAGAAGCTAATAAGCCCAGCATTAAAAATAGTGCAAGAAGCCAACAGTTTAATGCGTGAACTCAATAATCATACCTGATGGATGCTGCTAATTTTTCTTTATTCTTACTTTATTCTTTCTTAAGCTATTTGTCTTCCAATCGTATTTGATGATAATTGAAAATATTCAACTTCTTTTTTATTTCCTTATTGAAACAACCTTATTTTATAATAATAAAATAATATTTATCTTTAAGGAAAAAAAAAAGATTTAACCTTATCCTTGAAAACCTTACACTTTATTAAGCACAAAAATGGGTATATTTCCCACAAAGAAATGGTTGGGACTTGGGAGGGTTTAAGATTTTCCTCTTTATCGAGTTAGGATGGTGTGCTCTCCATGACATCCACCACTAGTAATAAGTAATAACTATTAACTAATAAAATAATAATAATAATAAGCCTTAGGTTGAAGACACAACAAGTTTATAGAATTGTTTTTTGCCAAGCTCAGCAAAATATAATAAACACTGATATATATTATCCACTTCATTTATCCGAGAACTTTGAATTTGTGGGAGGGGTTGCATAATTTTCTTGTCTGGTTAGTTGGTCTTAGTTAATACTTGAAAGAGGGCATGATGACATTTATGATTTGGGACCACGGCCGGGGGTAGATACATCATTGGGTATGGGTGTTTAAATTCGGTCCATTCATCATTCAGATTTGCATTAAATTAGGATTTGGGAGCTAGTGGAGCATCATAAATTTTCTCAAATAATTAGTTATTATTTGTTTTCACGAATAAGGACTTCAGCGTAGTAATAGACAAGGGCACAAAGGCTCACTAAACCTCAAAAGAAAATAAGTATAATAAACCTTAAAAGAAAATTCCCTAATAATATGAAGAAATGTTTATGTCTTCCTTCTTTTACATGATGACAATGACAAATGTGTTATTTAATCTGTTCATATCTCATAAGTTTTTCTTTTTTAAATTAACCGAATAACCATAATCGTAAGATTGTTCTTTTTTCAAAGAATAGAAAAGAGTTCAATCATCAGGATTTGTTCCCTTTTAAAATTTTTATATTATAAAGTAAAATTATTTTTTGACTCTTGTCTTTTTTTTTTTTTTCAATTTAGATAACTTGCGCTCTAATTATTAAAAAATGACAATTCGCCTTTTATCTTTTTATTTCACTAGACGAATAATTCTTTTTGTTAAATTTTTTGATAAAAAACAACAAAAAATACTTATGCATGACTTAACTTATATGACATGGCTTCTACCATCCTACGTAAATAATAATCATTTTATTAAGGTAATTTAGTTTATATACAATCATCAAAATAACATTGCACGAGAAGACTTATAAAAAGTTTAAACATAGAATTGGTTTGAAAGAGATACAATAATCCACTCACATTATAAAACACAATTCTTGCAAATTACAAGCTAGCAGGTAACTGCTACAATACAAGTAATATGGTCATCAAAGGAAAAAGATAGCTTCTTAGCTTAACCTCTTTGTTTGTTCGAATTATTATGAGTGGATTATTATGTCTCTTTCAAATCAATTCTGATGGTGAAATTTTTCATTAATTTTTTTGTACGACGTTATTTTTATGACTATGTAGAGATTAAATGGTTCCAATAATATGATTATTATCTACATAGAATAGGAGAAGTTAAGTCACACAAATCACGTAAGTATTTTCTATTTTGCTAGAAAATCTCACAAAAAGACTCATGCGTCTAATGAAATGAAAGGGAAAAAACGGATTGTCAATTTCAATTGTCAGGTGCGAATTGTCTGAAAATGAAGAAAGGCTAAAAACGAATTTTACTTTATATTATTTAGGAAAAAAGACATATAAGTCCCTGATTTTTTAAATTTTTGACAAATACATTCCTGATAAAATTTAAATACAAAAAAGTCCCTGATTTTAATAAATGGAGAACAATTTAGTCTTTTCGTCTATTTTTCTTTCATACACCAAATGGAACTGGCTGACGTGGCTGAAATGGTGTTCAGGTGTCCGTTACGGTGCCACGCTGAAAGGAAAATAAAGTTCGAAGGACAAATAAGTCCTTAACGTCATTTTACAAATAAAGTTCAAAGGACAAATAGGTCCTTGAGAAATTTTTTTTCAAAATTAATAAACTCCTTTCCTAAATTTTCATCTACCTCTTTCTATTTTTATATTTCTCTCTACTATTTTTACTCTATATATAATTATATTTTATATTAGTAATTTGACAAATCAAAATATGTCATTTGATATTTTTTTACAATTAAAATATTTTAAATGTAAAAGTATACACATTAAATTATTTTAAATTTTAGATAACGAATGTTAAAATTAATTATTAATAAAAAATTAGACTTTTTCATTTAAATATAATAACTAAAATTCTTATTATTTAATTTTTTTTATCTGCGGATATCTTGGTCTTCTTAGTCGGAAACTTTTGTCAACTTACGACTTTTTTGTAAAAGTAGTTTGATTTTATAAATCTTTTGTGTCATGCATAATTTATACTGTTAGAACAAAGTGAACTATAATTTAAAAAAAATTATTCTCGTAATGTTATTATGGATAAAAATACTAGTTCTAATATAATACGCAAATGCACTAATGCTAATTTAATACATGAGTAATGCATAAATGAACTAATGCTAACTTGATGCATAAATGAACTGATGCTAACTAATGCCACTGGTATGATGAAAACTGAACTAATGCAATTTAACAAATTCTAATATAATACACAAATGCACTAAAACTGAACTAATGCAATTTAAGAAACTTGATGCATAAATGAACTGATGCTAACTAATGTCATTGGTATAATGAAAACTGAACTAATGCAATTTAACAAATTCTAATATAATACACAAATGTACTAAAACTGAACTAATGCAATTTAAGAAAAAAATAGAAACAGAACAAGCCCAATTTCTGCAATTTTAATACAAATAATTTAAATTGTAGAATACAACAAGTTAATTAGATTTCAAAATACAAGCATAATTTTATAAACTAAATTCTCATAATAGAAACATAATAGAAGGATAATGAAAAAAAATTCTCAATGACCTATTTGTCCTTCGAACTTTATTTGCAAAATGAAGTCAATGACTTATTTGTCCTTCGAACTTTATTCCCCTTCTAGCGTGGCACCGTAACGGACATCTGGACACCGTTTCAGCCACATCAGCTAATTCCGTTTGGTGTATGAGAGGCAAATAGACAGAATGACTAAATTGTCCTTCGTTTATTAAAGTCAGTGACACTTTTTATATTTAAATTTTGTTAGGGATGTATTTGTCAAAAATTTAAAAAATCAGAGATCTATCTATCTTTTTCCTTATTATTTATTACTTGCCAGTTGCTGAGTTGCCAACTCAACAACCTCTTTTCTCGGTCAAACTCTGACATCTTTTTCGTTTTTTGCTCTGAACTTAACCAAATTCTAATGTCTCAGAATGATTCGTAACTTAGTCTCTTGATGAGCTCAAACCAACCATAATATTACTGAATTCCAAAAAAAAAGGGGTTCATATTGGTTAACAACGACAATCAAGCTGGTAGCTTTAGTTCTCATCCAATATAATTAAAAAAAAAAGCTAGCTACTTTAGCTTAAGTGATAAATCAGCGCTTCTTAATTGGGACTAAACATCATAATGAGTGTCTACGGTATGTGAGCGACAATTGATTCACATGTACTTTTGCACAAGCTCTACAATGAAATGGGAATTAAATTTACATTCTACACAACTTAAACAGTCACACGATCCGGGTAAAAGCACGAGGTGTCATACACACCTCATGCAAGCTGTGTAGAATATAGATTCAATTCAATTTCTGCTTAACACAACCGTGCAAAAATCACAAGCTTGTCGCAAGAGTTGTTTTGCCGGGCTCTTGGAATAGCATTTGCCATGATAAAAGGGACATGTTTACCAGCTGATATTTAAGAACTTACACCCAAATGAAGCACCATATAGATGTCGGAGAAGTTTCTATGTTAAGATGTCCATGTAAACGAATCTTTCATAATTCGATAGTTTGGCACACCATTTTTCTTCAAGATATACATACTAGTCCACATAGGTTGAACATGTCATGGTTTGCAATGGAGATACATACTTGAGATAAGTCATTTGCTTCTTTCCAACTACTAACACACACTGATATCATACAATAACAAATTCACAAGAAAGCTCGTTCAAATAATGGGCAACAGATGGATAATGGAGTTACCCATAATTGCCAAACAGGAGAATTTCATTCACCCCAACTGAATATAATACTAATACCCTATTGGCTTGTGAGCAAATGCAAGCCAGACTACTGATGCGCTCTTCTGTACAAAACCTGAAATCTAGATAATTAGACATTACAGTACAACAACAACATAAATGTGTTAATAATAACAAAGGAAGGGCCACAAGACGTATCAACAAAAAGTTTCACTTAACTGATCAGTATTCATCAGAGTCCTCAGATGTTACATCAGAGTCGTCTTCTTCCTCTTGTTCTTCAATTTCATCAATTCTGACTGATCTGGTTGCAGACATCTTGCTCATTGCTACAGTTTTACTTGCTCTCTGCGAACGACTTCGGACAGTTTGTTGGGTAGCAGGAACAGCAAAAGCAGGTGAATATTCATCAGAATCATCGTCCTCAATCCTTACCCTTCTCCTAGAAACACGGGTTCTAGTCGAGGCTGCAGCTGGTGTTTGTGGCATAGCAACAGAACCATCTAGATCTAGGTTGAAGTCAATTTCCAATTTACCTTCAAAAAAGAAAAGTGGCAGAAGGAGCATGAGTTAACACTTCTTTTAAGTTTTAAAACTGCCTAATACAATGCCCTTGGTCAGATAAGATAGTAAGATAGTGAATAGGCAAATAAGGAATACAAATGAGCATATTAAAAACCATACACACAATGTAGACATCTAACATGAGGAAAGAAAAAATGTATTACCCAAAATGAGATTCACTTCATCTTGCAAGAACTCCTGATCTGGCTGCCTATCTGCTGTCATGAGATGCTCAGCCAGGCGGTTCAATTCTTTTACAAGATCCTTCTCTGTGGATACACATTCAACCGTACGACTTAGAAGTCTCCTCATCAACTTTATTGGCCCTTGTTCCGATAACCGAAATTGAAGCAATGCAAGTATTCTACAAAGTGCCGATACATATGACTTCTCAGCAGCTGTCTTCTTCGAGTGAAAGCTTGTGACCTAAACAAGGTTAGACAGTGAGAGAACAGGAGGACAAAGAAGAATTTATGCAATACTCTCACTAAGCCATCAAATATGAAATCCTTTTATGCCATTTTCATTCATCAAGTTATAGTTTTCCCTTCAGTCTATTGAATACCACTGAACTCGACTAGCTTTAGAAAATATTGATGGCTATTGGATTTTGAGCATTAAACATCATCAAAAGCATCAGTCAGTTGGAGTAGTTTTGATATATCCTATAAACTTGCTAATTTCTTGTAGTTTACGGGAGAGCCTTCATTAGAATTTTCACATCCTTAGACCTAGTTTTTCACTAGGGTAGATTAATTTCCAAGGAAAGAAAAAAATATACTTTTGCTTATTAATATTTAAGACAATGTATCTCACTAGTAGCGTTTCATGCAAAGGTGCAGCCCTCATGTCATGGTAGGTGAAGAATTCTAGCACTACCAACACAATTAATACAAAGCTGCAGCCTTAATATGGCATGCTACGTGAACAAAGACAAGTCTTAGCATATATTAAACTAACATCAAATTTAAGGACTCGTACCTCTATGGCAATGCGTAGTGCAAGACCCTCCTCACCACAATCAAACGGAACCTCTGAACAACGATCAATGATTTGTGGCATTTCTGTACTTCCATTTTCACTCTCTGGTTGAGTCTCTTTAACATATAAGGGAACCTGCATCATCTGCAGCATGAAACGTGAAGCTTGAACTGCGCGCTTACGCATCTGGGACACCATAAAAGAAGATCCTCCTGAATTGCCATAAATTCCAGGCCACATTGAACGCATTACTGGAATGAAAGCCTTGGATATGCAACTCTGCATTATTGAAACAATAACCAGGGCATTAGTCACGACATTCAAAAGTTACGCAAAAAATAAAGAATGATATTTAATTTACAGCACCAAAGATATGATTTGTCACTATGCTTGCCTTATGATTAGCACAGAGACATGGGTAGTGCTCAAAAAACACAGACAAGCATTGCTTCAACCTGTCCAAAGAGTGAAAAAGAATCTCGATTAGCTACCAGCACAGGACAGGAATAGTACAAAATGGGAAAGGGAGACTAGAAGAACAGTTACAACCTCTGCAGATGATCCGACACATCCCTGAAATATAAGTAAATGAGCTTAGATAAAATCACAGGATGCAAAGAAGGCGATATGCTTGGATAGTTGTTACTCAGGAGAAGAATTTTTGCAAACCCCTCTCCAAGAACGGCATGAACACATTCATCTTCATTGCCAGTTAAAGAATCAGCCCAGTCATCATTTTCAAATCCACCAAATAAGAGATCAAGCGTATCGACATCCAAATCCCGTTCCAAATCAGAAAAGTTCACAGGACTAAAACTCCTCTTTTCAGAGGTAATCTTGGATGATATATGGGGATTTAACACCCTGTCGACTTCTTGAGGGCCATGCCACATCCCAAGATCAATTAACGCTTTACAGGCCTCTACACTAATTGGATGTGGACCTTTGATGTATGAAATTCTCAACTGTTTCAGAAGTTCTGCACGTGGTTTCCTCTCCAAAAGCCCAAAAAGGCCAAGGCATCTGACAGCAATCCTTTGCACATCCAAGTGAGCATGTTTGGCCTGTGCGTTTCATGTAAACAGTAGTAGGTACTTATAAACCAATGCAATAAAGCAAGATCTACCAGTATTTGATTATTTGGAACACAAGGCCATTTTCTAAATAGCAAGAAATTGTTCATAGCACAGTTAATTCCTATTTATACATTACCAAGTTCATATATAATTTGATTTAATAAACGTCAAATCAATATTTAGTACTATAGCTATCATAGTTCGTTCAGGCATGAGGAATGGAAGTAAAGAAATTGCATGAATGAATGAGCTATTCAACTATATATTCACAATAGAGAATAGATTCCTAGCTTCATTTTAATAGTATTTTTGCACGTCATACTTCTCACCATTTTAACACCTTTATTATTCTTGAAAGGGATCAGTCCAATTCCTGAACATAATAGAGTGTTATAGAGTCATGCAAGTGAAGAACCACACGCAAGTATCATTTCTAGCTGTTATAAAGTGGCTCAAACATGCATGTTAACGGGGAGATATGATTATGAAACAAATTTTTACCCCGGCGAGCAGTAAAGACTGGAGTAGTTCATCTGGTTCAATAGCCTTGCCCTGAAGCAAGCGCATTGACTTTGCATGTCTCAGCAAAAGGCCAATAAGAGAAAGACAGTGCATCCACTGCACATAATCTGCTGTCCTCTCCCTACAAGGTTGAGCTAGCTCTTCTATGATAGCAAGAACAACTTCTTCAAATTCACCAAGTGCAGCATGGACTTTCCTTGCCAATCTGGCCACTGCTTGAGCCCAATCATTGTCTCCACCAAAACTTAATCCATCTCCAATGACAACCACGTTCCCTTCATTATCAATCTCATGCTCAGGAGGCTTGTGCAGCAGCTCCTGCAGAAATGCACTAGCAGACTTCCTATTTGTAGCATCAGAATAATTGAACATGGCACCAAGCAGAAGTAGCTGCCGGCATGTAAAACGATGAATTGATCCTGATGATGTATGTTAGATCAAGAATTAATTTGGTGTACTATTACTACTAGAATCAACCACAAATTCATACTCACCAGCATTAATATGAGCTCTGACCAGGTCTATATAATCATCAACTGTTGCAGGAAGAATTTTTTCCAGAAGGTCATTTTTGTCTGATGCTTCAGCTGCATAAACTTCTGCCTCGGTGCCCATTGTGGCTGCGGCATCAGAGCCTTTGGCCTAATGGGGCACGAATCATTAGTTGTTCGAACATATTTTTGGATATAACCACAAATATGCATTAAACAAAAGTGTGATAAAACATGACTCCACTGCTTTGTTGGGTTGCACTTATAAGATAAGAAGAAAAATAAACTATGCCTTTTAACTCACATGTGCTTCTGACTGCAAATGCTGGCATACAGTTCTCCAGTAAAGAGAAGCCTCTGCTTCTATCAGCTGAATGCTAGGTGCGCAGTGCATAGAATTCCCTACATAATATGATAAACAATAAAGCAAGCTATACAACAGCCAGCAAGGTTTGAACCTAACTATTGTTTTATTAGCGGCTAACTATGAATAGGAAAGTTCTGATATGGCATTCAAGATCAAGAAAACAAATTCCAGGTGTTGTGATATTAGACAGTAACGTACAAGTATAAGATAGAGAAATGGCAACATCTTAGTCACCATGGATTTGACAAAACTATTACATAAATCTTTTCTCAAAACATTTGACCTCATGAACAATTGAACAACATATCAGACATTCATGAAAACTTAAGCTAAGCAATTATCGTCATATGACAAATATATCAATCTATATTTTAAATATTCATAAGTTCATCAAATAGTGACTCAACACTTTACATGAAACATAGAAAACAACTCAAACTTCAAGAAGCTAAGCTCACCATCCTCTGCATCACCAGATGATATATACTGCTGAATGCTTGCACCATTCTGTAGCTTTACTAAATCAGCTTTTAGAAGCGTTTGCATAACAGTCTCACCAACTGATTCATAGGTTTCAACATCAAGAAACTTGAGAAGTTCTAAAGGATCACCGTTACAGCAATTAGTGAGCCATTCATCTCTCAAGAGTTTGAAACATTCTTTCGAGATAGCAACAGATCGGTCAGCAAGTCCTCTCTGAAGAATTACTGTCCTGAGCTTAATGCTACAGAAAGCAGATAAACGAATGGAAAAGGTTAGCAAGCAGTTGTTTCGTAAATTCAAAATGATAAAAATATTTGACAGGACTGCAACTTTTGAAGTAGGATGTCCACCTTTAACAGCTGTAATTATGAATAACATTATAAATTATCAAATTGACTAGGTCAAAGGCATAAGACAAAGTTTATACTAATTGTTATATAGCTGAGTCCCGTTGCTAACTAACCATAGTGTCTAACATTTTAATTACATATGAATTATTATCCACTCGTTTCTTTTTCTTACACATAATATTAGAAAAGTTTGTATTCAAATAGTGTGTATCAATCCATTAGTTTCCGTAGGTGCCAACATATGAAAATTTTCAAAAGACCCTAATACATAGAACATTGGAAGTACAGCAGTTTTTAGCAATTGAATTTTCAGCAGCTGAAGAAATTCCAACGGTGGAACTTACAGCTAAAAGTGAAAACAGCCACAAGTTAGTGGATCTCTGAGGGAGGAAAAACAAATTTATAGTACAAGGTAGAAGGATCAGGATAGAAATAGAATTCTATTACTGAACCGAATTTTACCTTAAGCTTTGAAGAGGAAATTTATTAGCTAAAACACAGTATGCAGCTTTGCGTACAGATTCGCTCACATCCAAGGTGCAATCAATGATAACTTGCGAGGTTGCAGTAGAAGGGGGCAAAGACAACACAATCATCTTGCGAACATCCTGCATGGTTTTCCACAATTAATAGCAGGAAGACCTATATAAAAATAAGATTAAGATGTGGCTAAGATCACAAAATGTTTCATGCAGACATTTTCAATGGATATTCAAAAAATAATTGGTAAGGTAAAGTACTAAATTGGTACCCTACGTTTGGACATAATTCTGTTTTGGTCCTTAAGGTTTAAAATGTCTTATTTGAATCCAAAAAAGTTTCATTTAGCTTCAATTTAGTCCCACCATGAGTATTGATGCATCTACAGTTGATTCTGTGCCTCTGGAGGTTGTACTTGTTCTCCAAATTATCGATCTTGTTCTTATACTGTTGTCATGTAGGACATTCCATTAATTATTTAACTTTGACCTCACGGTGAGACTACATTGAAGCTAAATGAAACTTTTTTGGATTCAAATAAGGCACTTTAAACCTTAAGGACTAAAACAGGATTACACCCAAACGTAAGGGACCAATTTAATACTTTACCCATAATTGGTAACATTTAAGACACTGACAGGTCAGCTAGACTCTAACAAGATGAGATTATCATATTAGCCTATGATTTATAAATCACCAACATGTGATATCTTCCAAATTGAAAGAGGTTCACGATAAGACTGCAAATCCGTGCTAATATGAGGAGCTAATCATCTACAGAATATGGAGCTTGCATATTTGGATGTCTATCTACTGTATCTAAATGCTAGAAGATAAAACAGAAAACTTGATATTGGACAAGGAATATGTAAATATATTCACCGAATCCAGTTGGGGCACTCACCGCATTCTGCTCCAAGGCAAGCTGCTCGAGGAACAAATCGAGGATATCGCTGTTTGCAGTGTCATTCACAAAGCGAGAAAGCGCCCTGATGGCAAATGCGCGCACCCCAGGAATTTTGTCCCGTACCCTCAGCTTCATGCACTCAATCACTTCATCCCACACATCATTACTCACTTCTGCATCATCCGGTAGCAGCAATATTATCTACAAAATCAAATTTCATTCAAATCTTAACAACAATGGAAGTATCAAGAAAATAGTTATTGACCACAGTTGGTGTTTGTTCAATTCCACATACCTAAACTTGAGTCTCATATATTTTGCTTTTTGCAATAATATAATTTAATTAAAAATGATTTCTTCGTGTGAAGTGACTATATTTAGCAGAATTAGAACTCAGAGAATTTGGAGAGTCCGCTCAAAATTTTGCATCTAGCTCAATCACTTTTGACGGTTTTTTTTTTCAGAATTGGAACTCAGAATTTGGAGAGTCCGTTACCTCAGAGACAATCTGGCAAGCACGAAACCTGGCGGTCTTGTTAGCGGAAGGTGCAGCGAGGAGTAGGAACCTGAGGAAGAGGTCGAGGAACTCGTCAGAGTCTGCAGCTGGGTCACGAGCAGCGGCGAAAGCAGAGACGAAGGCAACAGTGCGCTCGGCAGGGGCGAGGCGCCTCTGGAAGTCGAAAAGCGGGGTTAGGGTTTTGGAGAATGCGGAGAAGAAGAGGGAGAGTGAGGAGGACTTGGATCGGAGTAGTGAGAGCTCCTTGAGCTTGCGGTTGTGAGTGGCGTACGAGGCTCGAGCGTCGTTGAGAATTCCGGCTATTTTCTGCTCCAAACGGTTGTTCTCCTCCATTGGTGGTGGTGGTGGTTGAGGATCTGAGTTGTGAATTCTTGACAGGATACCCAGTCGCGATCGGTGAGTTTTGGTTTTGAATTTGAGCGGGAGTCAAAGAGTTTTTCAAACTTATTAGTTTACTTCTTTTTGGTCATTATTTTTTTTTTTTTTGGTGATCTATTACTTTTTCAGTTTTTCTTTTTGTGCAATCAGAAGAGTCTACAAAATATGTTAATGGGCCTGTTCTATAGGGGCCATAGCAGATTGCAGACCCACTTATCTATTACAAAAACGAGAACACCGAGTAAAGGGACACAGTACAAACCAACTTGAGTTAGTAGACTACTCACCTCACTCCTCATTTTAAGCATTGTATTAAGGATTCCAAGCTCACCTTGTATGTATGCAGTAATTTATTAGAAAATACTGTTGACAATAAAAAAACATTTAACTTAATGGAAACAATTTTAAAAGCAATGAATTCCCTAGATTCCAAATTCCAAATAAAGGTCAAATAATATCCCATTCATACCAAAACTGACATATTCGTTAGGTGAAAACCACCTATTCAGGTTCTTTTCCAAAAAATTCCCAAGTAGACCTTTGATTCTCTGAAATGGCCCACCAATAATAATAATAATAATAATAATAATAATAATAATAATAATAATAATAATAATAATAATAACTATTACTTATTATTACCATTGATTTTTTTTTTTCTAACCATTGATTGTGTTATTTGATATTTTCCCACCTAATATTAACCATAGAAAAAACACGAGCATTGGATATACGTACGACAGGTAAGATTTTCAGATCCTAAGCTCTCGTTAAAATGTGGTTTATTTTTTTTTATTAAAAATTGTAACTGTAATAATTATAAATTTCAAAGTGTTGTTAAAAAAATATTTTATTAAAATTCCATGTAAGCACTAGGCAGAGATATTATAAAGCCTAGTGTTCTCAGAACGTTCCAGCATTGAATCAGAGAATTAAAAAAGGGTTCCTGTGAAGCAACATCTGATTTTGAAGATGACAATCATATCAGATCTCATAAACCTTAACCTCTCTGACGTCACCGATAAGGTGATTGCTGAGTACGTATGGTAAGTGTTTGTATCTCTTCTTCTTTTCTTTTCTTTTTAATTGAATTATGTTTATGGATCTTTTTGTTGTTTTCTTAATCATGATAATAATGATATGTTTTCTCTGTGCACTGATGTTCATCATATCATGGACTCTGATCACTCTCATAATCGCCATCTTTTTCCTTTTCTTTTTGGTGATCTCTCACTTGATCTTTCATTTGCACTACATTATACTCCATGCATGCAATGGATCTTTTCTAACATTTCCACTCTCTCCACCCTCCACGAACATTTTGATCCAAGCTTCTTTTTCTCACACAGATATCTTTAACTTTATTGTAGCATTAGGAAAACATCATGATCAACCCCTGTTTTTCCTGAGCCATTTGTTATTTTATTGATTTAATTATTCTTTCGAATTCTATCATTTTTCTGAATTTTGAATTAAGTCTTTCTAATTAAAAAAAGTTTGTAATTAAAATTTTATATTATATAAAAAAATCATTTTGGCTTTTGCTAATTGTTTTTTTATTAACAAATAAAAAATATTCGTAAAATGCTTATTTTTATGTTTGATAGATTGTAAATTATTTTAAAAACAAATAAGATTATTAGTGGTTGATTAAATATTTTTATTTAATATAGAGATTTAATTATAAACTTTTAAGTTAAACAATCTAATTAAAAATTAATTTAATTATTCTGTTAGTTTTATAATTTTATCGAATTTTCAGTTACATTTTGTTTTTAATTGAATTCCTATATCATATTTTTATGGTTAGCAAAATATGGGAATCAAATGAATATTCTATTAAATAAAATAGAATATTCATTCCAAGTGTTAGTCATATTCGTTTTATTTAATATGTTGTTAATTTTAATATTTTCGTCGTTATAGAGACTTAATAATAAATTCTAACATAATATAGAAATTCAATTGAAAGAATAAAAGAATAAGGATTTAATTAAAAATTTGATAAAAGAATAGAAAATAACATTGTAATTAAACTTTAAATTTTTTCATGAAATTGTAAAGAGTACCAAAATCATAAAACCTTGTTTATTTTATTTTTAATTTCATTTTATTTTTGTATTTATTTTTTCTATGTGATCTATGGTAATGTGTCACAATTAGGAAGTTGTTATATGTTGAATTTGAGATTTTCATGTATTTTGTACTTTTGTTTGACGAGAAAACTATGCTGTATATTTTCTTCTGTTTTGACGGGTTCTCTTGGCTAATTTCAGTACTGAGTACACAAAATTTTAATCATTTTAGTATCTCTAAAAGTTGAGTATACAAGAGATTAAAATTTCACTGAAATCTTAATAACATTTTTTTAATTATTTTGTTTGTTTTGTGGCGTGTTATTAGATTTACAAGGCTCAACTATTTTTGTATAGTCGAGACTCGGATCTTGAAACTTTCTCCCATTTGTGATCGAGAATTTTAACTTAGTCTCGGAAAAAAATTGAAAGCCTTTAAAATATAAAAAATATCTTATAATAAAATAGATAGAACTATCAAGTTCAAAATAAGAGGAATAAAATCTAGTGTGTCTTACAATATAATCCAAGCATAAAAAGCACTTAAAATTCAATTAAAATAACTGCACATTACAGCACAATATCGCTATTTCGTTACACCCATAGTATCTTGGTCTATCAACAGAATTGTTACTTAGAGAGAGGCTCCATTCCGTTGATTATTCATTTCGAACATTCACTCATGAGAAACTAGGAAGTATAGGAACCTTGATTGTATTTGATTGTTTGTTTCCATATCCGGAAAAATAAATGTTCTGCTCACCCTTGTTTGGTTGTATATTGCGGTGTTTGCTTTGTATTCGTTGTTACAAACTTATTACTACAACTAGTAAATAAATGGTATAATCACCCCACTTTCATATACATTAGCTTGTTCTCCCTGATTTGTTATCGCAAAACTTTTCCCAATTTGATAGACTCTAAAACCTGCCTTGGTTTTCATTACGCCAGGATTGGTGGGTCAGGATTGGACCTCAGGAGCAAAGCAAGGGTAATTTACTTTTCCTTCTAGGAAAAAAGAACTAAAGAATGTATAATTTTGTTTCCCTTTAATTAATATCATTGTCAATTGCCATTTTGGTATGTAGACGCTCCCAGAACCAGTTAACGATCCTTCAAAACTTCCCAAGTGGAACTATGATGGTTCTAGCACAGGTCAAGCCCCTGGCCAAGATAGTGAAGTCATTTTATGGTATGACCTAATTTTTAATCGTATATTTACCTCAACAAAAATACTAATTGTACATCAAAATCAGTCATCGTATGTTTAACTCGTTTTCAATATATATTTTATATTTTAACATATATTTTACAGTAATAGTTAATTTTGGTAGATACCCAACATTACCCTTAATTGAATATTGATCGTTTTTTTAAATCTTCACAGCCTTGTAATGTTAATGTTAATTTGTTCTTTTTTTCCACAGTCCACAAGCCATTTTCAGAGATCCATTCAGAAGGGGTGAGAACATCCTGGTGGGTTTATTTCATTTGAATTATTTTTTTAATTTTTTTATACCGCATCATCAATATTTCCATTTTCCATATAATATTTATAAGCAGAAATTGTAAATGAATATAGGTTATGTGTGATGCTTACACTCCTGCGGGAGAACCAATTCCCACAAACAAGAGACACGGTGCTGCACAGATATTCAACAATCCTGAAGTTGCTGCTGAAGAGCCCTGGTAGCAAATATATATCAGAATTAAATCACTTTTCTTTGAACTGATAACTAACTGCAACATGGTTTGGAGTTAGGTATGGAATTGAGCAAGAATACACCTTGATGCAGAAAGAGGTTAACTGGCCTGTTGGGTGGCCTGTTGGTGGTTACCCTGGACCCCAGGTATAATAAGCTTTCATTTATTATATGTGTTTCTTTTTCTTACTTTGATTTTCCCTTAGCTTGCTAGTGCTTAATGTGTTTAATTTGTTGCTCTAACAGGGACCATACTATTGTGGTGTGGGTGCTGACAAGGCTTTTGCTCGTGACGTGGTTGACTCCCATTACAAAGCCTGCCTTTATGCTGGCATCAACATCAGTGGAGTCAACGGAGAAGTCATGCCTGCCCAGTGGGAATTCCAAGTTGGTCCTGCTGTTGGTATCACCGCAGGTGATCAATTGTGGATTGCTCGTTACATTTTGGAGGTAGGTAGCATAATGCTAGCTAGTAGCAATAGCAATTATAGTCAAAATTTAAGACCTTTTTTGAAAACTAGTTGTGTTGTATGACAGAGGATCACTGAGGCCGCTGGTGTTCGGCTTTCCCTTGACCCGAAGCCAGTGACGGGTGATTGGAATGGTGCTGGTGCTCACACTAATTACAGGTTGCTTAAACTCTTAAGATTGGATTAAGTAAATGTGTTGAAGGGGTTTTATGCGTGACAATTGCATTGTTGTTATGATTCAGCACCAAGTCGATGAGAAATGATGGTGGGTATGAAGTGATAAAGACGGCAATTGAGAAGCTTGGAAAGAGGCACAGTGAGCACATTGCTGCTTATGGAGAAGGCAATGAGCGACGCTTGACCGGAAAGCACGAGACCGCAAACATCAAAACCTTCTTATGGGTAACTAATAATCACATAACAAGAAAACATGCATGGATTTTGATGATCCTATTATTAACGTTTTATTAAAAAGATAGTTAGATTACTAGACTAAAGAAATTGAATTGATAGCTAAATCTAAAAGTATAGACAACAAAATTATTTTTTTTATTAATTAATCCATGTATTGCATGTAGGGTGTGGCAAACCGAGGTGCTTCCGTTAGAGTTGGAAGGGACACAGAGAAAGAAGGGAAGGGATATTTTGAGGACAGGAGACCAGCTTCTAACATGGATCCTTATGTTGTCACTTCCATGATTGCTGAGACAACCATTCTCTGGAAGCCGTGATTTCTTTATATTCTAAGTGTTAGGACTAGCTAGCATCCGATCCATGCATGTTTTGGACTACAGAAGCTTATGGTTGTTTCCTCTTTTTCATTTAGTGTTTGAAAGGGTATGAACTTTTCATGATAATAATAGGTTTTTTTTCCTCTAAAGATTCTGCTTCAGTTATGATTCTGATTATGCAAACTAGAGTTTCCATCATTACCTCTGGCTGTGATCGCCAAGTTAAATGGTAGTCAAATTTTTTTATCCAGCAGTGTTGTGTTGACCAATATCAACAAAATCACGGTTAGTAAGTACTAAGTAGCACAGCTACACAACGTCATATGTAATTTATTTGGGGGATGCTACCATAAAGTTGCCAATTTCATCTTTTTGTAAAGACGTTTTTTATTTTGAGGTTGTTATTGATTTAAAAGCGTATTATTAAAAGTGTTGTTTAAAGAGAAAGTGTTACCCTTAATCGTTAACTTGGCTCTGATACCAATTTCTTTAATTTCGACTTTTCTTGTAATTCTTCTTTCGAAATTTCTTCGTATTTTGCTTCAAATAATTTCTTAAATTCTCATAAACTTCTTTTACACTTTCTCTTATTTCTAACTATCTTTCTAATTTTTATCAACAGTTTTAATTCTTTTAAGTTGTAATATGGTTTTTCAAGCATTTATAAATTTCCTGATTTAATTCTAATTTGTTTATATTTATTCTTATTTCTATCCTTTTTATTATAAGATTATCAATTTCGATGTGAAGATTGTTTAATTTTCTTTTATACTTCTCTATTTTATTTTTTAATTTTTTCGCTCTTTTCCTTTTTATTTTATTTTCTGGTTTTTCAATCTTTTTATGCCTCATAAATTAGGTAATCTTATTATAGTTTCTAAAATAGTTTTGTTTATCATTATTTATTTTAGAATTTTTGCAAACTCTATCATTGATTCATTACTATTTTCTAGAGATTCTATTAATTTTTCTAGCTCTTCAACTTCTCTTTTTAACTTGTTATAGATTATTTTTAAAGCTTTAAATGCTCTTTGATTTATTTCAGAAAATTGCAAATAATTCAAACGATTTTCTCTTTCAAAGAGCTCTTGTTTCTTATCTTGATAAGTTACATATATTTCTTCCTTATTTATTGTCATAATTTAGTATTTAGAGTTTCATTTAATTTTTCGACCTTTTTTGTTAATTCTTTTATTTCAGAGTTTTCTTCTTTAATTTTTAATTTAGATAAACTTAAAGGACTATTGATTTTAGATTATCTTATTTGAAAATTTGATGAAACCGATCTTTTTTATGGTTTTTTTAATAATAGAACTGGATTTTCAATAGCTTTATATTTTGGTATTTCAATTTTTACAATTTTCTAAAATAATTCATCAACATAAATTCTTTCTCTATTTTTAAATATTATACTATGATGGCTATTTGTTAAAGCATAATTTATTGCATATGTAATTGAAAATGGTCATCATCTTGTTCCATTAAACTTTTTCTATGAAATTTATAAGCTAAACTTATAGATCTACCAAGATTTTTAATTGATAAAGGTATGGCATATCCAAGATGGACATTAAATTTAACATTTACATTTGCCAAGTTTCCATGAACAATTCCAATTACTTGATCTATTGGGTCATCAGTAATTCTTTTGTCACAGATTACTAAACTTATTGGTGAATTAATTCCTTTCATATATGTAGATTTGATTAAAACTTGTATGGTACTAATATGAATCCATCCAATTTTATATCTTTTCTGTTGATCCTTAATTTTCTTAGTCTGTTTACTTAATTCTTCATCATTTATCAAAGCTATTTCAAGTTCTCCATTAGTAGATTTTATTTTTACAGGGCTTCAAGTTGAATTTTTCCATAATATATTATATTTTTCTATTAAAAACTTCTTTTAAAAGACTTTGTTTATTAAATTTTTCATTTGATTTGAGATTTAGTTCTGTTTTTAGAACAACCTGTTTTTCATTATCTAATAAAGCAGTTAATCTATAATAATCAAATTCTTCCGTTAATTCTAAGCTTTCTAAGTAATTCATAACTAAGAGATTAGGACAAAGACATACCTTTCTGGAGAAAAACTTTCTTTATTTAGTATATTTTACATAAGATGTTTTTATCTCCAGAGGGGAGTTTAAAACTATTTTTTCCTAAGGAAATTCTTTTGTCAGACTACAGAATCGCCTCGGCAGCTTCCTCCTTACTCTCCTAGCATATGAGTACTCTTAGCCTTTTGCTTTCTGTTTTCTGATGCCTTCTACAATTGCCTAAGCAATCTATTTATAATGGTTGGGTCTGATGGACAATTCCCATCATTACCCTTCTTATGACGTCATTGCTTACGTCATTGTTTATTATCTTGCACCAGTTACATTGTTGGTGCTCTATGACCTAAGCGCTTACGTCATTATGCAATAATGTTGAGGGATGCTTCAGATGCACTGTCCTCTTCTTTTATCATGTGGGTGGATTCTATTTCATTATTGCTTCCTTCAGATATTTCCGAGGCACATAGCTGGCACTTGTGGTCTTCTCTGTCTTTTATCAAATAGCAAAGATTCCTTTTTATTCCTTCAGGGAGCTTTTCTAAGAGTCCGGATAGATTGTAGAATGCAAATTCAAATTCCACCAAGAGTCTCATCTCTCTTTCTTCAATTTCATTTCTTTTACTGGACACAAGTAGAGTATTTCTGCTTTTATAATTAATTCTTGTGTGAGACTCCCTTGTTATTTTTTGAGTTTTTTCAAAGACCCTTGCTAATGTGCTGGCTAGTCTTCCTTCATGACTGTAGATTGTTAAATCTTGAATTTGATCAATTGGTTAAAAGTTTCTTGGGAAGACGGACATGAATATTACTTGGTGTACTGGAACTAAGCATTCTTCTTCTTCATTAAAAATAGGTTGACTATTTGTAAATTTTAGGGATATATTCCTTGAATTTACATTGTCAATCATATTTTTAAATTTCTTTACTGCATTAACGAATCCTGCAGGAAACTTATTAATAATTTTTAGATCATTAAAAATTAAAATTGTATCAATTAATCCATACTGAAAAAATTGATAAGTGTCAGATGGAGAAGCCTCTGGAAAAATAACCAGCTTTGTTAGCTGTTCTTTGGCAATAGGATAGTATCCCAAACTTGCCCTTTTTTCTTCAGTCCAATTCAGGACTATATTAAGGGTTTCTCTGAAATTTGATCTACAGACCCTTTTTTTTTCCTTGATTTCAGTCCTTGTAAGAATGTTTCTCATTATTCCTGTTCCCTGGGCTTGAATTGGAGCTTTATCTGCTCTTTTTAGGGTTTGCTCTGGATGAAGAGCTTCATATTCCCTAAAGGATTTATTTGCCTCTTCTAGTGTTGAAAATCCTCCTTTATGAACTATCTTTGATTGATGTGTGAATGGTGCTGCTTTTTCCCAAGCATCATATACTCCTTTCATGGGGCCATTATAAATTACATAATATTTTTTGTTTTGTGTGGATTTTTTAATAATTTCAGCAATTGTTTTATTTTCTGAAATTTTTTCTTCACCTGGTTTGTCCACCATACTTAGCTGGCTGAACTCTGATGGTTTTGCTTGTTGTGTTGATTTCATTGTTTCAATGGCCTTCTTGAGGGATTGGATCTGTGTCCTTATTTGCTGACAATGCTTGCATTCTTTGAGTTCTTGATATTTTTGTATTTCTTGATTTAATGTGTTGTACACGAACTTCATTCTCTTGTTAATGTATCTGCAATAATATTTTTGTCACCCTTAATATATTCAATTTTTATTGGATATTATAACAAAAATAATTGCCATCTTACCAATCGTCCATGATTATAATCAACTTTTAAATTATATCGAATGAAACCTGTTAGGTAACTTGAATCTGTCCTTAATGTAAATTCTTTGGATAGTAAATCAATTTTTCATTTTTTAAGAGATTTAATTGCTGTTAGAGTTTTTTTTTTATGAGTAGTATATCTTTGTTCTGTTAGAGTAAAAGTCCCTGAAATATACCTGCAAAGTAATTCCTTTGGGGAATATTTAGAATCTAGTGATTCTTTTTCTTGTTCCAAACTTTTTATAGCTTTCTTATCTTTTAGACATCCTGACTAGGTTATGTCTGAAGCATCTGTTTCTACTATTAAGTAGTCGTTTTCTACTGGAATATAAAGTTCCGGAAGCTTTTCACATAATACTTTGATTTTTTGAATTTGCATACTATCTTTTTCTTCTCATTTTCATTCTTTTTTAGTACTTATTTTTGAAAATAAGTTTTTAGTATATTCTGTTATATTCTTTAAAAATCCTTGATCAGAAATATAATTTATACACCCTAAAAATCTTTGTAATTGTTTTCCATCTTCTATTTTATTAGGAAATAAATTTACCTTTTCTAAAATATTTGGTTGAAGTTTTAGCTTTCCTTGAGTGGATAAAATTAACTCAAGAAACTCTATTTCTTGTCTTGCAATTTTTACTTTCTTTTTGCTAAGAACTAATCATTTTTCTTTACATTTTTCTAAAACTATTAATAATTTTTGAAGATGATCTTCTTTATCCTGCTTTGTGAAAATTAATATATCATCAATGTAAACTAAAATAAATTCATTTAACTCTTTTAGATTTTCTTCCATAAATCTTTGATAGATACATGGGGCTTGCTTTAATTCGAATGGTAAAACATTTCATTCATAGAGTAACACACTTGTTGATTCTTTTGTTGGGCAAGTAAAAGCAGTTAATTTCTTTGTTTCTTCGTCTAAACGAAGTTGTCAATATCCTGATTTTGCATCAAGAGATGAAAACCAAGTTGCTCCTTTGGTTTTTTCTAAAATAGAATCTTTTCTTGGAAGTTTATGAGCATCACCAACAGTTGCTTCATTCATTTTCTTATAATTAATTACCATTCTTCGTTTTCCCCTTTTAATTTCATTATTGTTTTCGACATAAAAGGCTGGAGCCGCATGAGAACTTTTACTTAATCTTATAATTCCTTTTTCCAAAAGATCTTTACATTCTAATGAGAACTTTTCTCTATCTCTTGCGGAATAAGGAATTTTATTTGGAATATTTATTTCTTTTGTAGGATCTTTTAATTTAATGCTTACTAATTCTTTATTTGTATTTTTAATATCTAAAGGATTTTCAGCACAAATTTCATCCAAAAGTTCTTCTATTTCTATTTTAAGATTATTTTTTGGGATATTTATCTGAAAATATAAATTTAAATAACATGTTTCTAATATAGAAAATATTTTAAATTTTAAAATCTTATCTATGGTAGTAGTTGGTATCTTTATACATTTTGATTTTTGATTTATTGAAGAATCGTGTGGAATTTTTAAAACTATATATGTTAATTCTTGAATGAATGGATGATATAACTTTAAGAAGTTATTTCCTGTGATAAAATCCATCCCAGAATCTATCATATATATGGATGGAACAATAAACCTGTAATTTTGAATAAATATTTCAACCATTGCTTTTTGGTCAATTTTATGTATTGATTTGTCAGCTATTCTAACTCTTAATGGTTTCTTTAATTTTTCCAATCAAGTTTTATATTTGTACTAGCAAAGCATTGTGTTGCTCCAGTATCTATGAAAGCATTTATAAACTTTTCTGTTATTTTTATAGTAATAAATGTGGCATTATTGCTCAATCTCTGAGTCTGTTTCTGAGACATATTCAAAAATATAGTCTAAGTTATCATCTGATTCTTCTAATGGTTCTATGAAACAAGACTTAGCAATTTCTAATTGTTTGGTAAGGTCTTTTTTATCCTTTTTTTTGGACGTTCATTTGCATAGTGTCCTTCTTCTTGGCAATACCAACACTTACAATTTTATTTTTTATTTGGCCAATAGTCATTTTTTTATTTTTTGTTTTTATTGTTATTTCTTTTTCTAAAATACCTCTTTTTTCTCCAGTTTGGATAGTATTTTCTTTTTCTAAATTGATATTTTCTTTTTGAGGTATTTCTTCATTATCCTGACAGCAAATTCTAATTATATTTTCAAATCTTTTTTGAGTTGCTTCTTACATACAACGTTCTTTTATTTCCTCTCTTATTACAGAGATTACTCCGCCAAAATTATTTTCAATTGTTCCTCTATTTATTTCTCTTATAAATCTTCCCATTATAAATTCATTAGCAGGGTATGGAAGTTTTGTTATATACATATTAAGATAATGGTTTTTATCTTCCTCTTTTAGTTTATAATAATGTATTATAGATTCACATATATAAGATTCCACATTACATAAATCATATATTTGAATATTAGCTAAATGGTTTTTTGCTTCTTAATATTCTTTATTATAGACTTCTTGTCTATGATCTATAATATTTTTTTCAAAAAATTCTTTATACAGAATCATCATTATATGTAATATCTTATCGTAAACTGTTGTTTTTGTTGCTAATTCTTCTATCATTTAGTTTTTTATTGATGTCATATAATCTCTTACAGTTCCTTTAGTATGAAACCCTATATAATTCCAGATATCTCCTCCAAACAATTCACTAAGTTTTGGATTAGTAAAGGCTTCTAACAAGAAGGAATCCAGTTCTCGAAGATTTCTTTTTCATTATTTTTACAGTCTAAATCGAGCATTCTTTCTCCTTCCGTTTCCTAGATTTTAGGAACGTACTTTGATGGTATTTTTGTATACTTTGAATTTTTATTTATAAATACTTTTTAAAAGCATAATTTTCAAAACCTGTTTCCTATTTAAATTGAGATTGATTATCCTTAGATGTTCCAACTTCATTTTTTATTTGTATTGGAATTGCTGGTTCTTCATCACTTGAATAATCTAGAATGTGTTCTTCATTTTCTATATTTTCAGAATTTACTAATTCTTCTTCTATTTGAAATTCTTGTTCCATAATATTATTTTCTTGAGCCATTTTTAATTGTTTAAAAAGCATTGTAACTTCTTCTAATTTTTCTTCAATATTCATAATTTCAATGGTGGTTTTACTTTTAGTTTTGCTATGTTGGCTATATTTTGAATTTTTTTTCTTTGGGATTCTCTTTCTGAAAATATTTATTTAATATCTGTTTAATTTCATTTATATTAGATTCCTCTTTTTCCTTATTTCTTTGAAATTTTATGGATACTAATATTTCTTCAAGCATATCTATTATAGAATTTAATTATGGGTTAAAAGTATAATAAAGATGTGGGGAATCATTTCCATAGTAGCATTTTTTAGAAATTTCATGTGAAATATACGTTTTTTCAGGTTTTTGAAGTCCTTCAATAAAACTTATATAGTAAAATAAAGATTTTGAGAAAAATTATTTTGTATTGATTTTAAGAATTTGGTGTCATTACAATTAACATTAGTTAAAATCATTAGTTTTTGATCTATTAATTTTGATAATTTAATTATTTCTTCTCTTAAATCTTCTAATTTACTTTTTTTCATTAGGTGACGCTTTTCTCATAAAATACTATGATTTTAAGTGTTATGTAGTTAGAAGTGTGGCTTTTAAAATATATGGTTTAGATTTTGCCACGTAGGCGTCTTTAGAAAAAAGTTATTTTTGAAATCTTTATTTAAGTGGTGCCTAATTTTTGTTGACATACTAGGTGTACGACGAAATCAGCCACAAAAATTGTCACTAGTATAAAATATATGCTGGAATAATATAGATATACGTTGAAAATAAATTAAATCACACATATATTTATATACAAATTTATTGGTGTCTAATTTTAGTGGTTGATTTTGGTGTACAAATAGTATTTTTTTTTAATTGAAAAAATTGTTTAAATATTCTTAAAATATTTTTGTGAGACTAAATTTATAGAAATTCTTTTGCGGTTTATTGCCCAATTATCTTATATCTATCCGAAGGTTGTCACTAAATTTTTAAATGTAAAATAGTTTACCGAAAAAAATGTAAAGTAATTTAAATGTTTTGTTGATGCAATTTAAACATTTTTAATAATTATAGAAAATATTGTTATTATACAGTATAAAAAATAAATTTAAATAATTTGATGAGTATTAAATGCGTCAATTTTATGAATTAAAAGATTGTATTAAATACAAATCAAATGATAGAATAGAAGACCAACGCAAGTTGGCACAGATGGATGAGGGTCTGTGTCCCTTAACCATCTCTCCCGGGTTCGATACTCACTGGAGGATGGGAATGGAGCTTGCTTGCTTGGGAGGGTCGCCCACTTTGTGTGTCTCTGCATGGATACCCTGGTGCAAACCAAAAAAATGATAGAATAGAAGATCACATATAGCTTTTAGTAAATATAAAATATTAGTAGATAAAAATATAAATATATTTTATTTTTATTTAATATATTTTAAATGGATTAATAAATACAGAGTATATCAATATATAAAAAATTATAAAACTTTTTATTCACTAAAATTAATAAATATAGAACAACATTCTTATTATATTATAATTAAATTCGTGTTACAATGTTATTTTTCATCGAAACATATAAAATATAAAATAATTAAATTTTATTTATATTAATTCACAGATGATTATATTCTTTCATATTAAAACTAAAACTATTTTAAATAATTCTTAAAGAAACAATTTAATTATCTGTAAAGTAATAAAATAAATTTTAATTATTTGATATTTTATAGATTGTAATTAATAATAACATTTAATATGAATTTGTTAATATTATAACATATTTTATTGCATAATAATTAATTTTAACGAATAAAAAACATGTATATTCTTTTGTTTATGTATATACTTTATATGTATTTATTTAAAAACAAAAATATTACATTTGTCATTTTAATATATTATATATAAAAAACATTTATTTATTTGTAAATTGATATATTTTATATTTATTAAAATTTATCAATATTTTTTATTTTATAACATTCTTTAATTTTTATTTAATGAATTAAATAGGAGAAATATTAGATAATTATTAAAATTTATTATTTTTGTCTATCAGTTAGTTATTAATGTTTAAAAGTGTTAGGTAAAATATGTTGTTAAATTACTAAACTAAAAAAATTAGATTGATGATTAAAAATGATGGCTAAAAATAATGAGTATGCTTAAGTAAGTGATGGCTAAAAACAATTTATTAACCAATAATAATATCTTAAATAAAATTTCGATCCACGATAAATTAATTTTTAATTTATCGGATTAGCCCAGGAGAGATACCATAAAAAATTGAAAAGAAAAATTATGATAACCTCTAAAATTTTTCATTAAATAATTTATAAAAATAATAAATTCATAATGTACAAAATTACTTGAGTTTATTTTAAATAACCCTTAATATAATATTTACAATTACCCGTGAAACGTGTAAAAATATTGTACAGTCCATTAATTAGTCATTTTCTTATAAGTATGATCTTTCAGGACAATGTAAATATGCAATTACCAAGAAATTAATTAAGAATAAAATTATGCTAACAAATAACTTTTTTTTTTTTTTTTCTCTTTCTAAAAGAGAAAGAGCTAAACGTAAAACCCAGGGTGTGTGACACAACACAAGTGAGTGAATTTTGAAGCAGCTGCCTTTTGTTGTTCGTCGGTGAAGCTGATGTCTCTGCGTGCTGCAGCCGCCATTTTTCTCAAAAGACGTCGTTTTCCTGCTTTCCATGGCTTCTGTGCATCTCGTGTATCCCCAAACGCATTTCCACTCTCATTTTCTGGTACTTTTCTTTTCTTTTTTTTTTCCTTTAAAAAAATCTACCTTTTACTATGATTGATGTCATAACCTGTATTGTTCAATTTTCATAGAAGTGGTATCTTCCTTACTAGCAATCATTGTGAAGGTTGGACTCTTATGGGTTCCTGTTGATTCCCCATTGCTAATTTGTAATTATGCAAATCAAATTTGGAACTTTTCTGCTCTGTTTCATTGCGCCAGTTCTAGGCTCTACTTCTTTGTTGTCCAATTTGAGTTTGGTATTTAATGGAATTGGAAACAGAACAGGAATTTGTTGCTTCTAATTAGCCCAAAAAAGATTCATCTTTTAATTGTAGGTTTTTTATTTTTTTTTTTAAAAAGACATTACCTACTACGTAGTTTTAGTTTTTATATCTTCATTTGTTGATTACTTGATTCTGCTGCATATGGAGAGCAAATGACTACTTTTATTGTCTAGTAAAATGAAGTCAGAGATGATATATGCCTATTTATACTGTCTTTTTGTTTTTGTGTTGCTCTTCCAGGCAAACTTAAACTTTCCCACTGGTATCAAACCGGAGCAAATGGCTCGAGGATGAATCTTAGGGATCCTTGTCTGTGGATTGTTATATCTGGACATATTGGTATGCCTCTGTAACTAATGCTTAATGGTGCAATATTATTATTTGCAAGCTGCAATGTTAATATGTTATATGTAACTTTATTACCCATTTGAAAAAGAGTAGCCTTATGGTGCTATATTGGAGTTTAATTTGATTAATGATTATTATGAATTTTTGTGGACATCAAACATCTTATGGTATCTAATACAGTGAGGATTTGTTGAAAACTTGATCCCATTGATTACTAATAAATTGTATGATACTCATTATCACTACTGGAAGGTGACTAAAAAGAATTATTGTGCACGACTGAATTGGCTATTTCTGTGCAGCTATTGTACTAGGGACTGGTGCCAACACTGTGTTTGCAGAAGATCCAACTAATGAAGCATCTCCAGATGATGAATTAATTGGATTAAGAAAAGTTGAGGATGGTTCTGTAGTATCAAATACACATACAGCAAAATGGAGAGTATTTACTGATGAAGCGAGGGAATTTTTCATAAAGGCAAGCAGTTTCTGCCTATTGTTTTTCTTTTTCATTCTCTTCATTTATAATTTTTCCTGCTTTACTAACCTCTATTGTATGCTCATTTTCTGCCAGGGACAACTAGATGCAGCTGAAAAACTTTTTCTTGCTGCTCTACAAGAAGCTAAAGAGGGTTTTGGCCCAAGAGATCCGCATGTTGCATCTTCATGCAATAACCTGGTTAGTTTACCTATACTTGATACTTGTCCTATTCTTAATTACTATGAGAACTGTATAATAAATCCTGTATACTTTTTGTCAGATGCAACCTTTTTTCAAAAATGATCATTGTTGTCTGTTGATTTAGAAGTTTTATAGGGTAGAAGGGCAAAATAAAACTAGGGAAGGAGATGTGTACTACCTCTAACTTGGTATTCCCCTTTTATTACTGAAGTATTTTCATATGCACTAAGAAAATATTGGTACATCTGTCATAGTTCTTATATGAAGAATGGTTTAATGCTATATTACGAGATTACATTTGAAGCACAACTTAAAATGGTCAAATCTCGAATAATTTGGCATAGTGGTGTTGAAGTTGTATTGAAATATTCAGCTTCCTATGACACATGTACCAACATTTTCTTTAACTCCATCTAATTTTCCCTCTCTTCTAACTGCTTAAATTTCTTGAAAGATTGATTGTATATAATATGCTACTAATATGTACCGGTTCTCTATGTTAATTGAAAAAGTAAATGACATTGATAACACACCCCTCAGTTATTTCTATTATTTTTCATTTCAGGCAGAGTTATACAGGATCAAAAAGGATTTTGCCAAAGCAGAACCATTGTACTTGGAAGCTATCGACATATTAGAGGAAGATTTTGGCCCAGATGATATACGGTATAGTGCTACTGCTGTGCAACATCATAGATTATGCTTCTTTCAACTGTATTTGTAGACATCATTACTAGGGGGTCAATAATGCATCTGAAACTAAAGAACGTAAGTTATGACTTAGTTTGCATGGAGCTGGAGATTTTAGGAAAATAGAATTATGTTCAAGGAAGTACTGAACCTTTTCATCTCAATGTCATTTTATGAACTAGAAGTAAACAATTGACAGGACATTAAACTTTATTTTTTATTTCCCTTCCTGTGAGCTAGCATCGTGTTTGATGTTGCCAATTTTCTTGATGATTGGTAGTATAAAAATCTTGCATAACAATAGTTCAAATTAAATTTTTCATCAATGAAATTGATTTTTTTTATCCCCCTTTTTCACATGTGATAAAATTTTGTTTTCCATGGAAATTTTTTCTTACATTGATGGTAGACCAAATTGAGTATAAGCTGTTATATATTCATGATGAAATATATTTGCGCACGTGCTATGTTACATAGTACCAATGATTCTAGTGCCTTGATATGGTGAGTTCCATTAACCTTTGATGGCTTTAATACGAAACCATACTCATGCAGGGTTGGGGCTGCTGCTCACAACCTTGGACAGTTTTACCTTGGACAGCGGAAGTTGGAAAAAGCTCGTGTTAGCTATGAGGTAATCTGCTGAGTTTAACAGTCTTGGTGATTCATATGTTGGGTAGATGACAATTTTACTCATAAGTGGAACCAGATTTCAACATTTTCTAAGTTATATATGTGGTTGTTTCCCCTCCCATTTTCCACTTTGTCCTTTTGTGGCAGTGACATGTTCATCTTGTTGTTACTTGTTAGTCTATGCTTTGTGTTCTTTCACTTCTACTGACCGTCCTTTCTCTTTCATTTTTGTATTGTATTTTTAACAGCGCGCTCTGAAGGTATGGACCTACTGTGCTCAGGCAGCGACTGTTATTTTCCTCTGATCTTGAAACAGTTATATTCTCCTCCTAGTACATTGCTATCACTTTGCATCTAATTTTATATCTGAACATCATTTCTGTGCTTGAAAATAGAGGCTCTATGTTATCTTGAGTTTATCATGTAATATGACTCTTTATTCAGATAAAAAGACGTGTTCTGGGATATGGCCATTCAGAATGTGCAGATACAATGTATCATTTAGGAGTGGTAATTATTTTTCATTTCACTGTACTTCTTCTGTTTCCTTTGCTACTGTCTTTAGATGGGAAATCTAGATTTTAAGGGAGGGCTCCGGGGTTTGGAAATCTAAAATCTCACTGTGAAGGTCATTTGATTAAGGCAATTTTGTAAAACTCACTGAACGGCATTCATATTCAGAATATTTCACTCATTTGCTGCTTAATGCATTAGATGATGACTTGATATGACAAATTGCATACTTATATTAAAAATATGAGTATAAAACTACTGCAACCATGGAACCACTGAATGTTAAAGTTTCCATCCTTTAAATGAGTTGGAGTTAAGAGTTTTTAATAATAGAACATGAATTCTTTCACTACTATTTTTGCCATAATTTAGACTTGCAAATGAAAAGGTGGGTGGAGAAGTTTATATTTGATCTGGAACTTGTGGGAGGACTGGAGATGTGAGGGCATCTTGAGCGTAGAATTTCTTATTTTCTCTTATTCATGAAGCTAAAGGGAGAGCTCTTGTGCATTAAGCTTGATACATTTAGTTCACCATTTCTGAGGTTAAATTCTTTATATATGTTCAATCTATTTTCTGTAAACATAACAGAGGATATTTCTGTCATCTAATTTCTTCTTCTTTCTTGAGGTAACACCTAAAGAAGCGCTGAACTAAGTGTTTTCAAAACTTAAATGTTCTGTCTGGCTGCGTTGCCGTGTTCCAGAATGACTTAATAGCAATAACAAAACGTTGAGATCTTCTATTAAAAATAAATGTTTGATATTTCTGGTAGACAAGTTTTTCTTGTTTCTCCCGTGCTTATTGGTTTTCTGGTGGCATTTGTCTGAATGTAATTTTTTGGTGTATAATTTCCCTCTTTGATGCGGCTTGAAATGTCTGCTTAACTGAATCTTAAGCTGCTATTTTTTCTTCAGGTGTTGTATCTCCAAGGAAAAGAAAGGGATGCTGAGGCCGCCATTCAGGACTCAATAAGGTTATTAGAGGTGTGTCTTTCTCCTAATGTAAAGTACCTCAGCAGTGAGATTCGGTTATTTTGAATATTCTCATTTTTAGCCAACGTTCTTTTTCCTGTGTAGGAAGGTGGCGAAGGGGAGTCATTTGTATGCATTAGAAGACTTCGATATCTGTCGCAGGTTTTCCTTTACCTTATTCTTTCCCAAAACTTCCTTGACAATACTAGAGTAAAAAGTGTATGTTTTTAGAGGGGGAAAGGTTAAGGAGAACTTTGAAATAGGATGAAAGAAGAGGAGTCTTGGAGCAACGGTTGAGTTATCTCTGTGGCCTCAAAGTCATGGATTTAAACCGTGGAATCAGCCATAGTTGGGCTGCCTGCATTACACCCTTTAGATGTAGTCCTTCCCTTACTCCGTGAAATGCAGGATGCTTTGCACCGGGCTGCCCTTTGCAATAGGATGAAAAATTGCACTACTATTCTTGAATTTTTAGCAACTTTGTGGGAGGTTCCGCATAGTGCACATGAAGTAAATAGAATCTTATGCAGTCTTGGGAAAAAGGGGGCACTTAAGACCCAGGTCAGACAATCCAAGTATTTAGACATTAGATTTAAAAAAAAATAAATCAAAAGTCCACATAAAGTTGTCAGATACGAAACTGGTGGTACTTGTAGTTGCCATTGCATTCGATGCTTTTTTGGCAAGCAAAGCAGTTCTAGAGTTAGATCCTTAGTCCCAAGACCTTGCATTCTTTATAATTAAATTGAGAATATAAAGTAAATTGATATTGATTCTGTGCATTTTCTATCTTGAAAGTGTTCTTTTTCCAACTTTCTGGCTGTTAAATTTAGGGTTTTAATTGTCTGATTGATATATTTTTGCTATATTGTTTAAGATATATTTGAAATCACATCGACTTGCTGAAGCTGAGATGGTCCAGAGGAAGATCCTGCATATTTTGGAATTGTCGAAGGTTATTTATTTATTTTTGAAATTCTTTCTCATTGTATTATTCCCTTTCTAATTGCCTTTTTCTGTAATGGACTAATGGTGATTAAAATTTCTGTAAAGGAACAACCTATGCAATTAAACTTGAGCTGTTGTAATTCCTTTCTTGTTGAATTCAGGCAAATTAATACCTGCATCTTATTTGTGACTTCCAGTAGAAACAACCTATGCAAGCCTGAATTTTCTATCACGTTTTCTTATCATCTATGCAATGTTATAGTGGGTACGACTGTAGTAGATATGGTGGTTGAACAGGATTATTTCCTCATCTCAAGTTTATTATATGGTATTTCTATTTTTGTGCTGAAGAACCACCAATGTTGGGTTTTTTCATAGAAATGTTGTAGATTACTTTACACTAGATATTAATACTGGCCAAGTAGATGGATACTATATGTTGTCCCTTGGCTGGCAATTTTTAATCCCTATTTGCTTTCTATTTTGTCATTTAGAACTAGTTTTGGTTCTCTTGCTCAATGTTATAATAAAATTTTATATTTGAAAAAAGTATGATGGTCCCTGCCAGAAACATAATATAAATTGTGTATACAGGGTTGGAATTCGTTGGACACAGTTGTTGCAGCTGAATCTTTAGCTCTGACCCTGCAAGCGTCTTGCAATTTAAAAGATTCAAAAGAACTTCTTGAAAGGTTATTCCAATATTATCAATTTGTTATATCCTTGGATTTAACTTTCGCTATATCTGGAATCCTGTTATATTTCAACCTGCAGATGTCTCAATGCGCGGAAAGTCTTGCTTCCTGATGACCATATTCAGGTTTGTTGTTCCTTGACAAGTATTTTAGTAGCTTCCACTTTCCATTCTATTTAACTTTCAAATTCCTCCAAATTTTCTGGCAATAAACTGATGCATACACAAAGATACTGTTTTATTGCATCTATGCTTGCAATGAATATGCTGGCTAAGAGTAAAAATAATACCATGATTTTTTGTGTACTCATTTTCAGATTGGTGCAAACCTACTTCGTCTAGCACAGGTTGCTATGCTTGATAGCAGCCAACATAAAAAATTTGATGTCAAGAGAGCTAAAGCTGAGCTTGATATCGCAAAGGATCATGTACATAATTCAATAAGGTTTCTATCAGTTTGTCACACCTAAACCTGTAGTATTTACTTTTGAATATCAAAACTAAATCAAATTATCTTAGGCTTGTTTCTTTTTCTAATTCCAATTATCCTTTCTTTGTTACTATGCGGTTTTAATGATAATGCCCTTAACGATAATCCCCGTGACATTAATTTATGTTCATGCTTTGAGGAACTTAGTGGCTGTTCCTTTATATTCTCTCCGATTCCTTGTTCCGTCTCAGGATTGCACGTCAATATTTAGATAGAGTATCGAAACAAAAAGACAGGTTGAAGAAACACAGTGCACCGGGAGATTCCAGAAAGGAAGCCCAAGCAGCGCTGCTCATATTGGTCTGTATTTTATTGGTTGTGCATCCACTATTCCTCTTCTCTTATGCATGTCTATTAAAATAGAATTGTGATTTTTCACAGCTGCAATCATTCAGTACTTTATCGTCGGTGGAGGTAGCAAAGCAAGAACTGCTGGAAATTCAGGTCAGATTCTAAGCGTTAGTACATAAGCAAGGATTTAACTTTTATGAGGCACATTAATAATTTCTGGTGTTATTTTGCAAAGCAGGAAGGAAAAAGTAACCTCAAGGCTAAGGAGCCACTTCTTCAATGCATTCATGCTTACAGGGAGGTAAAATTAACTATCTATTCTTCAATGGACATACACGTCTCTTGCAAAGCAAGGATTTTGAATATTTATCACCAACTCAAAACTTGTTTTTGCAGTTTGTAGCCGATAAGTCGATCCCTGAGAACGCTGAGATAAAGAAGGAATACCTTTCGTGTTTGAAGGTTGCTCAAAACTTGCTCGGTAATAAAGGACTACCAGAGGCTGAATTGATAGAATCTTGAAGAGCTCAGTTTAGATTTTGGTGTGAGAAACAAAGTTGGTCCATAACTTTATAAGCTGCAATTTTTTTGCTAGGTAGACAATAACTTTTGTGAACAATGTGAACAATGGATTCCAAAATTGGACCAATAAAATAGAACACAGTCCACCCTAAATTATTCCCTAAACCTTAATTTTTACAATCCTAATTTTAACCATCCTATTCCTACCCCTTTTGACCCCTGAGACGCAGCCACACTCCAGGAATCATACCGTCGGCGTTGCAACTCAACCTCCGGCAAGTTCGCTGCAAGCTGAACATCCGGCACTACCCACACGCTCCAACCACAGGCTTCACGAGTCCCCTATCGAAGCTTGCGCGTTGCTGCCCTCATTCTGCATCCCTCCCTAATGCCACCGTCGAACACCGCTCGTCGCGGAAGGGCTCTTGCTCGCTGTCGCTGCGCCAGCAAATTTTCGCACGCGGCGTCACAGTTGAGCGGTAGGGCTCTCGCTCGTCGCTGCGCCAGCAAATTTCCGCACGCGGCGTCGCAGTTGAATGCACCAACAGCAACGCTGAACAGCCTGCAAGCTTCAGGTTCGCTCGCTCATAGTGCTCGTGCGCTGCTGCCCTCACCCCGCGTCCCTCACTTGCCACCATTGGGCGCCGGCCGTCGCGGAGGAGCTCCCGGTCTCTGTTGACGCGCCTCCAATCTTCAGCAAGCTTCAGGTTTGATTTCTTGGACTGCTGTGGAAGATAAGAATCCCTGTTTGTTGTTGATTTATTATTTTGTTACCATGTTGGATTATATATTTTTTTAATTTGGTTTGGTCTGTCCAGGCATTACGTTAGTCGTCACAGATGTTCCACTGGCTTTGGATGTTTGATTTTCACTTCAGACGGATGATTATTTTACCTAATGACTTTAGATGTTCGATTTTCACTTCTTATAAGACGGAAGATTATTTTACCACGTATACGGATGGTTGTTTTGCATTCAATAATTTAATGATCGTTTCAGTTGAGTTGGTGATCATGTGCTTGTTTGGCTGGGGTCTGGGCGGCAGTGGGCTGCGGAGGAGGCTGCACGGCCGGTGGCAGTGGGGCAGCGCGAAGGAGGCTGTCTGGGTATTGTGCGGCGCGATCGGATGTTTGCGGAGAGGCTGGGCGGCATCGGTTGAGGGCTAGGCGGCGGCGTCTGACCGGAGAGGGGGAAAGTGAAGCACCGGCTGGATTTAATTGAAATCCTTATTTTTTAAAATTTCAAAATTTGAAATAATTATTAATTAATTAATAATATAGATATGTCGAAGTATGCTGGTAATCGGAGAGTCAAATAAGTAAGTGGCATCCCCTTGTCAATTGAGATTTAAAATTATTCCGTACTTCTCTAGTTCTCTGCCACATATGACAAATAAAATCAATTCATTGCGTGATCAATTTTTAGCAGCACCTCATTTTACTCACTACCACACACTTGCTCTCATGAAAATGCTTCTCTGTGGCGTGTTGTTTTCACCCTCAGGCCTACTATGTATGGTGTTTCTGGAATCTTGATGGCTTGTAGTTGGTGCAATTGTGGTACAAAACTGACAGAAAAGGAAATAAATCACTGGTGCAATTTAAAAAGTATAGTACAATGTTTTTGGCTGCATTCAGGCAACACATTTACTTTATGGGATGACTAAAAACCAAAAAACAAAACATGATTTATTTCATATAAATAAAAATTATTGTAACAAAGAGAACATAAATTACTATGGATGTTGGTGTAACCCATGGCTTGTAGTTGTAGTGTTACTAAGTAAAGCCAAGGCTTTTTGTTTGCTATCTTTTTCACTTGTCTTGCTATGAAGAAACCAAGTAAAAACTAAAGGGAAAAAGCAATGGAGGAATGCATCATACAAAACAAAACAAAACGTAAGGAGCATGAAATGATGTGAAAGAATAGGAAAAATCTGTAAGCAAAGCTGGCTTGCAGTAATGCTAATGCATAAACTGCCACAAGTAGTAAGTAACCATATCAGGGAGGACAAATCGTAGATTGGGGACCATTCTCTTAAGTCTATTAACCCCAACTGCTCCCATGTCCCATTACATTCTTCATAATCACATTAGAACTTTATAAGAGATAAAAAAAAAATGTTAAAGATAGAATCTACAATAATTCGGAAAATTGAAGTGATAAATATTAAATAATTCGAACCTAAATACATTAAGTTATACCTTAGTGTCACTACACGTATCACTATGTCCCTCATTCACTATTTTTACAGTTACACAAAATCTTAAATCTTAATCTAAATTGGTTGAGTTTTACATAGTCATTGCACTAATTAAACTCAATAAACAAACGATTATGCCACTACAAAGTACAAACATTAAAACTTAGTTAACATTTTTTCAACCATAAAAAAGTAATAAAATCATGAAATGCTTGATTTTTTTAAATAAATAAATAAATAATAGGATTGAATATGACTTTTTAATTATCTTATTACCATTTGAAGTTTGAATTCAAGATCAACCGCCCCCTTCCTTTTCAATTTTCAAGGAAGACGGCAACCTTGTTTTTGTATCTACTTGTATTTTGTAGTATTATATGATTTGATATGAGTTATGATTTCTTTGGTAATCTTTTCCTTTTCTTTTTTTTAAATTTTATCTTGTTGGTTTCTTTTTCTTTTTCATTTTTTAATTTAAAGTGAAAATGAGATTCGAAAGAGGTGTATATGGCCATTTACAACTGATGTATAGCTGTAAAATTAAATCCCTCGTGCATATAAGCATTTCAAACTTTAAGGTCGTATTTGTTTTTTGAAACTGAAAAATTATAATTGAGTATTATATTGATAATCAGTGATAAAAAATAAAATTTTAGTTTTGAGACATAAAATTTTATTATATTTAGTACTTTTAAAAAATAAAAACATAAAAAATTTAAAATTTGTAGAGATAAAAAATAAAATTTTAAATCAGTTTTTCAATCTCTATTATAAACTAAAATATACTCAAATATAGTTTAATTATATATATATTTTACCCTAAACACAATATAAAATTTAATTTAATTTCTATATTTTAGTTTCAATTTCTCCATATCCCGAGGGTAGCCTAAATAACATTGGGTTTGCAATTTTAGTTTTAACTTTTAACCAGAAAAAGAAGTGCTGCTCCACGCTTTTGTGGCCAGCTGGATCCTGTTAATATAGTACTCCACTTAATTACACTTAATTATGAATTTGTGATTGTGACGTTAATTTAACATCCTTTTTATCCTTTCTTCCTTGGAACAAGCCTTTCCCTTTTGGTTATGGGATTCGAGTTGTTTCATGTCCACACGTGGTAAAACATTTTAGATTTTTTATTCAGCAATAAAAATAAATCACTAAAATAGTACGATAAGATATAAAATATATCTTTAAAATATAAAAATAATATATATTTTTATAAATATTTAGTTAATATATATCTTATTCAACTTTTTAAAAAAATATATCGTATTCAATCAAAAAGTTAACATGTCTCTTAAAAATATAAATTAAAATTATTAGTTAAAAAATAATGCAAAATTTAGTTTTAATGATTTTTTATATTTATTAAGATATAAAATTAAAAAATTTCTATCAATAATAATTTTAATACGTGTACATAATAACTAAACTGTTTTTATAATTGATTTTTTTAACACTATTTTTTGAACAATTTTTTAGAGATTTTTATTTTAGAATGAAAGGCAATCCGTGAATTATTTTATGTTTATGGGGATTGGGAATAGAGAGATCTAATCTACCTGAAATGAGCAAACATGTTTTTCGCTCCTTGAAAAAGTTTTTATGGAAAAATAAAAAATATTGCCCCTCTAAAAATTTGTCGGAAAAAAATAAAAAAAGATAAAAACCACTCTCTTTGTCTCGTGGGATAAATTCTTAGCGCACATTTTCCGGTAGTTCTCGCATGGAGTTCATCATATGACATTTATAACCAAAATTTTAAATCAGAGAGCAGGGGCGGAGTTGTTTAGTTGAGATAAGGTGGGGATTTTTTATAAAAAAATTAGTAGTTTTTTTTTTTAAAAAACAAAAAATAGTTAAGTTAGTTCAAATATTTATTATGGTTTAAAGTATTTAAGTTTAATTTTCATCTCTCACTTTTATTATACAATAGTTTTTAATTTAAAATATTTAAAATATGTTGGATTTGGACTGAATTAATTGTATTACATTTTTCTCTCTATTCAATAAGTAACACTCCCTCTATCTTTGAGTTCAAATATAAAAAATTAGGTTTTTTATTTATTTGTGATTTAATATTATTTTATATTTTACTGTTTATTTAATTTAATTTTTTATATGATAAAAAATATTAAAATATTCAATAAGTATTGATATTATTGTATTTGTATAAGTTGATAAAAAATTTAATAAATATTATAAATTTTAATATTTGTCCTTCTAACTTCTTTTTTACATATTTTAGAGGATATATATTCAAATTTTTTATATAAAATAATCATGAAAAATCAAAGAGTTAATGTTTTTTTTAAGAGAAAGGCTAATATTCAAGAAGGAGAACAAATAACTTTTACAATATCAATACCTATAGATAGTTCTTCTACTTTAATGACGAAAAAAGTGAGATACAACCTTCAAAAGTTCAAAGAATTACATCTGATGAGTTTGACTTTAATTCTTTGTAACGAGACTGACATGGGAGCAAATAGTGTTAGTAGGTTAATTATATTAGTTAATTATAATAAGGGAATACAAGTCTCATATTGTTTAGGATAGTGAACTTTATATTATGTATTAGTCTCACATTATCCAAGTTATGAAGGCTTTTTCCTTCTTCCACTAGTATAAATAACTCAATGTATCTTTTATTTATGAAATAGAATTGAAGTTGATTTGAATATGAAATAAGATGTGCGCTTATTTTTCTCTAGGCTCTTTGAGAGTAAGAAGTGCATTCTTGGCTTAGCCAACTAATGTGGGTTTACGGCTATTTTTATTATAGTGGAATTGCTAACTTTGTCAAGATTGTTGACCCAAGCTTCTAGAGATCCTGGAAAACGGCTTTATATTTGGCAATATCACCCAAACTAGAGAGATGAGGTTAGACAAACTTATTTTAAATATGTTTATATCAAAAGTATTTTGACAATTATCCTCTATCTGACCCCAAAAAATTTGTTTCAAGTTCCGCCACTGTCTGAGAGAGTATTGAGGTTATGAATTATATATTTTTATGAGTTAGATAAACTTGGAGTATTTGCTGAACACATGAAAAATAGAGTGAAACTTATCTTACTTGTTTATATATTTATATTCTAATAGTTCGTTCTGTCCCCCTAATCATATAAATGAAATAAAGTGAGTGATCCAACTTTAAAAGACACGAATTAAGCATTGTATCCGTGTCTTGTCACGCATGATGAGCGAGCGCTAGCTTTGGTAGTGTTTAATTTGTGGGGAGACTCTTTAATTAAGAGCATCTTCTCCTGTCAAAGTTAACAAGTTAACAAAAATATCATCCTTCTCATTACATCTAGAGTATAACTAAGACGCACAAGTCCTATTCAATTATCCTCCTCCGATTCTCTACAACTTTGGTTTGTATATATAGTTGTTGTAGCTGTCTTGATAAAGATTGCACTTCAATGTTCCAGTGCGTGTGCACTGTTTCTTGCTCCCAAAATTTATAGTGCCAGGTTGGCTATAAAGTCATAAAAATGCAATGAATTTCAAATAATATCCTACTGTTCTTGAAGGCTACATTGGACTACACACTAATACTTCATAGTCCAGGCGCTTAAGGCTGTTGACAACTGTTCATTTTTGTTCTTTTGTTGTGTGTTCGATTATAACATCTTTATGGTTAATTGTATATTTTCATAAAATGAACAATATATGTTTAGTAGCTAGTATTTTTCTTATTTAAGATTTAAACTCCTATAACAATAATAATGTACCTTCTAGAATTGCTTATGACTGATGACCAGCCATGGATGCATGGTGGGGTTGATACTTGATAGCGGAATGAGATACGGCTCATTTAAGAATTAAGAATAGTCCAACAATGCTGTAGGCTCATAGGCTGTATGAAGAAAAAGGTTATACACAATATTTAAAGCAGATTTATGGTCTTTAATTAGGAAAATTATTTTTTTATTTTTTAAAGAATCCTATATTAGGAAGCCAATAGAATATTTATACAATATGTAATGGACTATTTATTTGGTTCAATATGAGTTAAAAAATGAAAATAATAAAATATTATTAATTTCTCAAACACAATACACCAATACTATCCAGAATAACTATATGGGTATCAGAAATAATAAACATCTGATGTCCTATTGAATCAAATATCTTTAAACTTTTATTGTATACATTGTACAAATACTCTATTGACTCCCTATACTTTCCCATTTTTAAAATATCCTTGAAAACTAATTTGCGAATTAAAGTTTTAATTAAATATTTATTGTTGGCCAATAAATTAATGCATATATAAAATTGAATTTAAATTTTCGATATTTACTTAAATGAAGGAGTGAGTTTATTATTTAATCAGTTTGAATTAATTAATTATTAATTAGTGCCAATGGGATTCAAAAGAAAAACGGCTATATTAATAATCCCTCACACATATGTAGTAATTAATAAACACTAATAATTAATACATAATATTTGCATAAAGTATACATATAAAAGGTAAAGCTAAGGATGACATTCGTAAACACTAAATATTTTTTGTTTTTTCAAATAAACAAAGGCATCGGGTCATATATTAATAATAATAAATAATATATAACAGTAATAATCTACATAAACCTAATCCTCATATTTACATCTCTCGTTGATAACTTGATATTATAGTGTACGTGATTACTACTAATTTAGTTATGGCTTTTGACGCATGCAAGGTCCATGCAAGAGCGCGTGGTCCCAAATCAAATTGACCTTGTCACGTCATGCTGGAACACAACATATCTCCTTTTCAACTTCACTCCTCCGCCGTCCGATTCATCATCATCATCGCTCTGATGATCAACGGTCAGACACACGAACACGCACACACTTACTGCTACTTAACCCAATCTGTTACAATCAGCACCACCGAAGCCCACTCTGCGATTGGTGAGATCAAACTCCACCCACAGATTCTGTTGATGGAAGTTCCCTATTATGTTACTTGCCGCACCCAATTTATCGGAACTCCCAATCCCTATGCAGTGGACCCCACCGCCCACGTCAGCAAGCACCCTCTCTTTCGGAACTACAATCTCCACACCCTTCTCAAATTCAAAAACCATCTCCCCTATCAGCCGTCCGATCTCAACTCCAGCATCTCGACCGTCAAAACACATGTCGGCCACTCCACCGTACACGTACTCCTTCTTCATTCTGGGCCCCACGATTCTAACCACTTCCTTCCGTACCTTGTCATAGGCTTCACTAACCAGGTACGTGAACTCGGATCCAGAGTCCACCATAGTCTGACCGGACCCTCCAGCGTCGGGTCGGAAAACTGCCGGCGAAATGTTCAGTCTTTTCCCGCCTATCCGAATACCGTTCATGGCGACAGTGTAGGCCAAGGGGTCAAGATTCGGCATGCGTTGACTCTGTGAAAAAGTCAACATAGGGATATACTTGAACCCGGTGGAGTGCGGGTTGTTACCAAGGTAGAAAGACCCGGTTGGAGCGGGTCCGGGTTGATCCTGCCTTGGCGGAACGCAATAAGAGAATTTGTTTATTTTGGCCTGGGATGAGAAGGACAATCTTCCGCGATTAATTCCTAAAATGCCCCTGGCGTCGCTAGAGTAAGTTGCGCAGCCAAGGATGAGGGGAGGGGTAGAATGGGTAGGCGCAAAGGTTAGTTTCTCGCGGACGAGATTGCCCTCGGCATAGCTTCCATCGGCGTAGAAATAAGAATAGTGGCAGAGGCGGTTCTGGTCGCAGGAGGTTGGGAGGGTAAAATCGGGAATTTGAGGCTTGCAGAGAGGGTGGGTGCAGGGTAGTACGGAGAAGGTTGAAGAGAGAGAAGGGTCAAAGGAGGGGGTTGGAGGAGGCGGTGGTGGCTTAACGGCTTTCTTATTGTGACACTGAATCCAAGAGAGTTGGCTTCCAGTGTCGAGAATCATTTGTTGTGCCTGTGGGGGTGTACCAATGGGTAGAGTCACTATGAGTACCATGGAGTATTTGAATGTGGACCTCAAGTTATAGGAAGAAGAAGAAGGAGGAGCCTTGGTGTTCCTCGATGAGAACATGAGAGAGGAAGATAGCATCTTTGCGGTTGCGTTTGTGGAGAGAGAATGTGTGGTTAGTGGGAATGACATTGAGAAGGATGAGTTTGTGGTGGTGAGTTTTGCAGCAGATATGATGGTGATGAAGAAGTGGAAGAAGAGAAGCATGTTGAAGAGTGGTAACAGAGGCATGGCCATAGGCATTGGAGTGAGAGAGTAGCAAAGTGAGGTGTGAGTAGTGATGTGGTTATATAGGGAGAAAAAGTAGCATTAAACAGTTGGAATAATGAAGAAAGAAAGAAAGAAAAGAAGAAGACGCGTTTTCTTCGGTTGAGTTTTGGGTGGGTGAAATGGATCCTGTCCTGTCTTTGCAAAAGCCATGTCCATGTGTCGAAAGGATCACTGTTAAATATATATATGTTGTCTTTAAATTACCAAAAATACAGTTGAAACATTAAGAACTGATAAAAACAATCTCTAATGTGTTATTTTTTCACAAACAAATAAGTGAATTTTTTGTCCCTGAGATATTTTCCTACTGTGGAACCATCTCATTTAAATCTGGAAGGTGTGTGTTAGTTAATGATTTTCCCTCTCTCATTTATGTGAATGTGCATTTGTCCTATGATCCCACCTCTGTCTCTGACTCTGTGTTATTCCATTTATTAGGCTTTTATATTTCTCAAATTGGATTAGATGTGGACATATGTACATGCGTAAAACATAATCTTTTATACGTGTCAGTTGTGACATCCACCAATCGGTGGTGATCATATATTCATATTCTTTTTATTTTCTTAATTAAGAATTCAAAAAGATGACAGCATTACTTGATGATGATTATCAAGTTCAAAAAGCGGGTTTACTTTTTACAATTAACCATAATGTAATTGGTCACCCTTCCCTTCACCAGTAATACATGGAGTCATTGAGAACGATTTTAGTACTATTTATTGTAGTTCAGAAAGTAAGGTATGTGCCATTACTCTTTATTGAACTGGTGCCTAGCTAAGACCCGAGGTTCTTTATTAAAATGTAAATTTCCGAATTGAAAAAGGGGTTAACACTTTCACCAACCCCACCCTTCCCATTCTCACATGCAATTGATTAATTCGAATGTGTTCAAGAGCGGTACATCACCAATTTCTTTTGTAAATATACTAATTTTGTATCATAAATCATGATACAATGTTATATGTAGTACTGAATTGGTCCATATGTAAGATTTTGTTAATAAAAAAAGAATGGCATATGATATGGGGCATTATGCATTGGAGATTGGAGAAGTAACGTTATATGTATGTTGATTAGTCAACTAACTACAGCTGGTAGTGGTACCCAGCTGGGAAGTTAGAAGAAGGGGAAGAAGAAGGCGCCACCCACCCATTATTACCATATGTAGGGTTTAGGACATTAGGTGGTCAACACAAGGTGAAAAGGAAATAATAGCGCCATTAACATTAAGACTCTTAACCCCACCGCACTATTGCTGCTACACATATTTTTAGTTTATATTTCTATGCACTTTCTCCCACATTCTCCAAATATCACCTACTAAACACTATACCGCAATATATCTTTTTTATTTCCTTCTTAATACAAATAAGGAAAAGTCTAGGAGACGAGCAGTTTTGTTGAATTTTGGCTAGCATGTAACCAGCAGAGAAAGGTGAGTCATTGGATGAAATCTCACACCAATCTCACACCATCAAATCATTATTGATGGCTAGTTGATAGCTAACAATCACAAAAATTACTGGCTCCTAACATTGCTCTACAAATAAATGTACAGGGATTTATCTTTTCTAAGTAAAAAATCCACTAATTAAACAAATAGTTATTCACATAAAAATAATAGTTATTATTAAAATTAGATACGTATTATGTCAAATAATTTAATTATTATTAACTATTATCTTATAAAAAAATATTTTCATGCAAGTAATTATCTTAAAAAACTATTAAATTAAAAATATTTTACGCAAAAGTAAAATAAATTACATTTCATGATATTATAATTCGGCTGATATTGAATTTAATTAGGTTTTAACACTAGTGACAAACTGCAATTCAATCCAAGTAAATTTTAGAAGACCAAAACCAGTTCAGAGAAAACTTATATATATCTTAGAGAGAAACTTTATTTTTAAATCTTTTTCTCAGTGTAGTGGATATAATTAGTAGGTTTACATGTATAATTGGACACTTGTGTGCAATGTTTACTTGTATTTTACGCTGCTATCTCATACATAGATGATACTCCTAACACACACCAATGTATGCGTTTGAAGACTTCTCACACAGATAGCAAAGTTATATCTAATATTTTGTCACTATTAATACTCTCTTATATATATTATTTCGACATGTTATACATGAATGCATGGCACCTCATCGTAAGAAGACAATCGATTAGATTCTTGTACATATAATAGAGCTAGTTATTACTCATTAGCTCACCATATATGCATGTATATCGTGTAGTATATCGGATGTGTACACTTGTATATATTGAGACTAGGGCCTTTTTATTTTCCGTTACCATATTTATTAGTTCCTTTAGGCATATCATATCATATGTTTTGTGGTAAATTATATATATGGAACTGGAATTAAATGGACTGGAATGAAGTGGTATTATTAAACAAAAATTACTGAAAAAAAAAAGGAAGATAAACATTGTATGGAGTGGTGGTTCACGGATTATGATCATAATGAGGATTGAGGAAAAGAAAAGATCGATAAAACGGATCACGGGTATGTAAAACACAGCACTTTTGATAACAAAAATGACATATGATTCAATAATTTGGTTTCAGAGAATGTGATTTAAAAAAAAAGCAAATTCCATTTTGTTGCTTTAACATACTTTGTAGTAGTGCTCACATGCATTGAACTTTGGGTAGATCTATCCAGTTATTAACTTATTATTATTATATATATATATATATATATATATAAGCATATACCAATATGTAGTATATCACTTAAATTTTATGCATATAGTTATGAAAATATATCAAGAAAATTTCAATTATATTATTTATATAATAGGACAACAAATAAGACACTAGAATAATAAATTAATATGAAAATGACGTTTTATTAAATATTTATGAAAGTAAATTTTGATTTTGAATTCCTTAATAATACTTGCAGAATAACTAAAATTTCTTTTCCCCTTTAATAAACTTAAAAATAAACAGTATTATTGGTCTCTTATGCTAGGATTTATGATGCAGAGACACTGACACAGACAATGGACATAACATGATATGAGACACGCAGACACACGAATTTTAAAATTGTATAAGACATGGGGCACGTGATATATATAGAATATAAGTGTTTGTTAGATAAATTATAATGAGATTTTGATATTTTATTATTATTAAAATATAAAATAAATTTTTAACTGTTTTTAATGTCTTCTTTTAATTATATAAAAATATTTAAAATATTTTTTGTTTTAATAAATAATAATATATATTATTTTTAAATTTATTTCAATAATACATGTTAAGAATAAGATGTTTAAAATTTTTTTTTAATTTTTTATTAAGACACGGTTGAACATGACAGATACATGTGTCAGACGAATGTTAATGAGTATCGTATTTAAAATATATCCAACATGTAAATATAATAACTCAACGAAGTATCCGTACTTCATAAACTAGGATTAGAGCATTATTTAAGAAGGAAAAGACCTGCTAGTTACGATTGAAGCAGTAATAGCTAAATTTACCTAAATGGATATTATGATCAAAATGAGTAGCACGAATGCACGATATGAGGTGGTGAAATTTTTGGACTATAATCCATATATGATATATTCCATCTGCCACCGCTATAATTTTTGGCGCTATATATCTTAATATGCATTGGGATAATTATAAGAGCAATGCATGTAGACATAGAAACAGAACATTATCTAACTTTTTAATGAATAAAAACAATATACTATAGAAAAGTTTGTTTATTCAGTCTTATGAAACGCACCACCGAATAAACACAATATGGTTGGCCGTATTTAAGGGGAATATTTGTCGCCTCATTTAAGAATAAGATTTAGAGTCATTACTATTAATTTACTTTAGTGCCGATTTCTCATCGCTAATTCATCGTCCATTATATATTCGCATTCCTTGTCTTTTTTTCTGTTGTTAGCTTTATTAGTGAATAAACTTGTTTGAGCATGGATGCTGATTAAGAAAAGAATAAATAATAGAAAATCAAACTAGTAATGTGACGTTACTGGATATCAATTTCTCAACAGGTCAGATCCAAACATAGAGAAAATAATTCACAGGCTACTGTTACATGATTGCATGCATTTTAATTTAACACATATTAGTTTTAAATCATTTCTTAAATAAATTATATAATTAAAAAAGTTAATACTAACAGAACTTTATTTGTACAATAACGTATTGAGTTTAAATTAGATTATTACTGTAGGTAGACTTATCTTGCTGTACAAGTAAATTAGTATTAGCAAAATCAGTTAAGACAGTTAACCCTGAGTTAGTTGAAGGAAGATAGATTGTGAGTGTAGTTAGGTGAAGGTGCTTTGTAATTAAGCAACATTTTCCTCCTTTATAACTTGAAGTTCACTAATCTAACACTAAATGTACAATCACATACACTTCTCTTTGATTAGCAAGAGACTTTAAAAAAAATCTAAATGAAAAAATATAAAATGAGAAGATATCACATCTAATTTAAAAGGAAAAATATAGGTAACCAACAATATTTTTGAATAATGTGAATTAACGAGTCTCTTATTTTATAAATTTCTCATTCTTTCTTTATTTTTGAAGAAAATTTCATGCCCTAAACTATTCAAGCTGTGATGTTGATGGCCAGAAGGGACTAAGAGAGGGAAAATTGATGGCCAGAAGGGACTGAGAGAGGAAAAAGAATAAGTTGTTCTTATTTTGAAAAGAATGAAAAATCCCTTAAAAAATATTTGAGTTATAACCCCTTATATACTATGTACTCCTTATGTACTTCTACTATATAAAAAAATACAAATAAAAAAAATAATCTAGGTAACACCCTCCCGCAAGCTAGAATTGTATAAATCTAACAATCCTAGCTTGGAAACATTAGTAGAGAAGGAACCCGGTGGTAGAGCTTTGGTAAGAAAATCAGCAAGTTGGTCACAGAACAGATGTTTTTCACGAACAATGTGGCAGTCTACTTCAATGTGTTTGGTTCTTTCATGGAAGATGGGATTGTTGGCAATATGAATAGCTGACTGGTTGTCACAGAATAGGGTGATAGATTTTTGAAGCGGCAAACCAAGAAAATCCATTAAGAAAGACAACCAGCTAGCTTCACAAGTGGCAGCTGCAAGAGATCTATATTCAGCTTCTGCAGAGGACTTGGCAACAGTGGTTTGTTTCTTACTCTTCCAACTGACAAGAGAGCTTCCAAGCATGAAGCAATAACCAGAAACAGAGCGACGAGTATCGGCACAGGTAGCCCAGTCAGCATCGGCAAATCCGGTGAGATGCATATCAGAAGTAGAGGAGAAGAATAAACCAGTTGCAGGTCTACCTTTTAAGTATCGGAGCACACGGAAAGCAGCCTGCAGGTGAGAGGTGGTTGCACAGTCCAAAAACTGACTCAAACGCCCCACAGCATAGGAGATATCAGGTCTAGTGTTTGTGAGGTAAAGGAGTCGGCCAATGAGTTGTCTGTAAGTAGTGTTGTCTGGTAAAATGGTACCCGACTCCTTTGAGAGTTTCTGACTATAATCAAATGGAGTGGAGAGAGGCTTGCAATCTAGATAACCAAAATCCTTGAGAAGGTCCATGGCATACTTCCGTTGATAAATGTGAATTCCCGAGTTGGAGCGTGCGACTTCCATTCCCAAGAAGTACTTGAGATCACCAAGGTCTTTTATTTTAAACTTGTCATCTAAAATCTGCTTGATGGAATTGATTTCACCAATGTTATCACCGGTTAAAACCAAATCATCCACATATACTAGGATGGCAGTGAAGCCTTCAGAAGATTTCTTGATGAAGAGAGAATGATCATCAAAAAACTGCTTATAACCAGCATCAACAAGAGTCTGAGTGAGCTTAATATTCCATTGCCTGCTAGCTTGCTTACGTCCATATAGAGACTTTTGTAATTTGCAGACCAAACCTGGTTGTGACACATCCAAACCGGGTGGTATCCGCATGTAAACTTCCTTGTCCAAATCTCCATGAAGGAAGGCAGTGTTGACGTCCAGCTGTTTCAAATGCCAATATTACTCGTAGAGTAGTCATTTTGACAACTGGACTAAATGTATCACCATAATCCACTCCTTGCACTTGAGTGAATCCTTTTGCAACTAGCCTGGCTTTGTGCCTTTCTATGGTGCCATCGGGATTGAATTTTACCCGAAAAATCCATTTGCAACCCACAGCCTTCTTGCCTTTTGGGAGTTCAGTGAGACACCAAGTTCTATTCTGATCCAGAGCTGCTAATTCAGCTTGTATTGCCTTTCTCCAGCATTCATGTGCAGCCGCTTCCTCATAGGTGCTAGGTTCTGAATTTGAGGTGATAGCTAGAGAAAGAGACTTATATTCTGGGTTTAGTTTATCATATGATAAATATTGTGAGATAGGATATAAAGTGTTAGAGTTGGCAAAGTTGCTAGGATGCGTTGTGTGGGTTATCATACAATGGTAGTCCTTCAAATAAGCAGGCGATCTCTTGACCCTTTCAGATTTTCTAGTGATGCAGTCATGCGGGATGATGTAGTTTTGTGATGCAGGTGCAGTGTTGGTGTGTGGGGTGCTAGTGGGTGCAATGGTATGTGAGGAAATAGGTGAATGCATTGAGCTTGAGAGATCTACAGTTGAATCTGTGAGTGTGGTATGTGTAGGTGATGGCAAATGATGTGTGGATGGTGTATCATATTGAAAAATGTCAATGCATTGTGGAAGAAGAGTGGGTGTCATAGTTTCAGTGCTTGTGGAATGTGAAAATGGAAAATGAGTTTCATAGAAAGTTACATTTCTAGATATGAAAATTTCTTTTGACTTCAAATCAATAAGTCGAAAACCCTTTGTTCCAAATTTGAAACCGAGAAATGCTGCTTTTCTAGCTCTTGGGTCCAATTTTGTTCTTGAATTTGTTAACGTGGAGGCATATGCAAGAGAACCAAATACTCTTAAATCTGAAAGATTGGGTAATGTACCATACAAAACCTTATAAGGACTGACATTATCCAATTTAATACTGGGCAGCCTATTAATTAGGTGAATAGCGTGAGCAACTGCGTATTGCCAAAAACAAAGTGGAATTCCTGATTGAAATAACAGTGCTCGAGCAACACCTAAAATGTGCTGGTGTTTTTTCTCTACAATTCCATTTTGCTCTGGTGTTTCTACACAAGAAGTTTGGTGTAGAATGCCAGTTGATGCAAAATAGGACTTTAGAGTGAATTCTGGTCCATTGTCAGTTCTTATACACTTAACTTGTTTTTCAAATTGTACTTTGACAAAATTTACAAAGTTAATAACCAATTGTGATGCCTCAGATTTTGTTTTCATAAAAAAAGTCCAAGTAAATCTACTCTTGCCATCCACCACAGTCAAAAAATATCTATGTCCTTCATTGGAAGGGACAGAAATGGGACCCCAGATATCCATATGAACTAAATCAAAACAATTCTTTATTTCAGTTGTGCTAAGATCAAAAGATAGCTTCTTTTGTTTTGCAAAATGACATGAGTCACAAGGAAATGTTAAAGCAGTGCAATCTATAAAAGGATAATCTTTTTTCATTAAAATTAGTCTATGCATAGGTATATGTCCTAATCTAAGATGCCAAATCTTGTTATGCTCAGTTTGTGAAGATGCTATGTTATGAGTAGTGGTAGAAGCTGCTGCCAATGAAGCTTACTTTATTGAAGGGGATTGAAGGTGAAATCATTCTATTTCTCTACTCATTGTATATAGCCCATCTCCGCACTTAGCAATGCCAATCATCTTCGATGTGGATTGATCCTGTATCTCACAACACTTATCATTGATTAACATTTGACAACGTAAATTTGAGGTTAATTTTGACACAGAAATCAATTTGAAATCAAAGGAGGGAATGAACAAAACATTTTTGAGAAAAAAATTTTTAGAAAATATGATTGTGCCAACAATGGTGCTCACAGTTTTGGTTCCATTTGGCAATATCACATTTATTGGAGCAATATTTTGAAAACTTGCAAAATCTTTTAAGTCAAAAGTCACATGATCTGTCGCACCAGAGTCAATGACCCATAGTGCAGATTTTGGAGTTATAATACTCATAATTCTTGTATTAAATTGTAATACAATGATTTTACCTGGAGTGGAGGTCTGAATAGAATTAACCTGATTTGCATTATGAGGTTGTTGCTGCACACTTTTACCTTTGATCAGCTCCAACAAGGCAAATTTTTGTTCTGGAGTGAATTCAGAGCTTGACATTCCAATGTTCTCTTGGAGGCAATTGAGCTGGGGGTGTTTATCATTGAGTACATTAGCAATTGGGGTGGGATGTTGCTGCCGCTGCTGGAAATGGGAGGGGTACCCATGTTTCTTATAGCACACAGCTTCTGTGTGGCCAAGTTTGTTGCAATAAGAGCATACTATCTTAGCTCCACGCCCTCTACCACCTTGACTTGATCTCCCTCGCCCTCTTCCTCTGCCTCTATTAGATGAGGAATTGAGCACTTGTGATGTAGTTGTATTTTGAGTGGAATTGAACAAAATTTTATTGTTGTCCATGTTGGTCAACTGTCTCTCTTGCTGTGTTAGCATAGAAAATACTGTGTTTAGGTCTGGTAGGGGTGACATGAGCATGATTTGTGATCTGACGGTAGAGTATTGTTCGTTCAATCCTCTCAAAAGTCTGACTACTTGATCTTCATCTCTGTATTCTCTTATTTTTGATAGTCCGCAAGAGCATGACTCTGCACATCCGACACAGTTTGGAATGGATCTGAAATTGTTGAACTCCTCCCAGATCTGTTTGAGCCTTGTGTAATAATCAGTGATGGTCAGATCACCTTGCTTGATGACAAAAAGTTCCTCCTGTCTGCAATTCTGAACCTGTCCCCTTGGTAGTACCTGTGCTTAAGTTCCTCCCACAAATCAACAGCAACATTGTTCCACATAACACTATCACGAATTCCAGGACTTAATGAAAGATTGATCCAAGAAACAATCAAATTGTTGCATCTTTCCCATGCCTCAGATTCAACATTATTATTCTCAGGTTTTCTTATGGTACCATCAATAAATTTCAATTTGTTCTTCGAACTCAGTGCTCTAATCATAGCATGACTCCAACTACCATAATTGTTAGGTGTTAACACGATTGAAATAATCGGTGTACCTGGATTTTCTCCCGGATGGATAAAATAAGGGCTTGATTGATCTTGAATTGGACTTGTGTTGTTCTTCGAAATCTGAGACTGAAGAGTAGTGAGTTGATGGAGGAGATTGGCTAGTGCGTTTACATCCATCTGTACTGCGTTGCTCTGATTGTCAGCCATTGTTGAGAAATCAATGAATCACAGAATAATGGGGATCCAGATCTTCTTCCTTCTAACTCGTTGATCGGAACAGCTATGTTCAAACAAGAAAGAATCTTGTGAAATAGCCTCTCATCAAACTCTATTGGGTGAGTCTAAAGGAAGAGGTAAGAAAAGGGAAAAGAAAATCTCGAAAGAAAAATTAGGAAAAGAAAGAAAATGGCAAAATTGGCAACTAGATTCACAGCTTGATTGCTTTCCACGCTCACCGCACCATGAAGAAAATTTCATGCCCTAAACTATTCAAGCTGTGATGTTGATGGCCAGAAGGGACTAAGAGAGGGAAAAGAATAAGTTGTTCTCATTTTGAAAAGAATGAAAAATCCCTTAAAAAATATTTGAGTTATAACCCCTTATATACTATGTACTCCTTATGTACTCCTACTATATAAAAAAATACAAATAAAAAAAATAATCTAGGTAACAATTTTTTTTAATGTGAGACTAATTTTATATACTTCTCATATTTACAACATTAACATAGTTCTAATCTCCCTGTTCTCTCTATCTATCTTTCACTCTTTTTTTTTCCAGTTTCGAGTCACAACTCCCTGAGTTCCAACAATTAGTACCCAAAAGAAGAAAAGAAAATCATTAGAGATTGGTTAATTAATTAGGTTCAGTAGAATTATAGATACTTGTAATTTATACTATCAACATCGTCATCATGGGTTACAATATATAAATTATATTTTTTATAATATTTTTTAATTTGACATACTAAAAATTAATTTGTGTAAATTTTAGCTCCATTTAAAAATTTTGTTACGCTGGCCAATGAGTTATTACATGCACAAGACATAATTTAAATTTTTGACACTGATTTAAAGGAACGAGTGAGCTGACCGCTCGACCAAACCAAAATTAGTTGGTTACAATATATAAACTAAGCATCGGAGTTAGAATTGATCACGTTATCATGTCCATAATATTTCAAACAACAACAACAACAAAGACTTGTCCTACTAGGTGGGATAGTCTAATGACATTATTAGACTCTATCATGTAATATATCTACAAAGATTATTTATATGTAAATCTCATTTGTCCATAATATTTCAAACATTTTATGAAAAATAGATGGGACAATGTAACTATGATTATGTTATCGGTAATATTAGCGAAAAAAACGGCTAGAATTTATTTTATTTAATATTTATTAATTATTATAATATATAATAAATATTAAATAAGGTAAAGTTTGACTGTTTTTTGTTTATATTTTTTTGTTATCAAACATTTCTGTTATACTATATAAGGTCTAACCCAATTAGTTGTTTAAACCTCATATTTTAAGTTCGATTATTAGAGTTGGATTAAACTCCTCTAAAATAAAAGAAATTGATAAAATAAAAATAAAAGTGAACAACAGTTTTTTTTGGTTAAATAAATTAGACAGTCCTCAATTTTAAACATTACATCCATGTATTATACACTTACACAATTTTCAATAGATATTACATGAGGTACATGGTTCTATATTCCTCCTCCATAAGAATTCGAATTCGGTGCAGCTCTATAAAAAACAAATAAAATTGTCATCTAACCCAAATCTCGGCTGCAAGTGAACAACAGTTTGAACAAGGCAATAAACGACGATGCGCGGCACTTAGGGACGAAATAAAAAAGTGAATTCGATGATGATGCTAAAGACAAACTATGATGTGCATGTTTATATTATTAGATTATAAATTAAAACAGTTTTGTTTTACCTTGAAATGAGTGCATAATGAATCCTTAGAATCAGTTTCTAAACAAAACGTAATTTGGCAAGTGCTTTTGTATTATAGACAGCTTAGGATTTATAGATAGTATTTAAAAAAAAGACAGACATTGAAAGACTAAAAATAAAAAAAAAATTAAAATTAAAATAAATTTTAGTATTATGTTTGGTATAAAATGAGAGACAAATATTAAAATAAGAATGAAATTTTAATTTAATTTATATAAAGAATAAAATTAAGATTAATTAATTTAAATAAGAGTATTTTAGATATAAAATATTATTAAAATTTCAGTTTCCGTCCTAAAAAATTTAAGTTTTATGTGTTTCTACTTTTTATAACTTTTTATATGTACTAAAATACTGAAATTTTAAAAATAAAAACTAAAATTTTAATATTAATTTTTAGACCAATAAACATAATACTGAATTTTAATCTCTCTATCTCCTGTCTTTGTGTTAATATTTCAAAATAATCACTACCATAGTGTTTAGGTTATCCCTAGCTTTTCAGTTTTAACTCCGAAAGTAAATACTAATAACCAATAGGATATAGGGTTTCTAAACCTCATCAATTGGGTGATAATTTATAGGGATGAGATCCCAATAAGTATTAATTTAAGTAAATTCAAAAGTTTGATTTATATGTAATTCAATGCAGGCATAAGCTTTACTACTACTCTCATTTATAGCATTTAATCAACCGGGCAACCATATGCTTCGCTCCGCATTGAACGCCGGACTATTCGTTGAAGATAACAGTACATCGAAGCCGTATGAAATTTTACCATGCGCAGATTGTATCCATTGGACAAATATGGATTCGATCAAGATTTGTTTTTCCGGAATGCCAAATGAATCTATAGGATAAAATTCTATATTTACAGTGAAATGGTATACAAAGTCAACAGATCTCAATGAATAAAAAATAGGATTTATGGCTACACAAACCGTTGAGAGTAGTTTTAGATCTGGTCCAAGACGAACTACTATAGAGGCTTTTGCATAAATTGAAAATCCATTAGGTTTTTTTCATCTTTTTTTTCTTTCTTTTTATTGGGCGTTCTTTTAATGGTTTCGGTACCCGCGAGATTATTAACAGTACCCTTTTTAGAGAATGTTAATAAATTTCAAAACCCATTTCGTCGTCCAGTATCAACAACTATCTTTTTTATTGGGGTCACTTAAAATTTAATAATATTTTAATAATATAATATTATTATGTTATTAAAAAAAATAAATAATAAGCGCTCTTAGCTCAGTTCGGTAAATCAATATACTTCTAATGTCGAATCGGGATCAACTAGGACAGAAATAAAGCATTGGGTCGAACTCTTCTTTGGTGTCAAGGTAATAGCTATGAATAGTCATCGACTACCGGTAAAGGGTAGAAGAATGCGACCTCTTTCTTTTTTTTTGCCCCATGTCGCCATACGGGGGTGAAAAAAAAAAGAAAGAGAGGGATGGAATTTTTCTCGCTTTTGTCGATATATTTTGTCGGAAAATGTGGATTATGATAAGAAATCTAGCTTACTAATTGTAAAACGGTTAATTACTCGAATATATCAACAGAATCATTTGATTCTTTTTGATAACGATTCAAGTAAAAATCAATTTTGGGGTCTAACAAGAATTTGTATTCTCAAATAATATCAGAGGATTTTGCCATCTTTTTCTTTAAGGTTCCTTGTTTCGGTAAAACAAAAAAATGATAATTTTTCAAATTTTATAAGATTGAATAAAAAATATCAATTAATTTTTTATATAAATATAATTGCTATACTTTCCAAATAAAAAAAATTTAAAAGTGTATTATCATATCTATGTTTCTTGCGGAAATAGAAGGCGAAATCAATCCATTTTTTTAGTTTTACGTTTTACATTCATTCTTTCTATTTTTTATTATTTTAATAATATATTATTATATATAGAATTAGACTCTATTTTATACTCTCAATATACTCTTTTCTACTCATCCTATTCCTGAATATATATAAAGTTTAATTCATAAGAATAACTCCAAAATACTTTAATTTAAAAGTCATGTTCCAAGGTACCCATAATTAAAATTAAAATACTTTTTATATTTGATTTAATAATGTTCTTTGTAAGTCAGTCGAGTCGTCTATATGCGATGAACATTTACAAGGAACAGGAGCAACCAGATGATATTTTAATCACATATGTACCTCCATGCATGAAATCCGATCCATCCACTTATTGAGTTGGATTTTTTGTATCAATGATCTTAATCCTAAATCAGAGAAAGGTTCTTCTTACATAACATCATTGCATCACTTTCAAGAGACATCCACGTAGTCCCCACTATAGAAGCGACCTAGAATGTCATCTGGAATCATGCAAATAACTTATACATTTTTTTATCTAAGAAAAAATCTCTATTATTTGTGTACAATATAGTATGATTCATATGTTTTTTCTTTTCTTCGTCTTTCTTTATTTAATTTCTACACTATTTCTAGATTAAATATTATTGTAATTTTCTTAGACGATGTTTTTGAAAAATTCCAATTTTTTTTATTATAATGACCTTACTTTCTTTTGAAATATATAAAAGTAACATATGTTTGGGGTAAAAAAAGATTTAGAAAAAAATTTGTTATATCTCATGGGGCATAATGCTTGGAAGAAATAAAAATATAACAAAGTATTATTAATATAATATCTGCATTACAAAAATAACCACTATTGTATGCTAGTGATGCTTATAGGTCCCAAGGGCAATGAAACCTTGTGAGTTGTGACGTACATAAGTCGCAGCTTAGGTAAGGTGGGGCTAAGTACTCGATTTCTGAGAAAGAGAGACATGGATGGATGGATGAAAAAAAGAAGAAGAATATCAATCAATGTAATTGTGGACAAGGTCAGCAGTTTTCTATGTTCCTTATCCTAAGCTCCATAATAATGATTTTGTTTTTGGTTATGACTTATACTTTACCTTTGCTAAGTGCAATGCACATATGATGTAAATTAGTGTCTACACAGGTTAAGAGGTGTAGTTATTGAAAAGGAAAGTGGTGGAGTAGTACAAAGTTGGGCATGTGAATCCAGCTCAATAATAATGGGAAGATTGTACCATAAATATCTTTCAGGTAATGGGTGCCCACTGCCCACAATTAGGAAGCTAAAGGACCCTAAGTCATCACTCATCACTATGTGGTCCTCAGGAGGGGCACACACAACACAACTTCTTATGTTACTTCTTAGGGCTTCCATGTGCTTTGTTACATAACCTTCTCAAAAAGAAAAACCGCCATTGCAAAAGGGTATGGAGTATGGACTTGGTTCCCACCCAGGACTTCTAACTTTTGCTATTTTTTTTTACATATTGTTTGAAAGAAGCTAAATACTAGACCAATAAAAAGAGAACAAACTTCCTACGAATCAAGTAAACTAAGGTTGTTAAGGTTAACTTGAAAATTTGTGTCACATATAAAGATTACATGTAAGGAAAGGGAAAATTAGCAATGATAAAAAAAAATTGCATTCACTTCTCATACAGTATACACATAACACACTATTTTTTCGGTATTTGATAACTTCTCAAACCCTGCCAATACTTGCTTGTGGCCTAAGAAAAAGTCATGGCCACTATTATGAAAGTTTAGCCCATATAGGACAGCCTTTCCCATAATTTGGGCTGCCCATTCAACCAAGCAAAGCCTCTACTTTTTGGGCTACGTCAGAAGCAGATAAGACCATGACCAAAAACACAAATAGAAGCAGATAAGACATCCACCCAAAATTTATATACAAGACAAGGGAGAAACGTGTCCAAAAAAAAGTACTAGTAAATGATCGAATTAGTTTCAAAAAGTGACTGATTTTTTAAAGTGGTTTCTAAAAGTCTTTTTAATTAAATTTTTTCTTCAAAGATTTTAAGTTGTCATGTTACTTCTTCCGTCACTTTCATTGTCAATGATGTCAGAATTTGTTGATATGATACGTTAAGTGACATCACAACACATATCTATTAATCTTAATTGGCGACTAATATGATAAGTTTGTTAAATTAAATCAGATAAATTTTTAATTGAAAAATTCTAATGCCTCAAAATTTTTTTTCAATTAGATTTTGATTTGATCTAATTTTATAATCAATTAAAATTTTTAGAAGTGTATTGTAGTGTCACTTAAGGCATACATTAACAAAATTTGAATGACGAATTTGATTAAAAAATTTTTTTAGACTAATTTAAAAATGGAGTGATATTTTAGGAAGCGAATTTAATAGTGAATTTGATCGTTTATTGTATAATAGTTGCTTAGGCTCCTTTTTTTTATGGTTAAATTTAAACGAAAAATGACACAACTAAGTACTAGCATGCTTTCTGTATATTATTTGTATTTTAAATGTTTCTTAAACAAAAGTCAGTCACAGGTTATATATATAAAAATATAAGTTATGAAAGATCAGATCAGCGGAAGCAAAGTTGGGAGAAGTTTTCCTGTTTTCAAGTGAAATAGGCTGAGTCCCAAATAACTATCTTCCCCTCAGGTCAAAATTCATTTATATGCTGATACCTACTCTTTATTCTTAAGAATATTTGATCATTTTCATGCATAGATTCTGAGTTTCTGCTGTGCTTGGTAGTTCTGTTTCATTCATGAAAACTGTTGTATTTTTACTGGGTAATATATTTTTTTACATTTGAATTTTGTTAAAAATTTTAAAAATATTCTTAAGTTTTATTTTATTTGTATCAATATATTCTCACAACTCGTTTAGGACCAATCCATGATAATTATAATTTGTTTGTGTTGAATGTTATTCTTATAAAATTTTGTTGAATTCGTCATAAATTTTTTGAAAAAGTAGTCATTAGGGTAAATTTGATTGCAAATTAAAAACTTCTATGACAAAACTAAAACAAGATAAAATGTAGGGATAATTTTAAAAATTTTAACAAATTTTAGGGAAAAAATAACACTCCTGCTTTCGTTTTCTTGAGCAATAACATTCTAAATTTTGCTGCTTATTTGTCATCATGCATTTCTACAAAGTTTTCTACTTTCTTCGAGGTCAACAATCCCATATCTGTGCGTATTAATTGTGATAATCTACTTGCTCATAAGATGTTTGTGTATTTGTCTCTGTGAACTTTGGAGAGGAATTAATAACAATGTTTCATTGTGAACCATTTGTTTTCATTCATTCATTCTTTCTTTCTAGATACTAGAAATGGATGCTGAGACAGTGGTGCATACTGGAGGTTGCCATTGCAAGAGTGTGAGGTGGAAAGTGGTTGCTCCTTCAAGTGTTGTTGCATTGGACTGCAACTGCTCTGACTGCTCCATGAGAGGCAATACTCATTTTGTTGTGCCTGCTGTCAATTTTCAGCTTTTAGGGGAATCTTCCAAGTTTATTACAACTTATACCTTCGGCACTCACACTGCAAAGCACACATTCTGCAAGATCTGCGGTATAAGCTCGTTCTATCATCCGCGGTCGAACCCGGATGGTGTTGCGGTTACTTTCAGGTGTGTGGACCCTGGAACATTGACACACATTGAAATAAGGAAGGCTGATGGCAAGAACTGGGAGAGCTGGTTTAATCAGTCAGACATCTCTTCATTTTCAAAGGTTCAGAAGTAACTCCCTACAAGAACTGGGACATAGATGAGATCAATAGGGGAGTGGATCCTCTCCAGTGAAAAAAATATTAAATGGTATGCAATGTTTAATCTAATCACACTGGATTCTGTCAAGTGTTAAAAAAACTGGAAGATATTTTTCCTTCCACTTCTTTTATGCTTTTGCATTACTGTATGTAAGTGCCCGCAGATACTTGAACATTATGAATATCTGGGTGTGGATTTGGCATCCCAAACCAACATGCTCACAATTGACCTAAAAACAAGAAAAAGAAAGAGTCGCGAACAAGTTACGTCTCTTTGACCGATATACTTGCTTTAGAATGTTTATGCTTCCTTTATATGAGATGGGAAGAGAGACGGGTTTTCATATTTGTTTTAATGACTGTTATGGTATGTTGGCCAGTGCTCCGCATAGCATAAACACTTAATTATATACAATAGCAAGAGCCGACAGTTAGCCATACGAATTTGACCATTTGGTTTTCTCGCATGGAAAAATTTCATGGTAAGAGGGAACTTCACAATCAATCGGGTAACCCGAAATTGTACATGGCAACAATTCTACAAAATGGTTCTTTTACACTGCATATTACAATGGAATAGATAAAGCCTAGTTTAATTTTATTAGGTACTCTTAACCGAGAAACTTTGTGGGTGCAAGTTCTTGCATTGTCAAGGAAAACAAAAAACATGAATCTGTTTTTTATTTAAACCAAAAAATTAAAATCCATGCTTCATTTCTTCAACAGTGCACTGCACTGTGCCATTATCTTGGAAGCCCTGGTAATCGCATCGGTCATATAGAAATTCTCTACGGCAGTCCCGAATGCAGTGGTATCTATCTTAGTATTGAAGGTTGGCCTTAGAGAAGATGGCAATGTAGCTGGTTCTCTCTCATCTTGGCGCACTAGGTTTGGGGCTACAATCTTGATTCGAGCACGAACAGCACCAACTGAATCATAGGGCAAATCGATTCCAGCCACCTCAGACAGAGCCCGAATTATCTTCCAGTCATCCCTGGAGTCACCAACTGTTGGAACTGCAGGCAGAGTTTGTTGAGTGCATCCTTCAGTATTTTCATAGGTTCCTTCCTTCTCACTGAATGCTGCAGCTGGCAAAATGATGTTGGCACGATAAACACTCTTGTCACCATGGTGACCTTGATAAACAACAAAAGAATCAGCTGGGATCTTGTCCAAGTTTATATCATCGGCACCCATCAAATATACAAATTTTGCAGACTCGAGACTTTTTTCAGATTGAGGCACAAGTCCAAGGTCAAGTGCAGCAGCCTGGGCAGCATGAAGAAGTAATACATTAAGGCCGTTCCAATCAGGTCTGACAACCTTACCTTGTTTTGCAATGGTTTCAATAGCTGCAAAAATTGCATCCTGGTCCTTTCTCTCAAATATTCCAGCACCGACAATGATAACAGGGTTTTTGGCATTTGATATAGTCTTGGAGAATGGGTGGTGGCCCTCAGCAATTTCAAGTAGTGTTTGGGGGCCAGTACCAAGATGTTGGTGGTCATAGTTGAAATCAGTAGCAGGACCGATGTACCCAACCTTGGCTTGAGTTGCTCTGACAGTCTTGCGTATTCTGGCATTAACCATAGCAGCTTCCACCCTTGGCTGCAAATTTGATATTAAACACACAAGATAGTATTAGATAACCAAATACAAAAAAATAATGCACCCAAGAAAGCACAATGTGTAAATAGTAGATGAACTCAGCAAAAATATAGAATACTTCACAAAAATTCTTTGTTGTTGATAGTCTTGTATTCTCTAAACCTACCCATGCCTATAAACTCCAAAATAACAGTTATAGAATCAAGTCCATGGACACGGTAACTACTAAAAAGAAATGGAATTCGAATAAAACAAGAACCATTTGATCATCAGCAAAGTTAGAAAGACGTATATAAGGAATATTTAGAAATGACTCACTAAAATCAGAGACTAGTGATATACCTGGGTACCAACCAACAGAAAGACATCTGCATTCTCAAGGCCAGCAATGCTAGTATTCATAATATATCCCGATCTCAAATCTGCACTAGTATTTTCGCCAATGCCTTCACACCACACATTATTTGATCCCATCTTATTTACAAAATCTTTTAGTGCAATCATGGACTCAGCATCGGAAAGTTTGCCAGCTATTCCAACAATTTCTTCTGGTTTAACTTTGTGCGCAACCTCAGCTACCACCGCAAGGGCATCGCGCCAGCTGACAGACTTAAAACGTCCATCAGGACCACGAATCATAGGGTCATTTAACCTCTGCCTCTTCAAACCATCATAACAAAAGCGGGTCTTGTCTGAAATCCATTCTTCATTTATGTCCTGCAAAGGGAATGCAGAATAGACTATATCGGCAAACTATAAATATAAAAATGAACCTTCTAGACAGAAGAAAAAAGGTGCTACAGTAACAATGACAAAGAAGCATGGAACTATGAAAAAATATGTTGAACAACAAAAATTTTGCAGGCCAAATTTTGTGGGGTCCAATATAAGGCATGCAGGGAGTCTAGGTAAAGCACCTTATTCTCCCATCCCCTCCCCTTCCTCCCCCCACAGGATCCTGTTGAGTGAAAAACTAATGAGGGAATGCAACCCCACCAAAAATACATTAACATGTTAAAACCTTACTGTCCCTCCAATATCTCACCCACAAGAGGATCAAGTGCTCCTTAAACATCTGCGGACTAACAACAGCTTAGTGTACAACAAGATGATGATTTTTGTTTACAGAAACAAATAAATTTAAGTGCCACAAAAATAATTGGAGCCTTAGCAACCACAAGAAAGAACCACAAATAGTTAAGTAAAATATTTTCATCAGATCAAACCTCATTTAGACGAGGGAGAATACGCATGACTTCAGGTCCTCTGCTGTCAATTCGAATATTGGATCCAACGGCATCAGTAACATCAATGCTTTCTGTTCCCTTCAATTCCCAATTTCGGGCTTTAAAAGCAAAAGGTTTTGACGTGAGTGCTCCAACAGGACAGATATCTATCACGTTTCCAGAAAGTTCACTTGTCATAAGTTTCTCAACATATGTCCCAATCTCCTCTCCACTGCCACGACCTAACATGCCAAGATCCTGAACCCCAGCAACCTCTGTTGCAAACCTAACACACCTGTTTGGGGGAAAAAAAGGAATTTCACAAGAGCCTTTTAGCACACCACGTAAGATTGCTTTACACAACATTTAGCATTCAAGTGAGTAAGTGAAAACATAAAATGGAAGGTAATTTTTACTTCATGTAAATTAGTTTAAGACAACTTAAAAGAAGCCAAAGCCAGCCCAAACAGGAACAAAATGAAAATCAGATTAACATATCTCCAAGGAAGGCAATTTTCACTCCATGTAAATTAGTTTAATACATAATCTTTTTCAAAATCTTCCATAATGTGGTATCGACCACTGACTCATTTTAGAATAAGGGGATGCTTAATTCTTTAAAGATTATTCCACAAATAAACATGATATAAACCATTAAAGTGGAAGTTATTTATCTAGAACAATATAATCATAGCTTGTATAACATAATGCATTTCTGACTTCCACTATACAGAACCTTTATTTATTTATTTTGATACAAAAAGAAATAGCACCTTTATATCCAAAATTCACACAGTTAGATTTGCAAAAAATTTACCTTGTACATTGAATGCAACGAGTCATCACAGTCTTCACCAAAGGTCCAAGGTTCTTATCTACCACAGATCTCTTCATTTCAGTGAACCGACCACGATCAGAACCAAAAGCCATTGACTGATCCTGAAGATCACATTCCCCACCTTGATCACAAATTGGGCAATCTAGTGGATGGTTCATCAATAAAAACTCCATCACTCCTTCTCTAGCTTTCTTTGCAACAGGTGTGTCGGTCTTAATTTTCATTCCTACAGATCAATATCTCATTAGCTTAAATCTTTAACAAGAATCAGATCAATAAAAGGTTAAAAACCCCATCCAAACAAAATCCAAGCATGTATTCATTTAGTGTGTTCGGCTTAATGAGAATGATAACTTAGAATTTCTCTATTATAGAAACACAATACAGGGAAATCAGTGTGCAAAGAGAGAAAGGGAGAACTAGTGAGAAATCTGCAAAATTAACAATTGACACGGATAATTACTAAACACAGAAACAACGGTTTGAAAGTTTGTTCTTTTTTAAAAAAATATAAAACAAAAAGCACCAAAGATAACTGGATTAAAGCTAAATGATATTTCATTACCATCCTCTACAAACTACATCATGCCAACAAGGCAACAACGTAACCCGATAAAACTTCATAATATGTTCAAGGAAGCACAAATTTGGGCATAAACAGTTGATAACAAAGTTTTGTACATGGCAGTGGAAATCAAACAAAGAAAAAAGAAATCATCATAATGTGCCGAATCCCTCTAATCATGAACATGATCGAATTCCAACATGTCATAAACGTATCCGGCAATCACAATACAAGAGGGACACCAAAATGAAATCCTATCCATATAATCAACATAAGGACGAACTACAACAGCTAATCATTCAAAAAGAAAAAGAAGAAGAATAAGAAGCCGACCAGGAAGAGCAGGCATGGCGCAAGAAGCAACAGGCTTGGGAGACTTCTCGACCTCGACAAGACACATGCGGCAGTTACCGGCGATGGAGAGGCGGCTGTGGTAACAGAAGCGGGGAATGTCGACGCCGGCAACCTCGCAGGCCTGAAGGACAGTCATGCCCTTGGGGATTTTCACCGGATACCCATCCACGAACACCTCGATGGCGTCCTCCGGGTTAGGGAAGTGTACCCTAGCGCCGGCAACGGGGGTCCGGGGCGGAAGATCCGGGGGAGGGGCCTGGGCCTGGGCAGCTCGGGCTTTTGGAGCTCGGGCTTGGAGACAATGGTGCGGATGAAGATGTTCCTAGGGTTTTGAGAATTGAGTAGCCTTGAGGTGGGTCTCATGGCCTTTGAAGCTAACAAGCCCAGCCCCATTTTTCGTCCGATTCCTTCTTCTTCTTCTTTCTCTCCCTCCCTCTCTCTCTCTCTCTCTCTCTCTCTCTCTCTCTCTCTCTATCTATGAGATTGTGTTACGGCGTTCCCGTGGGATTTGAGGGGTGCTGTCGGATCGTTGCAGGAATCTGAATCTCCGATTGATCTTTGGGTCTGTTGATTTGAGTGGGGAGAGTGTTGGTGTGTGTGGAGTTGAAGGGGAAGAAGAGAAATTATGGTGGGATGCTCCGGTTTATTATTCGGGTTGATCCGGTCTGTATACGAATGGTGTTGGTGAATGAAATGATGAATGTAGAATGTTGTTCAAATGGGCCTCTCAATTTCATGCTGCTTACGCTTATAGTTTCCTCTCCACATTTTTTGGGAGTATTGCCCATTCGTTCAGTCACCGACCTATGCTTGTGATTGTGACCAGTGAGTGACTACGCCAGTGTTTTTTTTGGATGTGGCCCAATGGCAGCTAGGCTGACCTGCCCAAAGACCCGAAACCGCCCTACCCGGACAATAAACCGGATCTCACTCAAGCTTCTCTCCAGCCTCCAGGCACTAGGAGGAGGTCTTCACTCTTCATCTTCTAGCCACCACTCCGTCGTTGAGGGCCTGTCTCATCTTTTCAATTGCCTCAAAATACATGAGATTTCGTTTTGGGCATAAACCCAATTGTTATGAAATAAAAAGCTAGTCACCACAGACACAGAGGTTATCTCTTGGTCTTGATTCTCTTCGAAAAGAAAAAATTTAATAAAAAGGAGTCCTTTAAATTTGATAAAAGATTTAAAAATATTTTTAAATTTTATTTTGTTTCAATTTTATCTTAAAAATTTTTGATTTCCATCAAATATATCTATGACGACTAATTTTTCAAAAAATTTAAGACAAATTCAACAACAATTTCATAATAACAACCCTCGACACAAACAAATCAAGCATAATTTTCATACATTATTATTAGATTGGTCTTAAATTTTTTGAAAATTTAGCCGTCGAAGATATATTTGATGCAAATCGAAAATTTTTGGGACAAAATTAAAATAAAATAAAACTTAGAGGTATTTTCAAAACTTTTGCCAAACTTCAAAAATAAAAAATATACTTTATCCAATTTATAATTTTTAATATAAGAGGTAAAACATATAAAATAAGTATACAAATATCGCGTATATAATTTATCGTTCCATGTTATATTATGAATCTCAAATATTTATAGTAATTATCTTTTATGATTTTTTTTTCCTGGTGTACAGTTTTTTATGATTTTGTCTAAAGCTAGGAGGAGACAGAGGTTTTTTTTTTGGTAAAAGGAGACAGAGTTATTACTTATTAGCAGTCGCCCACTTGCCCTAATACAAAACGTCTCAAATTCAAACTCGTCCACAGGCTCTACTATTTCTTTGGCCTTGCAGGCTTCACTATTTAGTTAAGCCAAAATTCAGAATTTAGCTACATGCTTTTTTTTCGGTCTACATCTACGTAGTTATAGACCGAGCCTTTTTTTTAATATATACATGAACCGAGTTAAAGGCCCACGAAGAAGAAACAATAAATTTCAAACTAAACGGAATAACAAGTCCAAAAAAAAGAGTAACTAAGCAGGATAAAATATTTGTTTAATTTGTTCATATCTATTAACAAGCAAACTATTTCTTTAGGAAGAATATGTTTGTTTATTGATTTTTTAGGCTTTTAAGTAGTTCTTGATGATCTCTGTAAAAAACAATAGAATAGTTCTTAACAAATATCCAAGCCCATCGTAGGTTGTTGAGTTGGGTCTTGTCCAGTGATTGCTTCTACCGTTTTTCTTAGTACAATCCAAATTCCAAAGGAAAAAATCTATATATGTACAAAACAAAAATCATTATATATGAAAAAAAATTAAACTAAAAATAATTTTATAAAATCTGAATATTTAACCTTTATTCATTTATAAAAAAAGTTATTTTCTCTTTTAGGGAGCTCTTTTTCTCTCAATAGGAGAGTCTTCTAATAACTTCGGGTTCTTCCCCAAAAAGAGAATTATTTTCAACCTTGTTTCAATTACCAAATCTATATTCTCACATAATCCTTGCTCAACTTGAACCTTCAAAACCACTGGAAAACCTGAAATACACAACAACTCTTCTTTAGTAACCTACAACATGAACAATATCGAAGGAAAAGCCATCAAGCTCAACAAGCCTGGAGAACTAGGATATAAGAAAGAATGCTTAAATGTGGTGGGTAAGTTAATAAGTGACAAGGAGATAAATTTCAAAATATGTAAGAATACTTTGCTGAAAATGTGGGAAAATCCTCAAGGTGTTGCAGTTACAGATATTGGATGGAAGAAGATGTTATTCAGCTTCAAAGACAGGAAGAAAGGGCTGCAGATTATTTGGAATGGACCATGGAATGCCAAAGGAAACATGGTCAATCTCATATTATGGAGGGAGGGCAAATCAGTTTTCGAAGTTGACCATGACTTCATGAAATTTTGGATTCAAGTGCATGGCATTCCACATGACTTCATGGATAAAGAGACAAATATTCTTATCGACGAAATATTAGGAGTCTTGGTCGAAGTTGAAGATCCAAAAGTAGATGGAGTCCTTAGGAGACCATATCTGAGAATCAGGGTTAGCATCAATATCACCAAGGCTCTACCTACAGGATTCTGGTTAGATAGAGAGAAGTTGCCACAATTGTGGGTCTTTTTCAAGTATGAGAGGCTGCTGGACAGCTATTGTTTCAACTGTGGTATATTAGGACATGAGAAGAAAACATGCAAGAATCCAACAGTCATGGCATGCTGGGATCCAACAAAGAAAAAATACTCACCGGGATTGGGAGTAAGCCAGGGACGACCAGGTCCAACCATGGGAGGAGGCATCTCAAAACAACAAGGATGGAGAGAGGAAGGGGAGGAGCAGGCGCGTGAGCAACTGAACCCTGATAGAGAGAGTGGTGAAGAACAAAGCTCTAAGGAGAGTAGGATTAGGGCTGAGCGAGTACTGCAGCAGAAAATCTGGAAGGAAAGTGTCTGGGAAAACCAAATGAGGAGAGAAGAAGAGATGGCAGATGCAGAAGAGCAGGTAGAAGAAGTACTGAAAATCCCTTATTTTCAGGAAGAGAGGGATACGCAGCATGACCTAGGAGCAGCCTATAAACTCAGCAATCTCATTAAGGAGATAAGAGAGAGGAACAACGAATGGGCCAATAACAAAAAGGCCCAGAAGGGAGAAAAGAGGTATGAGGTGCAAAAATCAGGTGAAAACGGACAAATAAGGGATATTGGGCCCAACACAAGGGCTTTACATCAGCAAGCATGGAATGTTGAAGGAAATGGGCTGAATAATTATATAACTGAAGAAGAAGAAGAAGTGAACAGCTATAAAATAGAAGATTAGAAGTTAGGCCCGAAAAAAAAAAGAAAAAGAAACCATAGGCCAGGAATTAAAAAGACTTATGTTAGCAAGAACGAGGGACAAACAAGCGTGTGAAGCCAGAACAGAGGGAAAGAAAAATCAAGAACTGCTGAAGGGTGGAACGGAGGAGGATGCTTTAAGAAAGCTATCCAAGGAAGCTCAGAATAGAGAACATGAATTTGTGAGTCAGCATGTCAAGCCAGGTGAGAACGTCTACTATGTAGAGTTAGCAAGCGATGAAGATGAAGATAAAGGAACGGAAGCACAGACAGATTGGGAAACGCGACTAGCTAAGAAGTTGGAATCGAAGCTGAACTTGAAAAGGAAACGAGAAAACAAACAGGTTCCACTGCTAATATACAGGGAATGGAAGGAGGAGCAAGAGGATAGGGAACCCAAGAAAGTAAAGAACAGCATCACCATTCTAGGCACAAGGGAGTATCAGTTAGCTAAGCATGTCTCTGGTCAGAATAAAGGAATACAAATGGTTGAGGAGGCGGATCTTAACATGCCCCAACCTCAGCCATGAGTATCATTAGCTGGAATTGTAGGGGAATAGCGGCTGCCCCGACAATTTTTGAGTTGTATAATTTATGTAAAAAGGTAAAGCCGCTTATAGTGTTTTTAATGGAAACTAGGGCTAGTCAAGAAAAAATGAATAGGATAAGAAGAAGGCTTAATTTTGACAAGATGTTTTGCGTAGAATCCCGGGGCTTGTCCGGTAGACTATGTTTGTTATGAACATCTAATACTAATATCGATGTTTACGAGTGGTGTGATAACTATATTAAAGCTAGTATTAACATTAATAATGTTCTGAAATGGCAGGGCGTTTTTGTGTATGGTAACCCAGTTTTTCAAAAGCGAAGGAAACTATGGCAGGAGCTTATGGTAAGTAATAGGAGCAGGGAAGAACCTCAAGCTTATTTGGGGGACTTTAACGATATTCTAAGTCAAGACAAAAAGGTAGGCATTCATCCACAACTAAGAATTTATTTAGATACATTAAAAAGGTTTGTAGATGATAATAGTTTAATGGATATTGACTAGATAGGGTGTTAGTAAATTGGAAATAGCTGCATATATACCAGAATGTTATCCTAAAAGCTGCTCCGGCAATAAGTTCAGACTATTGTGCCTTAATTTTGGAAACACAACCGCGAGATCGGATAAAAAAAGAATTCAGGTTTGAGACCTTTTGGACAGAGCATGAGGAGTGCAAAGAGGTAATTAGGAGGAGTTGACAGCAGGATGATGGAAACAGAAACTGTTGGAATCAATTTACTAAAAAGAGAAGTAGATGCAAAAGGGAGTTGACGGAGTGGAGCAGAAGAAAGTTTAAAAGAGTAAATAAAGAAATAGAAAAAGAAGGAAAGTGAGCTACATCAAATACAAGAGGGCGATATGACGGATAGAGATCAAAGAAGAGAGAGAGAACTGAAGAACCAGATATCAGATCTTTGGAAACAAGAAGAAAAATATTGAGGGCAAAGATCAAGGTTAAAATGGTTAAAATGGGGCAACAAAAACACAGTCTTCTTTCATGCAACAACCATACAGAGAATAATGAGGAATAGAATTGACAAATTGAAAAAGATGAGGCAGGACATTGGATACAAGGAGAAGTAGACATAACGAGGTTAGTAGAAACACATTTTACTAAGCTGTTTACTTCTGAATGGGATAGGAACCTGGAATAGTGCATAAGAGATATACCAACGAGAGTCACTAGAGAGATGAATGATGAGCTAATGGCAAAGATCAAAGACAACGAAATTAAGGACGCAGTCTTTAGTATGGGAAGCTTAAAAGCTCCAGGGCCAGATGGTTTAAACGGACTACTCTTCCAATAGCATTGGGATATTTTGATTAAAGAAGTGTGTGGTGTGGTGAGGCAGATTTTTGAAGACGGTAGCTTGATGAGCGGATAATTTATACGCTTTTTGGCATTGTTTTTAGGTAGTTTTTAATAGGATCTAGCTACTTTTAGGGATGTTTTTATTAGTTTTATGCAAAATTCACATTTCTGGACTTTACTATGAGTTTTTTGTGTTTTTCTATGATCTCATGTATTTTCTGGCTGAAATTGAGAGACCTGAGCAGAAATCTGATTCAGGCTGAAAAAGGACTACTGATGCTATTGGATTCTGACCTCCCTGCACTCGAGATGAAATTTCTGGAGCTATAGAACTTCAAATGGCGTGCTCTCAACTGCGTTGGAAAGTAGACATCTAGGGCTTTCCAGCAATATATAATAGTCCACACTTTATTCGAGTTAAGACGACGCAAACTGGCGTTCAACACCAGTTTCATGCTGCATTCTGGAGTAAAACGCCAGGAACACGTCACAAACCAGAGTTAAACGCCAAACAGACGTTACAACTTGGCATTTAACTCCAAGAGAAGCCTCTGCACGTGTAAAGCTCAAGTTTAGCCCAAGCACACACTAAAGTGGGCCCTGAAAGTGAATTTCTGCACTTAGACTTATTTCTGTAAACCCTAGTAACTAGTCTAGTATAAATAGGACTTTTTACTATTGTATTTTTGGTCTTGGTCATGCTGGTTCCCTCTCTGGGGCCGGAACCAATGAACACCTTCATCACTTATGTATTTTTAATGGTGGAGTTTCTACACACCATAGATTAAGGTGTGGAGCTCTGCTGTACCTCGAGAATTAATGCAATTACTATTATTCTTCTATTCAATTCAAGCTTATTCTTGTTCTAAGATATCATTCGTACTTCAACCTGATGGATGTGATGATCCGTGACACTCATCATCATCCGTCCTTATGAACGTGTGCCTGATAACCACATCCGTTCTACCTTAGATTGAATGAATATCTCTTGGATTCCTTAATCAGAATCTTCGTGGTATAAGCTAGAATTATTGGCGGCCATTCTTGAGAATCCGGAAAGTCTAAACCTTGTCTGTGGTATTCTGAGTAGGAATCAGGGATTGAATGACTGTGACGAGCTTCAAACTCGCGATTGTTGGGCGTAGTGACAGACGCAAAAGAATCAATGGATTCTATTCCGACATGATCGAGAACCGACAGAAGATTAACCGTGCTGTGACAGAGCATTTGGACCATTTTTACTGAGAGGATGGGAAGTAGCCATTGACAACGGTGATGCTCTACATACAGCTTGCCATGGAAAGGAGTAAGAAGGATTGGATGAAAGCAGTAGGAAAGCAGAGATTCAACAGGAACAAAGCATCTCCATACACTTATCTGAAATTCCCACCAATGATTTACATAAGTATCTCTATCTCTATTTTATGCTTTATTTGTCTTATTATTTGAAAACCATGATAACCATTTGAGTCCGCCTGACTGAGATTTACAAGATGACCATAGCTTGCTTCATACCAACAATCTCCGTGGGATCGACCCTTACTTACGTAAGGTATTACTTGGACGACCCAGTGCACTTACTGGTTAGTTGTGCGAAGTTGTGACAAAGTGTGATTCACGTTTGAGAGCTCCAAGCCTATTGGCACCATTGTTGATGATCACAATTTCATGCACCAAGTTTTTGGCGCCGTTGCGGGGGATTGTTCGAGTTTGGACAACTGACGGTTCATCTTGTTGCTCAGATTAGGTAATTCTGTTTTCCAAAAAGTTTTCAAAAATTAAAAAAAAAAAATTTTCTTTGTTTTCGTTTTTCAAAAAAAAATTTCGAAAAAAATACAAAAAAATTTAATAAAATCATAAAAAATTTTGTGCATTTTTTCGAAAACTCATGCATGGTGTTTCTTCATGATCTTCAAGTTGTTCTTGGTAAGTTTTCTTGTTTGATCTTGATATTTTCTTGTTTTGTGTTTTTTGTTGTTTCTCATATGCATTTTTGAATTCTTAGTGTCTAAATATGAAAAATTTCTAAGTTTGGTGTCTTGTATGTTTTTCTTTTCTTGAAAATTTTTCAAAAATAAGTCTTGATGTTCATCTTGATCTTCAAAGTGTTCGTGGTGTTCATCTTGACATTCATAGTGTTCTTGCATGCATTAAGTGTTTTGATCCAAAATTTTCATGTTTTGGGTCATATTTGTGTTTTTCTCTCTCTTCATTAAAAATTCAAAAATAAAAAAAATATATTTTCCTTATTTTGCTCATAATTTTCGAAAAATTGAGTTGACTTAGTAAAAAATTTTTAAAACTTAGCTATTTTTTATAAGTCAAGTCAAATTTTTAATTTTAAAAAATTCTATCTTTTCAAAATCTTTTTCAAAAATCAAATATTTTTCATTTTTTTATTATTTTTGAAAATTTTTAAAATTTATTTTCAAAATCTTTTTCTTATCTTTATTTCAAAATTTCGAAAACTTTACTAACAATTAATGTGATTGATTCAAAAATTTGAAGTTTGTTACTTTCTTGTTAAGAAAAATCTTTAAATTCTAGAGTCATATCTTTTAGTTTCTTGTTAGTCAAGTAATCAATTTTAATTTTAAAAATCAAATCTTTTCCAAAATATATTTTTCAATCATATCTTTTCAAAATATCTTTTTCAAATCATACCTTTTTTCAAAATTGATTTCAAAAATCTTTTCTAACTTCTTATCTTTTCAAAATTGATTTTCAAATCTTTTTCAACTAACTAATTGACTTTTTGTTTGTTTCTTATCTTTTTCAAAACCACCTAACTACTTTGCTCTCTCTAATTTTCGAAAATTACCTCCCTTTTTTTTCAAAATTCTTTTTTAACTAATTGTTTCAAATTTTAATTTTTATTTTATTCCTTTTCTTAATTTTTGAATTTTAACTTTAATATTTTTCTTTAATTTTAGTTAATTTTCGAAAACTCTTCTCTCTCATCTCTTTCTATTTATTTATTCATTTACTAACACTTCTCTTCATCTTAAAATTTGAACCCTCTCTTCCTCTATGAGTTCGAATTTTCCTCTTTTCCTTCTTCTATTCTTTTCTTCTTCTACTAACATAAAGGAATCTCTCTACTGTGGTAAAGAGGATCCCTATTATTATTTTCTGTTCCCTTCTTTTTCATATGAGCAGGAGCAAAGACAAGAATATTCTTGTTGAAGCAGATCGTGAACCTGAAAGGACCCTAAGGAGGAAGCTAAGGGAAGCTAAAGCACAACCCTCTGGAGAGGACTTGACAGAAATTTTTGAAAAAGAAGAGAAGATGATAGCCGAAAATAATAACAAAAACAATAACGCAAGGAGGATGCTTGGTGATTATACTACACCTACTTCCAACTTTTATGGAAGAAGCATCTCAATCCCTACCATTGGAGCAAACAATTTTGAGCTGAAGCCTCAACTAGTTGCTCTAATGCAACAGAACTGCAAGTTTCATGGACTTCCATCAGAAGATCCCTACCAGTTTTTAACTGAGTTCTTGCAGATCTGTGAGACTGTTAAGACTAATGGAGTAGATCCTGAAATCTACAGGCTCATGCTTTTCCCTTTTGCTGTAAGAGACAGAGCTAAAACATAGGTGGACTCACAACCTAAAGATAGCCTGGACTCTTGGGATAAGCTGGTCACGACCTTCTTGGCCAAGTTCTTTCCTTCTCAAAAGCTGAACAAGCTTAGAGTGGATGTTCAGACCTTCAAGCAAAAAGATGGTGAATCCCTCTATGAAGCTTGGAAAAGATATAAGCAGATGACCAAAAAGTGTCCTTCTGACATGCTTTCAGAGTAGACCATTCTGGATATATTCTATTATAGTCTATCTGAGTTCTCTCACTGGACCATTCTGCAGGTGGATCCATTCACCTAAAGAAAACGCCTGCAGAAGCTCAAGAACTCATTGACATGGTTGCAAATAACCAATTTATGTACACCTCTGAGAGGAATCCTGTGAGTAATGGGACGCCTCAGAAGAGGGGAGTTCTTGAAATTGATGCTCTGAATGCCATATTGGCTCAGAACAAAATGTTGACTCAGCAAGTCAACATGATTTCTCAGAGTCTGAATGGATGGCAAAATGCATCCAACAGTACTAAAGAGGCATCTTCTGAAGAAGAAGCTTATGATCCTAAGAACCCTACAATGGCAGAGGTGAATTACATTGGTGAACCTTATGGAAACACCTATAATTCCTCATGGAAGGATCAACAAAAGCCTCAACAAGGCTTTAATAATGGTGGAAGAAACATGTTTAGCAATAGCAAGCCTTTTCCATCATCTTCTCAGCAACAGACAGAGAATTCTGAGTATAGCTCTTCTAGCTTAGCAAACATAGTCTCTGATCTATATAAGGGCACTCTAAGTTTCATGACTGAAACAAGGTCCTCCATTAGAAATTTGGAGGCACAAGTGGGTCAGCTGAGTAAGAAAATCACTGAAACTCCTCCTAGTACTCTCCCAAGCAATATAGAAGAGAATCCAAAAAGAAAGTGCAAGGCCATTGATATAATTAAAATGGCCGAACCCAAGGAGGAACGGAAAGACGTGAATCCCAATGAGGAAGACCTCTTGGGACGTCTCCCAGACAGAAAGGAGTTCTCTATTGAGGACCTAAAGGAATCTGAGGCTCATATAGAGACCATAGAGATTCTATTAAACCTCCTTCTGCCATTCATGAGCTCTGAGAACTATTCTTCCTCTAAAGAAGATGAAGATGTAACTAAAAAGCAAGTTGCTCAATATCTAGGAGCCATCATGAAGCTGAATGCCAAGTTGTTTGGTAATGAGACTTAAAAAGGTGAACCTCCCTTGCTCATTAGTGAACTAGATACATGGGTTTAGCAAACTCTACCTCAAAAGAAACAAGATTCTGGTAAATTCTTAATACCCTGTACCATAGGCACCATGACCTTTGAGAAGGCTCTGTGTGACCTGGGGTCAGGTATAAATCTTATGCCACTCTCTGTAATGGAGAAGCTGAGGATCTTTGAGGTACAAGCTGCAAGAATCTCATTAGAGATGGTAGACAAGTCAATAAAACAAGCTTATGGATTGGTAGAGGACGTGTTAGTGAAGGTTAAAGGCCTTTACATCCCTGCTGATTTCATAATCCTAGACACTAGGAAGGAGGAGGATGAATGCATCATCCTTGGAAGACCCTTCCTAGCCACAACAGGAGCTGTGATTGATGTTGACAGAGGTGAACTAGTCCTTCAATTGAATGGGAACTACCTTGTGTTTAAAGCTCAAGGTTATCCTTCTGTAAACATGGAGAGGAAGCATGAAAAGCTTCTCTCAATACAGCGTCAAACAAAGCCCCCACAGTCAAACTCTAAGTTTGGTGTTGGGAGGCCACAACCAAACTTTAAGTTTGGTGTTGAACCTCCACATTTAAACTCTAAGTTTGGTGTTGGGAGGTCCCAACAATGCTCTGATGATCTGTGAAGCTCCATGAGAGCTCACTGTCAAGCTATTGACATTAAAGAAGCATTTATTGGGAGGCAACCCAATTTTTATTTATCTATATTTCTCTTGTTCTTTTATGTTTTATTAGGTTTATGATCATATGGAGTCACAAAACAATTGCAAAAATTAAAAACAAAATAAAAAATAGCAGAAGAAAAAGCACACCCTGGAGAAAGAGCTTACTAGCAATAAGGAGCATCTGGCTGGCGTTCAACGCCAGAACAGAGCATGAATCTGGCGTTGAACGCCAGAAACAAGCAGCAGTCTGGCGTTTAAACGTCAGGATTGCACCTTGAGGAAAGCTGGTGTTTAACGCCAGAAACAAGCATCAGGCTGGCGTTAAACGCCAGAAACATGCTACATCTGGGCATTTAACGCCAGAAACAAGCTTAAGTCTGGCGTTAAACGCTAGGATTGCATGCAGAGGGCGTTTTACACGCCTAATTGGTGCAGGGATGATAAATCTTTGACAGCTCAGGATCTGTGGACCCCACAGGATCCCCACCTACCTCAACTCACCATCTCTCTTCTTCACACTATCCAATAACACTCTTCCCCAAACACATTTCACCAATCACCTCAATCTCTCTTCCCCATCAACTCTTCACCACTCACATCCATCCACTCTTACCCATAAACCCCACCTACCTTCTAATTCAAAATCTCTTTCCCACCCAAACCCACTTTAAATGACCAAACCTACTACCCTCTCGCTCCACTATATAAACCCCTCCATCCTTCTTCATTTTCACACAACACAACCCTCTCTTCTCCCCTTTAGCCGAAACCCACATATCTCTCCTTCTCCTTCATATCTTCTTCTTCTTCTTCTATTCTTTTCTTTTCTTTGCTTGAGGGCAAGCAACATTCTAAGTTTGGTGTGGTAAAAGCATAGCTTTTTTTATTTTTCCATAACCATTGATGGCACCTAAGGCCAGAGAAACCTCTAGAAAGAGAAAAGGGAAGACAAAATCTTCTACCTCTGAGTCATGGGAGATGGAGAGATTCATCTTAAGGGTCCATAGCTCAGTAGTAGAGCATTTGACTGCACATCAAGAGAGCCCACTCATGGACCTCAACAAGAGCATGAGGAATCCCCTCATCAAGAAATCCCTGAGATACCTCAGGGGATAGATTTTCCTCCACACAATTATTAGGAGCAACTAAGGATAGGAGCACCAAAATCACTAGGGATCAAGCAACAGAAGCAAGGAAGAGATATAGAGGAGCTCAAGGACGCCATTGGTCCTTCAAGAAGAAGGCGCCACCATCACTAAGGTGGACTTATTCCTTAACTTTCTTGTTCTTATTTCTCTGTTTTTCGGTTTTTGAGCTTCATATTTGTCTATGTTTGTGTCTTTACTACATGATCATTAGTATTTAGTAACTATGTCTTAAGGCTATGAATAATTCCATAAATCTTCACCTCTCTTAAATGAAAAATGTTTTTAATAAAAAAGAACAAGAAGTACACGAGTTTCGAATTCATCATTGATATTAGTTTAATTATATTGATGTGGTGGCAATACTTTTTGTTTTCTGAATGAATGCTTGAACAGTGCATATTTTTTATCTTGTTGTTTATGAATGTTAAAATTGTTGGCTCTTGAAAGAATGATGAATAAGAGAAATGTTATTGAGGATCTGAAAAATCATGAAATTGATTCTTGAAGCAAGAAAAAGCAGTGAATAATAAAGCTTGCGAAAAAAAAATGGCGAAAGAAAAAAAAGAAAGAAAAAGAAAAAGCAAGCAGAAAAAGCCAATAGCTCTTTAAACCAAAAGGCAAGAGCAAAAAGCCAATAGCCCTTAAAACCAAAAGATAAGGGTAAAAAGGGTCCAAGGCTTTGAGCATCAATGGATAGGAGGGCCCAAGGAAATAAAATCCAGGCCCTGGACACCTCTAACTGGGGACTTTAGCAAAGCTGAGTCACAATCTAAAAAGGTTCACCCAGTCATGTGTCTGTGGCATTTATTTATCCGGTGGTAATACTGAAAAATAAAGTGCTTAGGGCCACGGTCAAGACTCATAAAAGTAGCTGTGTTCAAGAATCAACATACTTAACTAGGAAAATCAATAACACTATCTGAACTCTGAGTTCCTATAGATGCCAATCATTCTAAATTTCAAGGGATAAAGTGAGATGCCAAAACTGTTCAGAAGCAAAAAGCTACAAGTCCCGCTCATCTAATTAGAACTAATATTCATTGATATTTTGGGATTTATAGTATATTCTCTTCTTTTTATTCTAATTGATTTTCAGTTGCTTGGGGATAAGCAACAATTTAAGTTTGGTGTTGTGATGAGTGGATAATTTATACGCTTTTTGGCATTGTTTTTAGGTAGTTTTTAATAGGATCTAGCTACTTTTAGGGATGTTTTTATTAGTTTTATACAAAATTCACATTTCTGGACTTTATTATGATTTTGTGTATTTTTCTGTGATTTCAGATATTTTTTGGCTGAAATTGAGGGACCTGAGCAAAAATCTGATTCAGGCTGAAAAAAGACTACTGATGCTGTTGGATTTTGACCTCCCTGCACTCGAGATGGAATTTCTGGAGCTACAGAACTCCAAATGGCACGCTCTCAACTGTGTTGGAAAGTAGACATCCAGGGCTTTCCAGGAATATATAATAGTCCACACTTTATTCGAGTTAAGACAATGCAAACTGGCGTTCAACGCCAGTTCCATGCTGCATTCTGGAGTAAAACGCTAGAAACACGTCACAAACCAAAGTTAAACACCAAACAGACGTTACAACTTGGCATTTAACTCCAAGAGAAGCCTCTGCACGTGTAAAGCTCAAGCTCAGCCCAAGCATACACCAAATTGGGCCATGGAAGTGGATTTCTGCACTTAGACTTATTTCTGTAAACCCTAGTAACTAGTCTAGTATAAATAGGACTTTTTACTATTGTATTTTTGGTCTTGGTCATGCTGGTTCCCTCTCTGGGGCCGGAACCAATGAACACCTTAATCACTTATGTATTTTCAACGGTGGAGTTTCTACACACCATAGATTAAGGTGTGGAGCTCTGCTGTACCTCGAGAATTAATGCAATTACTATTATTCTTCTATTCAATTCAAGCTTATTCTTGTTCTAAGATATCATTCGTACTTTAACCTGATGGATGTGATGATCCGTGACACTCATCATCATCCATCCTTATGAATGTATGCCTGACAGCCACCTCTGTTCTACCTTAGATTGAATGAATATCTCTTGGTTTCCTTAATCAGAATCTTCGTGGTATAAGCTAGAATTATTGGCGGCCATTCTTGAGAATTCGAAAAGTCTAAACCTTGTCTGTGGTATTCCGAGTAGGATTTAGGGATTGAATGACTGTGATGAGCTTCAAACTCGTGATTGTTGGGCGTAGTGATAGACGCAAAAGAATCAATGAATTCTATTTCGACATGATCAAGAACTGACAGATGATTAGCCGTGCTGTGACAGAGCATTTGGACCATTTTCACTGAGAGAATGGAAAGTAGACATTGACAACGGTGATGCCCTACATACAGCTTGCCATGAAAAGGAGTAAGAATGATTGGATGAAAGCAGTAGGAAAGCAGAGATTCAACAGGAACAAAGCATCTCCATACACTTATCTGAAATTTCCACCAATGATTTACATAAGTGTCTCTATCTCTATTTTATGCTTTATTTTTCTTATTATTCGAAAACCATTATAACCATTTGAATCTGCCTGATTGAGATTTACAAGATGACCATAGCTTGCTTCATACCAACAATCTCCGTGGGATCGACCCTTATTCACGTAAGGTATTACTTGGACGACCCAGTGCACTTGCTGGTTAGTTATGCGAAGTTGTGACAAAGTGTGATTCACGTTTGAGAGCTTCAAGCCTATTGGCACCATTGTTGATGATCACAATTTCGTGCACCATAGCTTACCAGAGGACTTAGGAGAAACAATTGTTGTTTTGATTCCCAAAGTGAGTCACCCGAAAAGCCTGAATCACCTCAGACCCATCAACTGTTATAATTTCATATATAATATTGTAACAAGGGTCTTGTTTAGAAGGTTAAGAAAAGTGCTAGATGCCATCATATCTCCAGTTCAGAGTGCTTTTATAAAAGGAAGACTCATACAGGATAATATAGTAGTAGTACAGGAAGTGTTTCACAAACTAAATAGAAAAGAAAATCATGGAAGTAATGACATAGCCATCAAATTGGATATGAATAGGGCATACGATAGATTGGAATGGAATTTTCTGCAAAGGGTCATGGAAAAGTTCGGTTTTAGTAAAGAATGGGTGAAATTGATGATAAGCTGCGTGAAAATTGCTACTTATAGATTTAAAATTAATGAAAAATTGTCAACCAAGATCTACCCTCAAAGAGGTCTCAGACAGAAAGATCCTCTATCGCTCTATATCTTTATCTTGGCAGCGGAAAGTTTTACTGTTCTCATGGAAAAGGCGTTGAGGGATAATCTTATTTCAGGAATAAGGTTAGCTCCAACTGCATCGGTCGTAACTCATCTATTATTCGCCGATGATTGTATTATTTTTGCAGGTGCACAAGAAGAGGAGATTTATCAACTAATTCAGATCATAAACAAATATACGGAGGCATCAGGACAAAGAATTAATACTGAGAAATCTGGACTAATTTTTGGATGTCAGGTATCTATCTAGAGGAGGGTAAACATTGAAGAGATCACCGGAATGGCGTCATGGGAAGATTCTGGAAGATACCTAGGGTTACCAGCAAGATGAGGAAGATCCAAGAACAAGGCGCTGGAGTGGATACAAGAGAAGATTCTAGACAAAATGCAAGGATGGAAAGAGAAACTATTAAATCAAGCTGGAAAGGGTTTTTGATAAAGGCAGTTATACATGCGATTCTAGTCTATACCATAAACGTCATCAAATTCCCTAAATCCTTTTGCAAGAAAATTGAATCAGCAATTGCGAGATTTTGGTGGACAAACAATGGAAAAGAAAGAAGCATTCATTGGAAGAGGTGAACAAAAATGACCAAGAGTACATTAAACGGAGGCTTGGGGTTTAAGGATTTAGAATGCCAAAACATAGCACACTTGGCTAAGCAAGCTTGGAGACTTCTAAAAGAGGAAGATGCAATATGGGCTCGGATACTAAAGGCCAGTTACTACCCTAATTGCAGCCTATGGAAAGCAGTAAGATGAGGAAACACATCATGGATATGGAAGAGTATGTTGGTGGGAAGAGATTTCCTCAGAAGGAAGGGAAGGTGGAGTGTAGGAAGTGGAGCAGAGATATATATTTGGGAAGATAATTGGGTGGTAGGAATAGATAAGTTGGGGAGAGGTGGAGTAAATCAATATAGAAGAGTGAGCGAGTTGGTAAGAGAGGGCGAGGGCTGGGACTTAAACAAAATTCATGACATTTTTCATGGTAATGTGGCTGAACTAATAACCAGAACGCCCATTAGTTTGATTAATAAAAAGGATCACTTTGTTTGGCCGTATAGAAATAACAGACAGTACTCAGTCAAAACCGGATACCATGCTGCGAAGGAAGAGAAAGACACAAAGGAAGAGACAAAACTCAGCAAAACATCGACAAGTCAGAATTTGAGGGAGGTATGGGAGACTATTTGGAGATTACTAGTGCCGAGAAAGGTTAGAATATTTTTATGGAAAGTAGTGCACAGAATTTTGCCAATGAAAATGAAATTATATTAGCACAAAAGTGCAGTTTCATCCACGTGTAGCATATGCTAGGAAGAAGATGAGACAATAGAACATGCGTTACTTTTGTGCCCGTGGACTAGAGCGGTGTGGTTTGGATCTTGCCTTCAAATTGTGCCTATGGCTTATAATGTGGGATCTTTTGAAAAATGGATGATGAACACAATTGACAAAATCAAGAGTGAGACAGGAAATGAACAGGACAAAATTTTGTGCAATTTGGGATGTGTTTGTTGGTGCATTTGGAAAGCGAGAAATCAGCACATATTCTAGCAAACAAAAATCACTCCACAAAAGGCAATAATCTATTCAGAGCATCTTCCAGCAGAATACCATAATGCAACAAAGGCACTCAATAGAGATAACAAACCTATAATAGGCAGGAATGGTGAGAGTAGGAGAATTACCTGGAGGCCTCTGCCACAAAACAGGGCGAAAGTGAACACAGACGCGACATTTCACAGGGAAATAGGCATGGCAGCGTCAGCAGCGGTGGTCAGAGACTGGCAAGAAAAAATCATCACTGGGACAACATCAATATTCAGAACAACATCAACTTTAGCAGCAAAAGCTCAAGCATACAGAGAAGCTCTCATTCTCATTAAAAATCTTCAGATAAGGAATTGTATAATTGAAACAAATTGTTACCTCTGGTTCAAGCGATTAAAGTAAGAACGCCCTTAGCTGAAGCAAACGCAATCATCAGAGACATTCTCCAACTGCTGGAGGAGGCTCCGGATGTGGGAGCTACTTGGACTCCACGAGAAGGCAACAATTTAGCTCACCAACTGGCAACGATGGCAGCGGGGAATTAGCTATAGAGGCAGTGAACAGTTATTTCGCTTGTACAGGTCAGGAATACAATCAGAACAGAAGCAGAATTCACAATTCTTCAGCATAATCAATACAATCAAAATCAAGACAATCAGGTTTCAGTTTCAACCAGCCTTCAAGGATGCCAAAGAGAAGAGGGGTTACCTGGGAAGGTGGAAACGGAAACCAGTGACAAGCATGCAACTGAAGGGGAAGAGCGATTTCAACCCACCACTTTGCAACGACCGATTAATGACACCAGCAATGACACTATCAACATAGGGAGAATGCTCAGCAGAGGAATGCTGATGGACTTACTACTTGGCAGGAGGTTGCGCGGCAGAGGAGCAGCATTGGCCATATCATGGCCGTGAGACTAGGAACTTCAAGACAAACCCAAGTGTACCATCAGGAGCTGCATCGAGGTAGGTCTTCGACGTCGGGTGACTATGGCAGAACACAAGCAGAAAAGCTGGGAATTGGGGCTGGTGGCATCGTTGAGGAGGACCAACTACGTCAGCAGCTCCACGCATCAAGTCCCCGAGCTTCTTGCGGAAGTCTCGATGACAACAACGGATCGACGAGACATTGGCTTCGAGGAAGAAGAGAAGAGCTTCGATTAGGGTCGGGCATTAGGGGATTGGGTAGCTGGGCGAATTCGGGTTCTGGGTATTAAGTCGGGTTAGTTCTCTGGCCCAGGGCCAAGTAAAAAAAAACCTTTATTCATTTATAAGATCACACTAACCCAGTGGCATAACTTCATTGCACGTTTCCAACAATGGATGCCACTGAGGGCAATGAGCGCATGCTCAATTTGGTGCTTCTGCTTCCCCGTCAAAATGCACCTCCATTCTCTAATGTGTAAGTGCCTTCACTTTATAAAGCTTACAACTTTGTTCCAACTTTTATCCGTGGTTGCCATTTGATTGAGAGAATAGTAAAAAGCTTAGTAGTGGTGATATATCTACATTTATCCGGAGCAAACCTTGGTAAATGCTATCTTCTGCAGAAGAACAATATATTGTTGCAGCTTTTGCGTTTTGATTATGGGAGCGTTGAGGTTTCACCAGGAATCCAGGACTTCTACTGATGCAAAAGGTGTTAAAACTTATAATGATATTTTAGACTTTATTTGTTTCTCTTAACTTTTTCTTCTGAATAAAGAAACCATTAGTTCTTCTTGAACCCATTTGTTGATAAGGTTGAAAGTTGATGAGAAAATTAGCAAGAATCTTAGGGGGCTAATGCCAGTTGTTAGACTTATCTAATTAGGATGAGTAATTGGAGTATCAGACAACTTTTGTTCTTCAATTTTCCCTCAACAATTAATAATTTGCATATTCAGATGCCAATTTCTAGATTAATATACTATATTTCTTAGCACACTAATTCTAGTCATACAAGGTAACACTTAATTTTGCTAATCACAATGTGCTTGGTGATCGATTAGAAGGAAGCATCACCGCCAAATAAACACCTGTCCTGATTTAGAAAATTAAGGAAGAAAAAAAACAAGATGGGCGGCTTCATAGAGTAATATCTACTGAGTAATCTTTTCCTCTCTTCCTTTCCTTCTTGTTCATCAGCGAGACTCTCCAATTGAATCTCAAAATTCTTTATTGGCTTCTTTTCATTCTGAAGTAATGAAAAGACAAGATGCTCTGAAACGCTTCATCTCATAATTTACACTGAGTATGCCTTACAGAACATATATTTTGATCAGAAATTGGTAAACCCACTCCCCTATTTCCTTCTTGCTCAGTAGCGAGTAACGAGACTCGTCCAATTGAGTCTCAAGTTCTTCTATTGTCTTCTTTTTATTCTGGGGCACAAACCAAATTTTTCATTTAGATCTGAAAGTAGGAACGTATGAGTTTCTCTTTTCTAAGAAAGTGGCCAAGGTAGGTGTACAAAATTTTTTTTCTTATATATGTTTTCTTTGCATAATATTTTGAGAAGTATTAAGCAAATTCTCCTTTATCTTTGGTATCCTATTTGTTCTTGCCGTAATCATGAGAAAAATTGAATCAAATGGAGTGTTTCTGGAAGACAACTTGTTCATGGATTACTATTTATATGGCACAAACACTTTTTGCTTGATAAACCATTTAGAGAGAAAGAGTATACCAATTTTATTTTCAGATGCACTTAAATTGAATGCTAGTCAAATGAGTAGCTAAAAGTGAGCAGAATAAAGATTTGGTTTCTCAATTTATATGCTCACGATGGAAGTTAAGTAAAAGGTTAATAAAACTTGAATGGATTTTAGATATATCAAACTGTTAGTTCTTAAAGGCATATTTTTTTTCATAGATTCAGTCCTAACGTAATTAATACGAAACATTTTTTATTTTCTATTTTGGTTGAAGATTGTAGTCTTATGAATTTTCCCAGGATTGAAATGTGAGAATTTATATGTTGTTAGATTTGAGTAGCAAAGTGCTTCAGCAAAGACAGAAAGAATTGCTGCAATTATTATTTTCAATGTGATCCTCAAATTGTAGTCTATTTTACTTAAAATTAATAGATATTGTTATTTTAATGGCGGCATGTGTATTTCTTTCTTCAGTTTCAAATATAAAAGACAACATTGTTTTTGCATCAAAGTGAATTTGGATGCATTGATGCATCCAATGAACAAACTATGTTTCTCACCACATAATGCAAACATTCTAGCAGGATCCCTGACTTTTATGGCACACAGAGAATTGAAGATAAACAGTGAGTTTTCTATTTTTTTATTATTATTGTTAAGAAAAATAAGGTGGGTGAGATTTTGTATCTCTTTAATTTGAAGCATAAACTTTAACGATGTGTTTACTTTTTAGGCTAAGAAAGTGAAGAAAGCTCTTCAGCCAGAGTGGCTTAAGTCTCTTCTGAAAAGGACTTTCTTTGAATCTTCCTGTGCAACTCATGCCATGCTTAAGAAAGAGTTAAATCAATACTGCATAACCTGTACATATTCAATTTGCCAAAATCGTGCGTCTGGACCCAAACATGTTCTTCATAAGGTGATCACAATCTACAGGCATATTTACAAAGATGTTGTTCACATTGATGCTATGAGAGAGCATATTAACTGCTCACAAATTCAGGTACAATATCCTACCTTAATGTAAGTTTCTAACATATTATTTCATGTGTAGTTTTCGAATCTTATGGATGTTATTTAACGTACTATTGGTTACCTGAATTTATGTGGAGAAGTCGTAGCAGGTTTGGCCTTTGATAAATCTTTATTATCTATCATGTGAAACGTAACAAGAAAAAAATACAGCTGACAATATATCGTTGCAGCTTTTGTGTTTTGAATATGGGATCGTTGAGGTTTCACCAGGAATCCTGGACTTCTGCTGATGAAAAAGGTGCTAAAACTTATAATGATATTTTAGACTTTATTTATTTATTTATTTATTACTTCTCTTATCTTGTTCTTCTAAATAAAGAATGCATTGTTTTTTCTTAAACTCATTTATTGATACAGTTGAAAGTTGATGAGAAAAATTTCATGAATCCTAGGGGGCCAATGCCAGTTGTTAGGCTTATCTAATTGGGATGAGTAATTGGAGAATAGGTCAACTTTTGTTCAATTTTCAATCAATAATTAATAATTGGCATATTCAGATGCCAATTTCTGCATTAATATACTATATTTCTTGCACTCTAATTCTAGTCATAAGGTAATACTTAATTTTGCTAATGACAATGTGCATGGTGATCGATTAGAAGGAAGCTCCACTGCCAAATAAACACCTGTCCAGGGTTTAGAAAATTTGGGGAAAAAGAAACAATTCTAGTCATATAAGGTAATACTTAATTTTGCTAATGATAATGTGCTTGGTGATTGATCAGAAGGAAGCACCACTGCCAAATAAACACCTGTCCTGGGTTTAGATAATTAGAAAAAAAAAAGATGCGCTTCATACAGTAATGCTACTGAGTAATCCTTTTCCCTCTTCCTTTCCTTCTTATTCATCAGCGAGACTCTCCAATTGAGTCTCAAATTTCTCTATTGTCTTCGTTTCATTCTGAAGTAATAAAAAAAAAGATGCTCTGATACGCTTCATCTCAGTAATCTGCACTGAGTATGCATTACATAACACATATTTTGATCAGAAATTGGTAAATCCATTCCCCCTCTTTCCTTCTTGCTTAGTAGCGAGTAACGAGACTCATTCAATTGAGTCTCAAGTTCTTCTGTTGGCTTCTTTTTATTGTGGGGTGCAAACCAATTTTTTCATTTTGATATGAAAGTAGAAACAGATGAGTTCCTCTTCATCTAAGAAAATGGCCAAGGTAGGTGTACAGAAATTTTTTTCCCTTATATACGTTTTCTTTGTACTATCATTTAAGAAACTTTTAACAAATTCTGCTTTATCTTTGGTATTCTATTTATTCTTGCCGAAATCATGAGAAAAATTGAATCAAATAAAGTATTTCTAGAGGACAACTTGTTCATGGTTTGGTATTTTAATCAAGAATTTATATGGCACAGACACTTTCTGCTTGATAAGCCATTCAGAGAGAAAGAGTAATTAGGGAAAAAAAAAGATGTGCCGCTTCGTACAGTAATGTCTACTGAGTAATCCTTTCCCCCCTTCCGTTCCTTCTTGTTCATTAGCGAGATTCTCCAATTGAGTCTCAAATTTATCTATTGTCTTCTTTTCATTCTGAAGTAATGAAAAAACAAGATGCTCTGATACGCTTCATCTCAGTAATCTGCACTGACTATGCATCACAGAACACATAATTTGATCAGAAATTGGTGAATCCATTCCCCCTCTTTCCTTATTGCTCGGGAGTGAGACTCATCCAATTGAGTCTCAAGTTCCTCTATTGACTTCTTTTTATTTTGGGGTGCAAACCAAATTTCCTGAAATAAACACCTGTCTTGGGTTTAGAAAATTAGGGAAAAAAAAAACAAGATGTGCCACTTCAGTATCCTTTTCCCTCTTCCTTTCCTTCTTGTTCATCAGCAAGATTCTCCAATTCAGTCTCAAATTTCTCTATTGTCTTCTTTTCATTCTGAAGTAATGAAAAAATAAGATGCTCTGATACGCTTCATCTCAATAAAGTATGCTTTAAAAAACACATATTTTGACCAAAAATTGGTGGATCCGTTCCCCCTTTTTCTTTCTTGCTCAGTAGCGAGTAACGAGACTCATCCAATTAAGTCTCAAGTTCTTCTATTTGCTTCTTTTTACTCTGGGATGCAAACCAAATTTTTCATTTTGTTATGAAAGTAAGAATGGATGAGTTCCTCTTTATCTAAGAAAGTGGCCAAGGTAGGTGTACAAAATTTTTTTTTCTTACATATGTTTTCTTTGTTCAATCATTTGAAAAGCATTTAGCAAATTCTTCTTTATCTTTGGTATCCTATTTATTCTTGCCGCAATCATGAGAAAAATTGAATCAAATGGAGTGTTTGTTTGTTCCTGAAAATTTTCTCATCAACTTTCAACTGTATCAACAAATGAGTTCAAGAATAAATAACACATTCTTTATTCAGAAGAAAAAGTTAAGAGAAGCAAAAAATAAATATAGAGGGAAGGAGTAATTGGGATATAAGTCAACATTTGTTTTTCAATTTTTCATCAACAATTAATAATTGGCATATCCAGAGCCAATTTCTGCATTAATATACTATATTTTTTAGCACTGTAATTCTAGTCATATGAGGTAATACTTAATTTTGATGATGACAATGTGCATGGTGATCGATCAAAAGGAAGCTCCACTGCCAAATAAACACCTGTCCAGGGTTTAGAAAATTAGAGGGAAAAAAGCAATTCTAGTCATATAAGGTAATACTTAATTTTGCTAATGACAATGTGTTTGGTGATCAATCAGATGGAAGCACTACTGCCAAATAAACACCTGTCCTGGGTATAGATAATTAAAAAAAAAACAAGATAAGCTTCATACAGTAATGCTACTGAGTAATCCTTTCCCCCTCTTCCGTTCCTTCTTGTTCATTAGCAAGACTTTCCATTTGAGTCTCAAATTTCTCTATTGTCTTCTTTTCATTCTGAAGTAATGAGAAAACAAGATGCTCTGATACGCTTCATCTCAATAATCTGCACTGAGTACGCATTATAGAACATATATTTGGATCAGAAATTGGTAAATCTGTTCCCCCCTCTTTCCTTCTTGCTCAGTTGCGAGTAACGAGACTCATCCAATTGAGTCTCAAGTTCCTCTATTGACTTCTTTTTATTTTGGGGTGCAAACCAAATTTCCTGAAATAAACACCTGTCTTGGGTTTAGAAAATTAGGGAAAAAAAAAAAAAGATGTGC
>NC_029774.3:122864447-122868879 GCF_000817695.3 Arachis duranensis
CTTTATCTTTGGTATCCTATTTATTCTTGTCGCAATCATGAGAAAAATTGAATCAAATGGAGTGTTTGTTTGTTCCTGAAAATTTTCTCATCAACTTTCAACTGTATCAACAAATGAGTTCAAGAATAAATAACGCATTCTTTATTCAGAAGAAAAAGTTAAGAGAAGAAAAAAATAAATATAGAGGGAAGGAGTAATTGGGATATAAGTCAACATTTGTTGTTCAATTTTTCATCAACAATTAATAATTGGCATATCCAGAGCCAATTTCTGCATTAATATACTATATTTTTTAGCACTGTAATTCTAGTCATATGAGGTAATACTTAATTTTGCTGATGACAATGTGCATGGTGATCGATCAAAAGGAAGCTCCACTGCCAAATAAACACCTGTCCAGGGTTTAGAAAATTAGGGGGAAAAAAGCAATTCTAGTCATATAAGGTAATACTTAATTTTGCTAATGACAATGTGTTTGGTGATCAATCAGATGGAAGCACTACTGCCAAATAAACACCTGTCCTGGGTATAGATAATTAAAAAAAAAAACAAGATGCGCTTCATACAGTAATGCTACTGAGTAATCCTTTCCCCCTCTTCCTTTCCTTCTTGTTCATTAGCAAGACTTTCCATTTGAGTCTCAAATTTCTCTATTGTCTTCTTTTCATTCTGAAGTAATGAGAAAACAAGATGCTCTGATATGCTTCATCTCAATAATCTGCACTGAGTACGCATTATAGAACATATATTTGGATCAGAAATTGGTAAATCTGTTCCCCCCTCTTTCCTTCTTGCTCAGTTGCGAGTAACGAGACTCATCCAATTGAGTCTCATGTTCCTTCTCTTGGCTTCTTTTTATTGTGGGGTGCAAACTAAATTTTCCATTTCGATATGAAAACAGGAATGGATGAGTTCCTCTTCATCTAAAAAAATGGCCAAGATAGGTGTACAGAAATTTATTTTTCCTTATATACGTTTTCTTTGTACAATCATTTAAGAAACTTTTAGCAAATTCTGCTTTATCTTTGGTATCCTATTTATTCTTGCCGCAATCATGAGAAAAATTGAATCAAATGGAGTGTTTCTGGAGGACAACTTGTTCATGGATTACTATTTATATGGCACAAACACTTTTTGCTTGATAAACCATTTAGAGAGAAAGAGTATACCAATTTTATTTTCAGATGCACTTAAATTGAATGCTAGTCAAATGAGTAGCTAAAAGTGAGCAGAATAAAGATTTGGTTTCTCAATTTATATGCTCACGATGGAAATTAAATAAAAGGTTAATAAAACTTGAATGGATTTTAGATATATCAAACTGTTAGTTCTTAAAGGCGTATTTTTTTTCGTAGATTCAGTCCTAATGTAATTAATACGAAACATTTTTTATTTTCTATTTTGGTTGAAGATTGTAGTCTTATGAATTTTCCCAGGATTGAAATGTGAGAATTTATATGTTGTCAGATTTGAGTAGCAAAGTGCTTCAGCAAAGACAGAAAGAATTGCTGCAATTATTATTTTCAATGTGATCCTCAAATTGTAGTCTATTTTACTTAAAATTAATAGATATTGTTATTTTAATGGCGGCATGTGTATTTCTTTCTTCAGTTTCAAATATAAAAGACAACATTGTTTTTGCATCAAAGTGAATTTGGATGCATTGATGCGTCCAATAAACAAACTATGTTTCTCACCACATAATGCAAACATTCTAGCAGGATACTTGACTTTTATGGAACACAGAAAATTGAAGATAAACAGTGAGTTTTTTAATTTTTTTTATTATTATTGTTAAGAAAAATAAGGTGGTGAGATTTTGTATCTCTTTAATTTGAAGCATAAACTTTAACGATGTGTTTACTTTTTAGGCTAAGAAAGTAAAGAAAGCTCTTCAGCCAGAGTGGCTTAAGTCTCTTCTGAAAAGGACTTTCTTTGAATCTTCCTGTGCAACTCATGCCATGCTTAAGAAAGAGTTAAATCAATACTGCATAACCTGTACATATTCAATTTGCCAAAATCGTGCGTCTGGACCCAAACATGTTCTTCATAAGGTGATCACAATCTACAGGCATATTTACAAAGATGTTGTTCACATTGATGCTATGAGAGAGCATATTAACTGCTCACAAATTCAGGTACAATATCCTACCTTAATGTAAGTTTCTAACATATTATTTCATGTATAGTTTTCAAATCTTATGGATGTTATTTAACGTACTATTGGTTACCTGAATTTATGTGGAGAAGTCGTAGCACGTTTGGCCTTTGATAAATCTTTATTGTCTATCATGTGAAACGTAACAAGAAAAAAATATAGCTGACAATATATCGTTGCAGCTTTTGCGTTTTGATTATGGGACCGTTGAGGTTTCACCAGGAATCCTGGACTTCTACTGATGCAAAAGGTGCTAAAACTTATAATGATATTTTAGACTTTATTTATTTATTTATTACTTCTCTTAACTTGTTCTTCTAAATAATTGATAAGGTTGAAAGTTGATGAGAAAATTAGCAAGAATCTTAGGGGGCTAATGCCAGTTGTTAGACTTATCTAATTAGGATGAGTAATTGGAGTATCAGACAACTTTTGTTCTTCAATTTTCCCTCAACAATTAATAATTTGCATATTCAGATGCCAATTTCTAGATTAATATACTATATTTCTTAGCACACTAATTCTAGTCATACAAGGTAACACTTAATTTTGCTAATCACAATGTGCTTGGTGATCGATCAGAAGGAAGCATCACCGCCAAATAAACACCTGTCCTGGTTTAGAAACTTAAGGAAGAAAAAAAACAAGATGGGCGACTTCATAGAGTAATATCTACTGAGTAATCCTTTTCTCTCTTCCTTTCCTTCTTGTTCATCAGCGAGACTCTCCAATTGAATCTCAAAATTCTTTATTGGCTTCTTTTCATTCTGAAGTAATGAAAAGACAAGATGCTCTGAAACGCTTCATCTCATAATTTACACTGAGTATGCCTTACAGAACATATATTTTGATCAGAAATTGGTAAACCCACTCCCCTATTTCCTTCTTGCTCAGTAGCGAGTAACGAGACTCGTCCAATTGAGTCTCAAGTTCTTCTATTGTCTTTTTTTTATTCTGGGGCACAAACCAAATTTTCCATTTAGATCTGAAAGTAGGAACGTATGAGTTCCTCTTCTCTAAGAAAGTGGCCAAGGTAGGCGTACATAATTTTTTTTCTTATATATGTTTTCTTTGCATAATATTTTGAGAAGCATTAAGCAAATTCTCCTTTATCTTTGGTATCCTATTTGTTCTTGCCGTAATCATGAGAAAAATTGAATCAAATGGAGTGTTTCTGGAAGACAACTTGTTCATGGATTACTATTTATATGGCACAAACACTTTTTGCTTGATAAACCATTTAGAGAGAAAGAGTATACCAATTTTATTTTCAGATGCACTTAAATTGAATGCTAGTCAAATGAGTAGCTAAAAGTGAGCAGAATAAAGATTTGGTTTCTCAGTTTATATTCTCACGATGGAAATTAAATAAAAGGTTAATAAAACTTGAATGGATTTTAGATATATCAAACTGTTAGTTCTTAAAGGCGTATTTTTTTTCGTAGATTCAGTCCTAATGTAATTAATACGAAACATTTTTTATTTTCTATTTTGGTTGAAGATTGTAGTCTTATGAATTTTCCCAGGATTGAAATGTGAGAATTTATATGTTGTCAGATTTGAGTAGCAAAGTGCTTCAGCAAAGACAGAAAGGATTGCTGCAGTTTTTATTTTCAATGTGATCCTCAAATTGTAGCCTATATTACTTAAAATTAATAGATATTGTTATTTTAATGGCGGCATGTGTATTTCTTTCTTCAGTTTCAAATATAAAAGACAACATTGTTTTGGTATCAAAGTGAATTTGGATGCATTGATGCGTCCAATAAACAAACTATGTTTCTCACCACATAATGCAAACATTCTAGCAGGATACTTGACTTTTATGGAACACAGAAAATTGAAGATAAACAGTGAGTTTTTTAATTTTTTTTATTATTATTGTTAAGAAAAATAAGGGGAATGAGATTTTGTATCTCTTTAATTTGAAGCATATACTTTAATGATGTGTTTACTTTTTTTTAGGCTAACGAGTGCTGAGAGTAAAGTAGTAAACTGAGCACCACCAGTGGCGGAGCTTAGTTCAGATAAGGGAGGCCATGGCCCCCCCAAATTTTTTATAAAAAAATTAATAGTACTTTTTCAAAAGATAAAAAATAATTTAATTGGTTTAAATACTTTATTATGACTTAAAGTACCCAATAAATTCAATACTCTCTACTTTTAAGTTTAAATATAAAAAATTAGATATTTTTTATTTATTTAATTTAATATTATTTTATATTTTACTATTTATTTAATTTAATTTTTTATATGATAAAAATTATTAGAATA
>NC_029774.3:122869827-122873317 GCF_000817695.3 Arachis duranensis
CAAGACAAATACATCAAAATTCAGATTTTGTCTTTTTCAATTAAACATTAATACTAATAAAACTTTAATTACAGATATATTTTTGTTGTATTGGATCAAAAAAATTAGGCAAAAAAAACAATAATTTTTGGACTGTAATGGATTACTATTAAAGAAATATATTTTATTATATTTATTTTATCAATAAAATTCATTAGTTTTTATTAAATATTTAAGTATGCATAAATAATATTAAATACTACAAACAATAAAGTCACCAAAAAATACTACAAACAATAAATATTAAAAAAATAAACATTTAAATTCAAAATTTAATCTCTAAATTATTGTGTATAATATTAAATTTTTCTTACATTTTGTATAAGAAATTAACAAGTGTTATTTTTATTTTGTGAGAGTACCTTTAAAAAAAATTTGTCAATAATACTAAATTTTTTTTACATTTTTTTTAGTCCATGAATTATTTATTTTTTAAAATTAATTTATAATATTTCGATTTATAATAAGAATGATAATTTATTTAGAATTACAAATATAACAACAAAGTTAAATTTAAAAAGATGAAAAAATATTTATATGCAAAACTTGAACCTAAGTAAATATTCATGCATATAAATAATTTTAAATATTGAACATTTTAAAAAATATTCATATGTACCAAATAATTTGGGTTATGTTTTAGACTCCAGTTTTGTTCTTTAAATTTTTTTCATTCATCTTTTTAAATTTAACTTTGTTGTTACATTTGTAATTTTAAATAAATTATCATTCATACTATAAATCAAAATATTATAAATTAATTTAAAAATAAATAATTCATGGATTAAAGAATTTTTTATAGCTAATTCATAAACACTTTTAATTTTGATATTGAATTCATAATAGTATTTTTTCAATAACGTATGAAATTTGGTGTGTTTTTTTATATGGAGATCACAAATCTAACATTTTAATTTGAAAAGTTTAACTTTTTGAAATTTAAAAAACACAAAATGGACCTTCTGATTTGTAAACTTATATAAATCTGATCTTTTAATTTGTGAATTTTAATTTTTAAAATACAAAAGATCGACCCTCCAATTGATGAACTTTATTTATTTTTTAATTTTTAAAATACAAATAAGACTCTCTTAATTATGATTACATTTATACCAAATTAAAACATATCACTCATCTTTTTAAATTTAACTTTGTTGTTATATTTGTAATTCTAAATAAATTATCATTCTTATTATAAATCGAAATATTATAAATTAATTTTAAAAAATAAAAAATTCATGGACTAAAGAAAAATGTAAGAAAAATTTAGTATTATTGACAAATTTTTTTTAAAGGTACTCTCACAAAATAAAAATAACACTTGTTAATTTCTTATACAAAATGTAAGAAAAATTTAATATTATACACAATAATTTAGACATTAAATTTTGAATTTGAATGTTTATTTTTTTAATATTTATTGTTTGTAGTATTTTTTGGTGACTTTATTGTTTGTAGTATTTAATATTATTTATGCATACTTAAATATTTAATAAAAACTAATAAATTTTATTGATAAAATAAATATAATAAAATATATTTCTTTAATAGTAATCTATTACAGTCCAAAAATTATTGTTTTTCTTTGGCCCAATTTTTTTTGATCCAATACAACAAAATATACCTGTAATTAAAGTTTCATTAGTATTAATGTTTAATTGAAAAAGATAAAATCTGAATTTTGATGTATTTGTCTTGTCACATTTGATCAAAGTAATAATAGCAAGAGATAGGTGTCATTCCTAAATCTATGCCACGTTAGTTTCCTCATGTGTAGACAAAAATTTATTTCTACACCATACAATTCACCAACTTTATGACATTCTGGCTAAGTTGCTATTTGTGGTTTTATGACATTCTACTTTTTGTTGGGTGGATTGTAGATCCATGATATGTTTTTTGTGTGTTAAGATTACAAATGTACAATAAATGCATATATTTTTTTTAATTTCATCTAAGTAAATTATTCTTCTTAATCACGTTACTTTCATTTTAAATAAATTAATTTTTTATTAAGATTTAAAAGTGCTCAAATTCAAGATTTCACATTTGCAAAAAATCAAATCATAGGTCTAGTACTCTAGTTCATATCTGTGCTTAAACCATCTACATGTGTTTAAAGTTTAAGACATCGTTTCTACCTATAATATCCCTAATACAGTTCCATACTTCCATCATTTGGAGCAATGGACACTCATCATATATGGCATTATGGCAAGGTTGTACCGATATTTCTGGTTCTGTATGCAATAAGGAAGACATTCTAAATGTCATTTTCAAAATTGAAAAACCAACTAAACATATGGTCCTTCCAGCATTAACTGTTGCAGACTGTATAGTCTGTAGTAATCGTATTGCCATGCTTATGCTTGTTTTTTAGTGAAGACTTTATGTTTAGCCTAAGGTATTAAGTAGTCTCTTGTTTAATTTATCATTTTCCTAATTCGTTGCTTCAATACAATTAAATGGTGTCTAGTTTTATATTGACATATCATTACATTGTGACATTGAGGGGACAATTTATAATAAGATTTCGTTATAATTTAAAATTGGATTATTCAAATCTTAGTTCCTTTTCACTTTAAGTAATTGCTTTACCATATAAAATCATCGTCAGGTCATCTTTCTTTATATATATATATAGGTGAATTTGACTCGACCCTCTCTAAAATAACGTGTAAGTTATCTTTCATGATGTGTTACATTCTAATTGTTCATTATCTTAACCATAGTTGGGTTGGGATATTTTATAATTTATTATGAGATGGACAATGATGTAATTTCTTAAAATGTCAAAACCTCACTCCCGTCAATTGAAACACTTTTTCACTCCTCCATTCTTTCTTCATCATGTAGCTTCGATCCTTCCAAACATCGCCATGTCCGTCGTGACAAGAAACGCCGAAGTTCGTCATCTATTATCTTCTCACACAATCTCTCTTTTCAATGCATCATCTCTTAAACGACATCGTTGAATTTCCATAGTTAGTAATGTTGTCGTCCTTCTCAATATAGCCAGCGTCGATTTGTTGCTATCTCATGTCCTCACTCGATACCTCTTCTGCCGTAGATCACTCTTTACCAACATAAGTAATAGTTAGTCTAATTATTAAAACTTTTTATTAAAAAATATCTTTATTTAATTACACGATGGAACATATATTCATATGTAAAATATAATATAATAAAATAAATTTACTCAGAGTACTTAAAGTATAATTAAATCAGAAATATATAATATAATAATAAAATTCGTACTCTAAACAAGTAAATATATCTTTTATCATACATAAATTATTTAAAAAAATAAATAAATTGTTAAAATTAATAACACAAGTTTAAATTGATCAAATTCGACTTTCTTACAAATATTTTTTATAGTATTTTTATTCTTTTAATTTTTAATTTATTAGTACTTTATTATTTAATTAATGATTAAAAAGATTATTTT
>NC_029774.3:122873416-122897376 GCF_000817695.3 Arachis duranensis
TATGATAAAAAAGTTGGATTTTCTCATTTTAAATTTGTGTTATTAATTTTAATAATATATTTATTTTTTAAATAATTTATGTATGATAAAAATAGGTTTACTTATTTAGAATACAAATTTTATTATTATATTTTTATATTCATGGTTTTAATTATACTTTTAAGTAGTATAAGTAGATTTATTTTATTATATTATATTTTACATATGAATATATGTTCCATCATGTAATTAAATAAAGATATTTTTTAATTAAAAAAATTAATAACCAAACTAATTAAAAACTTTTCTTTAACATAAACTAACTTCATGCTTGTTTATTAAATGGAGGAGCACAAATTGTAAGGTCCCACATCGGTTGGGGAGGAGAACGAAGCATGCCTTATAAGGGTGTGGATACCTCTCTTTAACATGACGTGTTTTGACGAGTGAGTGTGGGGGTTTTGGCTATCATTCCTATCATCAAAGGCAAAACTGTAAGGCCTTGTGTGCCAAAGCGAACAATATCGTACTAGCGGGTGGTCTGGGCTGTTACAAAGTCGGAGCCCGGATCGATGTGCCAGCGTAAGAGTGTGGATACCTCTCCTTAGCATGACACGTTTTGACGAGTGAGTGTGGGGGGCTTTGGCTATCATCCCTATCGCCAAAGGTAAAATCGTGAGGCATTGTGTGCCAAAGCAAACAATATCGTGCTAGCGGGTGGTCTGGGCTGTTACAGATGGTATCAGAGCCAGACACCGGATCGATGTGCCAGCAAGGGTGCTGGGTTCTCTTAGGGGGGTGGATTGTAAGGTCCCACATTGGTTGGGAAGGGGAACGAAGCATGTCTTATAAGAGTGTGTATACCTCTCCCTAGCATGACGCATTTTGACGAGTGAGTGTGGGGGGCTTCGGCTATCATTTCTATCCTCAAAGGCAAAACCGTGAGGCCTTGTGTGCCAAAGCGGACAATATCGTGTTAGCAGGTAGCTTGGGCTGTTACACAAATAATTTGGTTAGAGAATTTTTGTTAAAAATCTCTTTCATAGTTGTAGTGAAAGTTGAACTAAAATAAAATATAGTATGTGATCAAAATTGAAATTCATTATTTGAAATTCTCTAAAATCACTACAAGAAAATATGTCTTTTGCTACGTTTTTGAAGCGTGGCAAAAAGTCAAAAAAGCGTAGCGATAGCTTTTCGTCACGTTTTTTGAGTTACCGGTATGCTTTTGAAAGGGTCACAACTGCAAGGGTGCCAGTTGCTTTAGCGCCACGCTTTTGGTGACCTATCACCACGCTTTATTTTTTGCCACACTTTTAAAGATCGCTATGCTTTAAAAGCGTGGCCATATATGCCAGATATGGCTACACTTTTAAAGCGTGCCAATAGCAAGATATGGCTACGCTTTTAAAGCGTGCCAATAGAGAGACATATGGCTACACTTTTTAAACATGCCAATGGAGAGAGATACAGCTATGCTTTTAAACGTGCCAATAGCAAGACATACGGCTACGCTTTTAAAGCGTGGCAATTGATGACTGTTGTACAATATGGCTACGCTTTTAAAGCGTGGCAAAAAATTTGTTCAATAACCTATAGTTTTTTTTTAATCTTTTTTAATCTTTGTAATAAAACCTTACAAAATTAATAGATAATTTTAAAATTTAGACAATGACCAATAATGTTAAATCCACTAATCCAACATGCATAAATTTGTCACAAAAAAATGTTTAATCACATAACAGTATAACAAAATATCAAAAATCAAAGTGATAACAACTACGCAATGTATTCCTAATACATGAATTACAACTCTAATAACTTTACCATCCTATCTAACAATAATTTTGATCAACCTCCTCACATATGTGCACCCAATTCACCAAACTAATCATCATCCTCCACTATGTGCTAAGAGACGTACATCATCCAGCTTCTTCTTCAGGATTTCAATGGTATTTAGCAACAACTGAGAAGCTTTTATGGCTCTAGTAGTTTCCATAGTAGCTTCTTCTTCAGGATTTTCGGGCTTCCCCATTGCTTCAGCTTTTTTGATGATGTTTTATGGCTCTAGTAGTTTTCACAGTAGCTTCTTCTTCAGGATTTTTGGGCTTTCCCATTGCTTTAGCTTTCTTAATGACCTCATTATCATAGGTGTATGCCTCAGTATCAACCACCATAACCTGTTAAATACTAGCAGTGATAACCAAAAATCAACATGGTATTTGAATGCACTGCTCTTCATCATCATTAATAGAAAGTAGATAGAGCATGTCCTCATTCTCAAGCTATAAATAATAAAAATTAATAATAAATAAATGGATAAAGAAATTAAACTTTTAGTTAATTATCATATCAAAGCCAACGCCACACTCTGTAGCCAATGCCACACTCTGTCAAATTAATAATAAACACTATCAAAATTAATAATAAACACTCTGTCTTTAACAGAGAGGTAATAACCACCAGCAAGTTCAGTTTCATTGAGTTCTAGAACTTTTTTCATGCTAGAAAAATCCTTGAAGTCGATGTAGGCAAAACTGTAAATTACACCTGGTGTCAATTTGCTAAACTCAAAGCAACACGTAACACAATCATTTTGAGCATCCAACTTGAGAAACAAAAAGGATACACAAAAAATGAAATAGCAAATCTTTCACACTAAAAATAAACGAAAAAGAAAAAGGATTTGAAGAAGAAACAAACCATTGAGGACCTCCAGACTCAAAATCTTTTGGGACTGACACCCTCGAGATCTCCCTGCAGGAACGAAAATGCTCATTTAGGCTAGCTCTTATCTGCAACCACAATTTTGGCAGTATTCAAATATGAATTGCAAAAAGAAACACATGCAAGGGAAGCAGCAGCAGACATGATAGAAATAAAATTACCTCTTTTCCAAGAGATTTATCAAAACCCCTTATGAATATAGTTTGACCAGTTTGATGCTGATCACCTTTCTGGAAGGAATTGCTGAAACTGAAACAAGTATTACAAAGGATAAAGAGAAGGAAATAAGTAAATATGAGGCATCTTTCTAGAAGGCATGAAAGGGAGCGGAGAAAAAGGTGATAGAAGTAGATATGAGGCATAGAAGGGAGAGAGGAGAAGATATAATAATTACTTGCCACCAGGGATATATGAACCTCTTTCACGAGCTAAATCAAGCCTAACAAGATGATTCAACAACTCATGCTCATTCAATTCAAGAGCCTTGATGCGTGAGCATCTTTCCTATCTTTTCCTAATAAATTTGCATCTAATTTGATGCGTTTAATGAAGAATTAATTATCTTTTAGCCAAAATGAATGCTACTTTGAGTCTTTTGCAATTTTATTTATTTTAGGTAGCATTCGGCTGGATTTGATGGAGTTTCTGCAGCACAAGAAACCAAGGAGATGACCAGCAAATACCAACGCGGACACATGACTCATGCGACCGCGCAAAATGGAGAAAATCGCAATGACGCGATCGCGTGCCTGACGCGAACGCGTGGACTGGAATCTACACACATGACACGAACACGTGGACGACGCAGATGCGTCACATGCGCGATCTGCAGAATTAACAGAAATCGCTGGGGGCGATTTCTGGGCTATTTTAACCCAGTTTCCAGCCCAAAAAAATACAGATTAGAAGCTGCAGAATAGACAAATCAAGTGGTCCCCACCCATCAACTAAAGAACTGTTAATTAATTTGAATTTAAATTCAAATATTATTTTGAGGAAAAGATATTATTTTAAATTTTTAATTGATTAGGATTAGTTATAAAAAGAGATTTCATTAGCTAAGAGGAGATCATCAGATTGGAACTCTATACATTTGATCACAATCCTAGTTTTTCTCTGAACCATAAGCAACTAATTCTACATTGTTAAAGTTATAAGCTCTGTCTATTTGTATGGATTGATTTTACTGCTTTGTCTATTTTAATTTATGTTTTGGATTTATATTTAAGAATTGTTTTCGTTCTTTATCTTATGAATTTGGGTGAAACGGAAGTATGACCATCTTTTTATTTGAGTTCTTGTATAACTTGGAAAAGCTCTATACTTGAACAACAGCTTGAAAACAAATTCTCCTAAATTTTAATTATCTGAATTTAGCAGGATACGTGACATATAATCCTTTTATTTCTTGGGTAATTAGATTTTTTGTGGCATATAAACTAGAAATTGATCATCACCCTTTAATTGGGATTAATTGACCAAGGAATTGGCAATTGATGAATTTTAGAGGAGACTAGGAAGGTCTAAGGAATTAGGGTCTAGTCATATATAGTTTGCCATAAATTAAATCCTACATAATTAAAATAGTTAGTAAGAAAAGTTAATCCAGACAAATAGAGAACTCCGAAGCCTTAACTGTTTTCTCTATATTTTATTCCCAAGCCATTTATTTTACTATTTTAGTTTCTGTACGATTGTTTAATGCTCTTTGAACTTCCAAACACTATTTTCTGTTTGTCTAACTAAGCCTATCAAATCTATTGTTGCTTAATCTATCAATTCTCGTGGGATCGACCCTTACTCACGTAAAGTATTACTTGGAACGACCCGGTGCACTTGCCGGTTAGTTTGTGGGTTGTGAAATGCCGCACCAAGTTTTTGGCGCTGTTGTCGGAGATTGATAGTGATTAACAACTATTAGTTATTTGATTGCTTAGATTAAGTAATTTAATTTTAATTTTATTTAAATTTTGTTTTAGTATTATTAAATTTTTTTTCTTAATTTTCGTTTTGCTTTACGTTTCCCACCCCATCCCCCGTTTTAATTTTTTTACTTCATTTAACTTTTGAATTTTTCTTAGAACCTTCGTCCTTTTGTTTTACTTTTCTTTTTATTTTTAATTCCTTTTATTTTCATTCTGTTTCTTTCCAGTATATTTTTTATATATTTTATTAGTTTTATTTTATAAATCTGTTTTTAATTACAAAAAAATAATAATATTTTATAAAATAATATAGCACTAATATTTTTTTAATTTCTGAATTTAAGTTTGGTGTTACTTGGTTAATTTTGTTTTAATTTTTTAGAGTAGTTAGTATTTTTATTTTTATTTTTTTTACACAGGTAGCCTCATTGGGAATTCTCTACACTCTGACATAGAGATTTCCATCTTTTCTTGTTTTCTGTCTATTTGTGTGCAGGAACAGAGACAAGGAAGACCTCTTAGGCTTTGATCCTGAACCTGAAAGGACTTTCAGGCGACGTTTACAACAAGCAAAACTTTACAATGCTGCAAAATCCACTATGGATCCTAACAATACTGATAATGCCAATGTGGCAAATCTGAATGAGAATGAGCAACAAAGAAGAGTGCCTGGCTCTTTTTCTGCTCCTACTGCAGATCTTTATGAAAAAAACATTGTGGTGCCTCCTATAGCTGCGAACAACTTTGAGTTGAAGCCACAACTAGTCACCCTGATGCAACAGAACTGCCAGTATCATGGTTTTCCCCACGAAGACCCAAATCAGTTTATTTCCAATTTTCTGCAGATTTGTGATACTGTGAAGACAAATGGAGTGAATCCAGAGGTGTACAAACTCATGCTCTTCCCGTTTGCTCTAAGGGATGGAGCAAAGCTATGGCTAGACTCCCAATCGAAGGAGAGTTTGGATACTTGGAACAAGGTGGTTACTGAGTTTTTGACTAAATTTTTCTCACCAAAGAAGCTGACTAAGCTTAGGATGGAGGTTCAGACCTTCAGGCAGAAGGATGGTGAAACTCTGTATGAAGCATGAGAGAGATACAAGCTACTGACTAGGCAATGCCCTCCAGACATGTTCTCCAAATGGACACAACTAGATATCTTTTATGAAAGTTTGGGTGAAATATCCAAAATGTGCTTAGATAATTCTGCAGAAGGTTCATTGCACAAGAAGAAGACACCAGAGGAGACTATTGAGCTTATTGAATTGGTTGCTAGTAATCAATATTTATACTCATCTAGCAGGAACCCTGTGAACTCTGAGGCTCCTCAGAAGAAGGGTGTTATGGAAGTAAAAGCTCTTAATGCTCTTTTTGCTCAAAATAAGCTTGTGTCTCAGCAAATAAGTCTACTTACTCAACAGATGGGTGACATGCAAGTCTCAGCTATCAACACCCAAAATTCACCTCAAGAGGTCTGTTATGACATGACAGGTAATTTTGTGCAAAATGATAATTATGATTATGCTCAACCCTCTTCTGAACAGGTCAATTACATGGGGAGTGGTCCTAGAAATCCCAACAATGATCCATATTCTAAGATATACAATCTGGAGTGGAGAAATCACCCAAATTTTGGGTGGAGGGACCAACCTCAGAGACCTCATAATTTTAACAAAAATTCTCAAGGCAGCCTCCAATAGAACAATTACAATAACCGCCAATGTCAGTCATCTCAACAAGCAACTTCTCAGCCCCAGCAGAACAATAATTTGGAAACAATATTGACAAGTTTCATGCAGGAAACCAGAGCCTCCATTAGAAACCTGGAAGTACAAATGGGCCAAATGAGCAAGCAATTACCTGAGAGGTCTGCAAGCACATTTCCAGGAGATACAGTGGTGAACCCAAGAGAAGACTACAAGGTTATTCAGTTGAGAAGTGGTAAAGTAGCTGGCTCTGAGACCAAGGCCAATAAATAATTAGTTGAAAAAAAAGCTCTGGAGGAGAAGAAGGAAGAAGTAGAGCACACTCCTCCTAAGCATGCAGACAACCCATTCCTGGATTATCTTGACACTTATCCTACCTTGCCAAAGGCTCCTGAATACAAGCCAAAAATGTCATACCCTCAGAGGCTTCAGAAGGCTTCCAAAGAAAAATAATTTTCTAAATTTTTAGATGTCTTCAAAAAGCTATAGATCAACATTCCTTTTGCAGAAGCTCTTGAGAAAATGCCTCTTTATGCTAAATTTATGAAAGAATTGTTGACCCACAAGAGGAATTGGAAGGAACAAGAAATAGTGGTGTTAACCAAGGAATGCAATGTCATCATTCAACACAACCTTCCTAAGAAGATGCCAGATCCAGGGAGCTTTGTAATTCCTTGCACCATTGGTGATGTCACCATTCAGAGAGCTTTATGTGACCTTGGAGCTAGCATCAATTTAATGCCACTTTCAGTGATGAAAAAGCTTCAAATTGAGGAGGTAAAACCCACTTGTATTTCTCTTAAACTTGCTGATCTTTCTATTAAATTACTTGTGGGTGTTGTTGAGGATTTACTTGTTAAAGTAGGACCATTCATTTTCCCTGTTGATTTTGTTATATTAGACATGGAAGATGAGGTAAAATCCTCTATTGTACTTGGTAGACCCTTTTTAGTTACAGGTAGAGCTCTGATCGATGTGCAAAACGGTGAATTAACCCTGAGGGTCAATGAAGAACAGGTGGTCCTTCATGTTTTTGAAGCTCTCAAGCACCCTAATGATTCTGAAGGGTGTATGAGAATAGATGTTATTGAACCACTTGTTCAAGAGATACTGAAAGCTGAGGTGCTGGATGACATTCGGGATCCCACTTCTGAATATGAATTAGTTGAAGTTGATGATTCACCACCCCAGAAGGCTATGGTTGACACACCTAAAGCAGAGGAGGAAGCCCCCAAGCTTGAGCTCAAATCCTTACATCCTTCTCTGAAATATGTGTTCTTGGGTGAGAATGACTCATATCTAGTGATTATTAGCTCTTCTCTGAAGCCTGAAGAGGAAGAGGCACTTATTTCAGTGCTCAGGAGCCATAAAACAGCTCTTAGGTGGACCACTAGTGACTTGAAGGAGATTAGTCCAACCAAGTGTATGCACAAGATCCTCCTTAAAGATGATGCTAAACCGGTTGTGCAACCACAAAGGAGACTCAATCCAACCATGAAAGAGGTGGTCTAAAAAGAGATAATGAAATTATGGAAAGCAGGTATTATTTACCCTATTTCTGACAGTTCTTGGGTAAGTCCTGTGCAGGTAGTCCCCAAGAAAGGAGGGATGACAGTGATCAAGAATGAAAAGAATGAGCTTATTCCTACAAGGGCAGTTACAGGATGGAGAATGTGCATAGACTACAGGAGGCTCAATACTGCTACAAGGAAGGATCACTTCCCCCTGCCTTTCATTGATCAGATGCTTGAGAGGTTAGCTGGTCATGCTTTTTATTGTTTTTATGAATAGATGCTTTTTATTGATCACATGCCCCTTTGGAGTATTTGCCTATAGGAGAATGCCATTTGGACTTTGTAATGCTCCAGCAACTTTTCAGATGTGTATGCTTTCAATTTTTTCTGACATGGTTGAAAAGTTCATTGAGGTATTTATGGATGATTTTTCTATTTTTGGTAATTCTTTTGAATCCTACCTTAAGCATCTATCTCTTGTCTTGAAACGATGTCAAGAATCAAACCTTGTTTTAAACTGGGAAAAATGCCATTTTATGGTTAGAGAAGGTATTGTTCTTGGACACCGGATTTCAAGTAAGGGAATTGAAGTTGATAGAGCAAAGGTGGAGGTAATTGAAAAATTACCACCACCAGCTAATGTTAAGGGAGTCAGGAGTTTCTTGGGTCATGCAGGATTTTATAGAAGGTTTATTTTCTAAAATTGCTAAACCATTAAGCAACCTATTAGTTGTTGATGCCCCTTTTATCTTTCATTCTGATTGCCAGCATACTTTTGAAACTCTGAAAGCAAACTTTACCTCTGCTCCCATTATAGCTCCCCCTGACTGGGATTTACCATTTGAATTGATGTGTGATGCCAATGACTTTACTATAGGAGCTGTTTTAGGACAGAGGCATGGTAAGCTTGTACACGTCATTTACTATGCTAGTCGTGTGTTAAATGATGCCCAAAAGAATTACACAACTACAGAAAAAGAATTATTAGCTATTGTATATGATGTTGATAAGTTTAGGTCCTATTTAATTGGTTCTAAGGTTATTGTTTATACTGACCATGCTGCTTTGAAGTATCTTCTAACCAAACAGGATTCTAAACCAAGATTAATCAGATGGGTGTTGCTCTTTCAAGAGTTTGATATTGAGATAAAAGACAAGAAAGGGTCAAAAAATCAAGTAGCTGACCATCTCTCCAGAATTGAGCCTAAAGCAGGAGTACAACCACCCATAGCTGTGACTGAGACGTTTTTGGATGAGCAATTGTTCCTCATTCAGCAGGCTCCATGGTTTGCAAATATTGCAAACTATAAGGCCATGAATTTTATTCCAAAAGAGTACAGCAGGCAATAGGTAAAGAAGCTATTGACTGATGCAAAGTAATACATTTGGGAGGAATCGTATCTTTTTAAGAGGTGTTCAGATGGTATAATCCGTAAATGTGTCCAGATGAGGAAAAACAACAGATTCTTTGGCACTATCATGGTTCTGATTACGGAGGCCACTTTGGTGGTGAAAGGACAGCTACAAAAGTCCTTCAAAGCGGGTTTTACTGGCCGACTCTCTTCAGGGACTCAAGAGCATTTATGAAGTACTGTGGCAGATGTGAAAAAGCTGCAAATCTCCCTGCCAACCATGAAATGCCACAGTAGGGGATTCTTGAGGTTGAGTTGTTTGATGTGTGGGGTATTGATTTCATGAGACCTTTTCCACCCTCACATTCAAACAACTATATTTTAGTGGCTGTTGATTATGTGTCCAAGTGGGTGGAAGCTGTAGCTCTACCTATCAATGATGCCAAGGTGGTAACAAGTTTTCTACAGAGATATATCTTTAGCTGGTTTGGTGTTCCAAGGACACACATTAGTGATGGAGGAAGCCACTTCTGTAACAGACAGCTGGACTCTCTTCTGCAGAGATATAGAGTCCATCATAAAGTAGCAACCCCCTATCACCCTCAGACAAGTGGGCAGGTTGAAGTTTCCAAAAGGGAGCTCAAGAGGATACTAGAGAAAACTGTAAGTGTTTCAAGAAATGACTGGTCTAGGAAGCTTGATGATGCTCTATGGGCATACCGGACAGCTTACAAGATCCCTATTGGCATGTCCCTTATCAATTGGTCTATGGCAAGGCCTGTCACTTGCCAGTCGAGCTGGAGCATAAAGCTTACTGGGCAATTAGGTACCTGAACCTTGATTCAGAAGCTGCAAGAATTAAGCGAATGCTTTAGTTGAATGAGCTTGATGAATTCAGATACTCAGCCTATGAGCATGCCAAGCTCTATAAGGAGAGAAATAAGCTATTGCATGACAAGAAGATAGCCATCAGAGTCTTTGAGCCAGAACAGAGAGTGCTTCTATATAATTCAAGGCTCAAATTCTTTCCTAGGAAGCTGAAATCCCGGTGGTCAGGACCATTTGTGGTTACGAGAGCTTCACCATACGGTCATGTGGAAATACAAGAAGAGAATTCTGACAGAAAATTTACAGTGAATGGCCAGAAGTTGAAGCACTATCATGGAGGCGAGATCGATCACCAGAGGTCCACTCATCTGCTGAATTAACAGAACCGACCGTCAAGCTAGTGACGAAAAAGAAGCACTAGTCGGGAGGCAACCCGATAATTTCGTATCCTTAGTTATTTTTAGAAGTAGTAGTTTTCTTACTTATTTGATTCTATTGAGTTCTTACTAATTTTTTGATCATGCAGCTATCTTAGGACAGGAGCCGGATATACATATCAAAAAAATATTTTGACAGAGAGTTGCGCAGGAGTGGCGCCAGAATAGAGCCTTTCGCACAAACAAACCCACGCGTACGCATACCCACGCGTGCGCGTCGTTTGTGATTTTCGCCATCCAAGCGTGCGCGTCACTTACGCGGACACGTGACCTGCAAAAATCGGCATAAAAGAGTATTTGGACAGAGAGTTGTGCTGGCTGGGAGCAGGAAGTGTGCTAGAAGCACAAATTTGGTCACGCGGACGCTTGACCGACGCGTCCGCGTCAATTGCACATATGGCCATCCACGCGTGCGCATGCATGACGCGCACGCGTCGTATGAAAATTTGGTTCCCAAGCCATGCGAACAGAAAGTCGCGCAGGCGCGCGGCTGGCTTCGCGCGAATCGTACAAAACCCAGGGCACGCGGACGCGTGCCTAACGCTAACGCGTCATTATGAAAATTCGCGACCCACGCGTTCGCGTGTCGTACGCGTACGCGTCGATTACATCGCACAACCATACTAGTTCGCCGCCTAGTTTTCTTTCTCTCTCTCTCTCCCAATCCTAATTCTCTTTTATTCTTTTATTCTTTTCTTTTTCTTTCATCATAATATTTGCCTCTTTCTATTTTCAGTTCTTATTTGCTTGAGGACAAACAAACCTTTAAGTTTGGTGTTGACATTTCGCTTAAGGGTTTTCTGTTTATTCCTATGGCACCAAAAGGGAGGCGAATCATCTTCACTGAGGAAGCACAACCTGAAGAATAAAACAACCGCTAGGATAACTAAGGTGGTTGAGTTCCTTTCATTTTTTATTCCTCCCCTCTTTTTCTATGTTATGTTCCGGTTTTTTGCTATTCTGCTTTGTTTGTTGCATGATCCTTTATTAGTTAGAATCCTAGGACTAGTTTAGTTTTCTTTCAATTGCTTTAATTCTGAAAAGATGTTTCATGTATCACTCACTGAACTTGAATCTAAAAAGAAAAGAAAAGAAGTGATGTATTGCATGAGAAATTGAGTTAATTTTAAGAATAGTCTTATTTACTTAAATGTGATGGTATTAACTGTAATTCTGAATGCATGACATGAACAGTGAATATTTAAATTTGAATCAAAGAATGTTGATGTACAAGGAACAGGAATTTTGAGAACTATTATGACTTCTCTGAAATTAAGGAAATTTTAATCCTTGAAACAAAAGAAACAGCAAAAGAAAAATAAAAGCGAGGTCCAAGGCTTTGAGCATCAATAACTAGGGAGGTCAGACATGATTGAAAGCTCAAAGAGTTGTTTCCCTAGTCATATGCTTGTGGTGTGATTGTGTCAAGTAATCATTGAGACAAAACATTTAAAGTTACGGCTAGGCTCAAGGTGCAAATCACCAAAGAAAAATTGATGTGTTCAAAGGTTAAATTGAGTTACAAAAGATCAGAGAATTCATAATATTATCCGGATTCTAATCCTGAATGACAGTAACATTCTTCTGATTCGAAGGAGAGTGAGATGCCAAAACTATTCAGGATTACAGTTGTAAACCCCACTATAAGAAGAGACATGAGTATTAATCGAACTCTCATTCTCATGCAAATTCACATCCAAAGATTATATTAGTTTTGGTTGCTTGAGAACAAGCAACAGTTCAAGTTTGGTGTTGTGATGTGTGAGCATCTTTCCTATCATTTCCTAGTGAATTTGCATCTAATTTGATGAGTTTAATGAAGAATTAATTATCTTTTAGCCAAAATGGATGCTACTTTGAGTTTTTTGCAATTTTATTTATTTTAGGTAGCGTTCGGCTGGATTTGATGGAGTTTCTGCAGCACAAGAAACCAAGGAGATGACCAGCGAATACCGACACAGACACATGGCTCACACGACCGCGCGAAATGGAGAAAATCACAATGACGCGATCGCGTGCCTGACACAAATGCGTGGATTAGAATCTGCACACATGACGCGAACGCGTAGATGATGCGGACGCGTCACATGCGCGATCTGCAGAATTAACAGGGGGCGATTTCTGGGCTATTTTAACCCAGTTTCCAGCCCAGAAAATACAGATTAGAAACTGCAGTATGGACAAATCAAGTGGTCCCCACCCATCAACTGAAGACCTATTAATTAATTCGAATTTAAATTCAAATCTTATTTTGAGGAAAAGATATTATTTTAAATTTTTAATTGATTAGGATTAGTTATAAAAAGGGATTTCATTAGTTAAGAGGAGATCATCAGATTGGAACTCTGTACATTTGATCATAATCCTAGTTTTTCTCTAAACCATGAGTAACTAATCCTCTATTGTTAAGGTTAGGAGCTCTGTCTATTTGTATGGATTGATTTTACTGCTTTGTCTATTTTAATTTATGTTTTGGATTTATATTTATGAATTATTTTTGTTCTTTATCTTATGAATTTGGGTGGAACGGAAGTATGACCCTCTTTTTATTTGAGTTCTTGTATAACTTGAAAAAGCTCTATACTTGAACAACAGCTTGAAAACAAATTCTCCTAAATTTAATTATCTGAATTTAACAGGATACGTGACATATAATCCTTTTATTTTTTGGGTAATTAGAGTTTTTGTGACATATAGACTAGAAATTGATCATCACCCTCTAATTGGAATTAATTGACCAAGGAATTGGCAATTGATGAATTTTAGAGGAGACTAGGAAGGTCTAAGGAAATTACAGTCTAGTCACGTATAGTTTACCATAAATTAAATCCTACATAATTAAAATAGTTAGTAAGAAAAGTTAATCCGGACAAATAGATAACTCCGAAGCCTTAACTGTTTTCTCTATATTTTATTCCCAAGCCATTTATTTTACTATTTTAGTTTCTGTACGATTGTTTAATGCTCTTTGTACTTCCAAACACTATTTTCTGTTTGTCTAACTAAGCCTATCAAATACTATTGTTGCTTAATCCATCAATCTTCGTGGGATCGACCCTTACTCACGTAAGGTATTACTTGAAACGACTCAGTGCACTTGCCGGTTAGTTTGTGGGTTGTAAAATACCGCATCAAGCCTACAAGTACGAAAACCAAAAGGATTATCAATACACAACCCCAATAAATCAACAAATACATAATTTAAACATCTTTTTAAAGTAAAAAGGGATGGAGGGTAACCAAACAATAGATTGCAGTGATGCATATCAAACAACATTATGGAGGAGAAAACAAATCAATAAAGCAATAGTAATTAGTTAACAGCATAGAAATAGCAAGGCAGTAGTTGGAAAAAAATTAGCTTCAAAATGAATGATATTACAACAATTAAATTAACTTCATATAAAAAAACATGATAATTAGTTAACGCAGCCAATAACTTCCAACAACACAAGTACTAAAAAAGAAATTATTTAATTTTAACACTTAATATATTTGACTGGTTTTAGAAAAGTAGCTAGCAAAAGCTATGCAACCACCACAGATAACTTATTATTCTGTAGATATTTGAGGAGCAATAGCTTACATTTTGTGCTGCCTCTGCAATAGCAAACTCAACATGTCTAAAGCGTTTAAACCTCCCAGCATCGTCAACAGAAAAACGAACATCAACTACTTCTCCACAATCTTTGAAAAACTCCTCGCTGAACAACAATAACATGACATCATAAGAAAAAAATACACTATAAACAAGGAAATATAAGATATACAATACATACAAGTCAGATCGTTGCAAACTAAATGACAGGTTTCCAACAAATAGTGTCTTTGATCCACCTATTGCAACACTAGGTGTAGAAGGGGTTTTAGACTGCAAAGCAAAGATATATTACCATCAAAGATATTAGAACATTTAAAAAAAATAAAAAAATGAGACCAGTAACATACAACTTTCTTTGCTGAGTCAGCATCAACCATCTCGACATCCTTAGCCTGTTTCACAAGAGGAAAATACATTTAGTGCACAATCACAAGGCAAAGCAAAACAAGCCTTCAAACAGCGATATCAAAATACAAAGCGAGATGCTTACACTTTTCTGAGGAGTTTTAGAAGGTTTTTCTTCTTCCTTATCACTGTCATCTGAACTATAACTGCTTTCTTTTGAAACTTTTACAGGCTACAGTGAATAGCAAAAGAAATTGAACACAGCAAAATAATAAACAATGGTTCACATAGTATAAAATATTTAAAAAAAATAGTACATAATTCAGATATTTAAATTGAGAAATTCAAGTTGAATATAATGGAAGAGAGAACAGTAGCAATTAACACTACATAATACAAGTAGGAAACTAAGGCCCAGAAATAAATGACACAAGCAATCAGATGGATATTACAAAAGAAAAAGATAAATACTGGAAATTCTAATCTAACCAAAAACTTATAAACTAAAAAAAATCCTTGAAAATAATAAAATTATTAGTCATGCTTATTTATTTGAAATGAAACATTATACCAGGAACAAGGGCAGATAAAGCAATGAACCGTTGGCTGAGCTTCTCTCTATGCTTCCTCTCAGCAATTGCCACCAGGGAATAGAACCCCTACGAGCCGCGGTAACTCAATTCAATCACTTCTCCATCTAACTCAATTTGACCCTCCCAATTCCTAATTTTATCAACCTTAATAAGAAGACAGCAACCTAGTTCATTTTTTAACAATAAAAATCAATTTAACAAACACATTCAACATAACACAGCCATAACCAACTCATGCACTTTTAAAATATTCGTATATTAAAAACTATAATTTTTAAAATAAATCCCACTGATTTCATTACAAGTTTAAACCTACTTGCTACTTAAAAGAACAGTGACGTTATCCAACAACAAAAAATTGCTCAGCGATATGTTCAGTAACAATTCAACTTAGCAGCAACAAATTCAGCTCATTGATCATTTTTAACAACAAATTTAAGTAGAATAGCTTTCAGTAACAAAAACTTAAATTCAAATTCTCGGAATATGATTTACAGCAAAACAAAATCAATTGAATCATTATTTCAGCAACAATCTCAACTTTCAACAACAAATTCAAGATATACTGATGGCTTATAATAATGAAACTGAAAAAGAAATAACAGGGCCGAAGGAAGCTAAAACTCCCCTACCCACGAACCAACTCATGACAAAGGAAGCGTTGACAGCCTAAGCAAGAAGACGAGCTTGCGATGGTGACCGAGAGCGACAGAGCTTGCGACAAGCTTAAGTCCGAAACAGCCGCGAGAGAAGCGTGAAACCGGAGAGAGAGAGGTCGACGGCGAGACCAGCCGTGAGAGAGGTGAGCCACAGTGAGCTTGAGGGAGAAAGTGTCGAGAGAAGAGAGAAGAAACTCAAAGGAGGGTTACGGGTGCCAGAAGAGGGATTGCCGACAGAAGCATCACGCGCGCCGACGACGTTCTTCGCAGAGTGCACAATGAAGAGAGGTTAGGGTTCTTCGATATGATGCTCTTCATCGCGATCAGGGGGTTCTTCGTGAGGCACAATGAAAAGTGGGATGGGGTGAGGCATAATGAAGACAAGGTTAGGGTTAGGAGCAATCGTCACCTCGCGCGTGGAGGGCTTAGGGTTCTTTGATCTGAATGAGCTAGGGCAATTCAAAGAAGGGGAAAGCTAAATTTTGGAAGAGTAGATGGTGTATTGCAATTGTAACTTAGTAATTTCGAAGGGAGTTCTCTGAAATTTTTTTCTTTGGGGAACCTTTTGGCCACGCTTTTGAAGCGTGCCAAAAGAGTTGGAGGAAACGGCCACGCTTTTAAAATGACCCTATAACAAAATTTTGTCGCCACGCTTTAAAAACGTGCCTTTTTTTCTCTATGGCTACGCTTTTTGAGTGTAGCAAAAAAAAGCGTGGCCAAATCTCCAATCAATTGCCACTCTCATAAAAGCGTGCCATTGACCCTTTTCGCTACGCTTTTAAAGCGTAGCAAGAAAAAATGTGGCAAAATCTCTATTCAGTCGCTACCTTCATAAAAGTGTGGCCATTGACTACTTTTGGCCACGCTTTTAAAGCGTGGCCATAGACCTTTTTTCTTGTAGTGAATGTATCATAATATATAAAAATTAGTATCATCATCCTTTCTTTTTTCTACTATTATAAACTTTCTTTGGTCTCGAAAAAACACTTTTATTTTAAGAAAGACAAAATTTTAGCAGAAGACAGAATTCATGATCTTATTTTTCAGTTGGTCAAAGATTATTATCATGCTCAATCTAAATATTCCCGAAGCATCCGTCCATCAAACTCAACTCGGATAGTTTATTTTCCAACGATAGAAGAGTGGCTTGTGGAGGTATTCTGCGAGATTTTGATGGGAAAATTATTACTTGCTTCAGTGTTAATCTAGGTTTGTGCACCGTAACTCTCGCAGAACTTTGGGACATTCTTCTAAGGTTATATTTGTTATTGTGCTTGAGCTACCTCAATGTAATGATTCTCAGCCAGTGCTCAAAACTCAAAAGCCAATTTTCGGCCCAAGTAGCAAGCCGTTGTTTCTGCTTCATTCTTCTACGCTTAAGTTGGTTGAGATTCTCATATCAGCTGCCACAATAACTCCATCATTATTCCTAATAACCAATGTTCTGAAAATCGGTTCGAACCGATCAAACTGAATACCATTAACAAACATGATTCGGATAGAAAGTAAAACCGTCAAATTCAAAAACCGAAGCTAAACTGTCGAACCGGCCATAAATCGGTCGGTCAAACCGAGACGCAACCTAGCCGGTTTTTGAAATTTTTCCAAACGCAGCGTTTTGACTTGTCTCCAAAAAAGGAACCCTAGTCTTTCCCCTAGACACCTACAGCACAAAACCACTCTCGAGCCTCCCTTCCATCCCTCCACTCTCACCTCTCGCTCTCAGTTCCCACTTCCCAGTCTCCACCTCGAGCTTCCGGCGCAACCTCCGTCCTGCCACCGCCGCCATCGCAAGGTCCGTGGAAGTCACTCACCGTCGCAAGTTCCTTTCAGCCAGCTTTCCTTTCAGCCGTCGAAATCGCAGCCACTGCCAGTGACCACCTCCATGGACTTTCCTGTTAGAGTGCCTATGTTCCATGTCCCAAATCTCAACCTTTTGTCGCTTCGACCTTTACCTTTTCCTTTGTGAACTAGCTTATTTACCCTCGTCCGTTCACGAAAACGCGAGAACCCTTGCTCATTTAACACTACATCCGGGCACCGATGCAGCGGCTCTTGCTTTGACACCGTACTCGAGCCATACGGCGCGTTACTTCCGAGTAACGACCTAGCTTTAGCGCAATAATGTCTTTGATTCATGTCATGGGGGGTTCGGCTATATTTTTACGTTGGTTGCCGAAGACCTAACACAACCCTCCTCCTTTATCCGGGCTTGGGACCGGCTATGTACCGCAAGTGTAACATAGGCGGAGTTAATCAGATGGATATTACAAAAGAAAAAGATAAATACTGAAAATTCTAATCTAACCAAAAACTTATAAACTAAAAAAAATCCTTGAAAATAATAAAATTATTAGTCATGCTTATTTAATTGAAATGAAACATTATACCAGGAATAAGGGCAAATAAAGCAATAAACCGTTGGCTGAGCTTCTCTCTACGCTTCCTCTCAGCAATTGCCACCAGGGAATAGAACCCCAATGAGCCGCGGTAACTCAATTCAATCACTTCTCCATATAACTCAATTTGATCCTCCCAGTTCCTAATTTACCAACCTTAACAAGAAGACAGCAACCTAGTTCATTTTTTAACAATAAAAATCAATTTAACAAACACATTCAACATAACACAGCTATAACCAACTCATGCACTTTTAAAATATTCGTATATTAAAAACTGTAATTTTTAAAATAAATCCCACTGATTTCATTACAAGTTTAAACCTACTTGCTACTTAAAAGAACAGTGACGTTATCCAACAACAAAAAATTGCTTAGCGATATGTTCAGTAACAATTCAACTTAGAAGCAACAAATTCAGCTCATTGATCATTTTTAACAACAAATTTAAGTAGAATAGCTTTCAGTAACAAAAACTTAAATTCAAATTCTCGGAATATGATTTACAGCAAAACAAAATCAATTGAATCATTATTTTAGCAACAATCTCAACTTTCAACAACAAATTCAAGATATACTGATGACTTACAATAATGAAACTGAAAAAGAAATAGAAGGGCCGAAGGAAGCTGAAACTCCCCTACCCACGGACCAACTCACGACAAAGGAAGTGTTGACAGCCTAAGCAAGAAGACGAGCTTGCGATGGTGACCGAGAGCGACAGAGCTTGCGACAAGCTTAAGTCCGAAACAGCCGCGAGAGAAGCGTGAAACCGGAGAGAGAGAGGTCGACGGCGAGACCAGCCGTGAGAGAGGTGAGCCACAGTGAGCTTGAGGGAGAAAGTGTCGAGAGAAGAGAGAAGAAACTCAAAGGAGGATTACGGGTGCCAGAAGAGGGATTGCCGACAGAAGCATCACGCGCGCCGGCAACGTTCTTCATGGGGTGCACAATGAAGAGAGGTTAGGGTTCTTCGATATGATACTCTTCATCGCGATCAGGGGGTTCCTCATGAGGCACAATGAAAAGTGGGATGGGGTGAGGCATAATGAAGACAAGGTTAGGGTTAGGAGCAATCGTCACCTCGCGCGTGGAGGGCTTAGGGTTCTTTGATCTGAATGAGCTAGGGCAATTCAAAGAAGGGGAAAGCTAAATTTTGGAAGAGTAGATGGTGTATTGCAATTGTAACTTAGTAATTTCGAAGGGAGTTCTCTGAAATTTTTTTCTTTGGGGAACCTTTTGGCCACGCTTTTGAAGCGTGCCAAAAGAGTTGGAGGAAACGACCATACTTTTAAAATGACCCTATAACAAAATTTTGTCGCCATGCTTTAAAAGCGTGTCTTTTTTCTCTATGGCTACGCTTCTTGAGCATAACAAAAAAAGCGTGACCAAATTTCAAATCAATTGCCACTCTCATAAAAGAGTGGTCAATGGCCCTTTTCGCTACGCTTTTAAAGCGTAGCAAGAAAAAATGTGGCCAAATCTCTATTCAGTCGCTACCCTCATAAAAGTGTGGCCATTGACTACTTTTGACCACGCTTTAGACCTTTTTTCTTGTAGTAAATGTATCATAATATATAAAAATTAGTATCATGATCCCTTTTTTTTCTACTATTATAAACTTTCTTTGGTCTCGAAAAAACACTTTTATTTTTAACAAAGACAAAATTTTAGCAGAAGACAGAATTCATGATCTTATTTTTCAGTTGGTCAAAGATTATTATCATGCTCAATCTAAATATTCCCAAAGCATCCGTCCATCAAACTCAACTTGGATAGTTCATTTTCCAACGATAGAAGAGTGGCTTGTGGAGGTATTCTGCGAGATTCTGATGGGAAAATCATTACTTGCTTCAGTGTTAATCTAGGTTTGTGCACCGTAACTCTTGCAGAACTTTGAGACTTTCTTCTAAGGTTATATTTATTATTGTGCTTGAGCTACCTCAATGTAGTGATTCTCAGCCAGTGCTCAAAACTCAAAAGCCAATTTTCGGCCCAAGTAGCAAGCCGTTGTTTCTGCTTCATTCTTCTACGCTTAAGTTGGTTGAGATTCTCAGATCAGCTGCCACAATAACTCCATCATTACTCCTAATAACCAATGTTCTGAAAATCGGTTCGAACCGATCAAACTGAATACCATTAACAAACACGATTCGGATAGAAAGTAAAATCGTCAAATTCAAAAACCAAAACTAGACTGTCAAACTGGCCGGAAACCGGTCGGTCAAAGCGAACAGCAACCCAGCCGGTTTTTTGAAATTTTTCCAAACGCAGCGTTTTGACTTGTCTCCAAAAAAGGAACCCTAGTCTTTTCCCGAGACACCCACAACACAAACCCACTCTCGAGCCTCCCTTCCATCCCTCCACTCTCACCTCTCGCTCTCAGTTTCCATGTCTCCAGTCTCCACCTCAAGCTTCTGGCGCAACCTCCGTTCAGCTATCGCCGTCGTCGCAAGGTCCGTGGAAGCCACTCACCGTCGCAAGTTCCTTTCAGCCAGCTTTCCTTTCAGCCGTCGAAATCGCAGCCACTGCCAGTGCCAGTTGCTGTCGCAAGTGTCTTCCTATCGGCGCCAGCTCTATTCGACCCTTCCACCCCAGCCTCTGTCTCTGTCGCCGTCAGCTCTGCATTCTTCTCTGTCTTCCACTAACCCTAGGTATAAGTCTAATTTGTTGTAATAATAATTTTTGAAGTATGATTAATTGTTGGTTCTAACTTCTAAACCTTGCTGTTATTATTTAAAGTATGATTAACTATTGGTTTTACATTCATCATTTCATTCAGCAACACCATGCATATACAGACCGGGTCAACACCCATTTAAAGCGTTATTAAATGATTAATTGTTGAAGTTGATTGCTTTAAGTATGATAATTGTTGAAGCTAATTGCTTGAAAGCTGAAGCATGATTAATTATTGAAAAATTGTTTACTTGAAACATGATTAAATGATTAATTGTTAAAGCATGATTAATTGTTTGGATGTTGTTTGTTGAGATTATTGAGTAGTGGATTGCTATGATATTGTAATTGGATTGTACTATTATTGTTCTGTTTGAGTCTGTTCTGAATTTGATTAGTAATTTTCTGAATGTGAAATCAATCAAAGAAATTGATTTTGTGTTATTGTCAAAATTATTGCTAAAAATGGATTTTTTACTCTGCTGGCTGCTGTTTTTAAATTTATAAGTATGTTGCTTTTGAATTTTTATTGATAAATTTGTTGGTTTCAGACTTTAGGATGATTATTTGTTGCTGTGTTTTAATTTTAAACCAAATTGATGCTTTCAAAAAATTAACAAACAACAGATGTCCCATGTTATTGATTTAGAGCAAGGAAATCATGAAGATGATGCTGTTGTTGGAGGTCTTGGGATTGATGATGATAATGGTAGTGTATTTTTCTGATGCAGAAGACGGTAGTTCAAGCCACTCTCATTTCTAATGTCTTTTACTCCATTTTTTAACTGCAAAATTTGGTTTTTGATACTTTTTAATGCTAAATTTGATTGATTCTGTAGATATTTAGACACTTTTTTGTTTATAATTCATGGAATTGAGAATTGGATTATTTGATACTACTCTTTATGTATGCTTGTTCTATGTCTTGGTGTTGAGTCTCACAAATATTCTCAATTACTTACAGCAATGATTTTAGGGATGGCAACACCACCCGAACCCACGGGTACTCACCCCGCCCCTACCCGCTCGAGTGAGTTTTTGGGCGGGCGGGACGGGACGGGGCCGGGTTTAAGTACTACCCGTCCTGGTATATATATAATATATGATTTTAATATATAAGATGTGTAATATATATAAAATAATTAGTAAAATGATTGATAATATTGAATTATATTTAAATTTTTACTTTAATTTATGTTATGTATGTGATGATGGTTATATAAATTTTGAAATTTAATTTTATTTATTAGATTTTAATAATTATGGGGCGGGTACCCGCGGGGATGGGTTAGGGTTCAACCATTTGCTATCCGCGGGTAGAAGCGGGACAGGTTTTATGCAGATTATTGTAAGGCGGGGCGGGATCAGGTAGAGCAAAAACCTGCCTCTATCCGCCCCATTGCCACCCCTAAATGATTTCCTTCTTGAATGGGATTTTATTTTTCCAAAAGAAATCATAAAGGATTAAGGTTGTGAATTTTTTTAATTGAGTAATGAGTGTAAAGCTAAAGATGATAATGACAAAAGTACTTGAAAACATATATTTTAAGAGTATTTTAAAAATCTTTTAAATTTATAAATTGATAAAATCGTATAGTTTTTATGTGTTTATTTATATTTTATTTATTATTTTATTATAAAACAGTTTTTTCAGTTTAACAACCTTGCTCAAAACTCAAAAGCCAATTTTCAGCCTAAGTAGCACGCCGTTGTTTCTGCTTCATTCTTCCAAGCTTAAGTTGGTTGAGATTCTCAGTTCAGCTGCCACAATAACTCCATCATTACTCCTAATAACTATTCCTGCTCCTTGACTTACATCTTCTTTTCTTTCTTCTTTAATTTTTCTGTCCTCCTTTTCTTTGGTAATAATATGCTACGCCTAGAGGCCACATTGCATCACTATGATAGTATAATATTTGATTTCTTCAAAAGTTAGAAGTGTTTTTATTATTTTTGTTTGGACCTTTAGCCCATGATATCATTTTTCTTTTTTACAGTTCTCATTAATCTTTTCGTTTCTCTCGTTTTAACTCAAAAAATTAGGATAAAAGAAGTTATTTTTTTATAACAGAATTTTTATTTTTCAACTAATTAACTATTTTTCTAATTGATTTTTCTAGCGAAACCTATTAATCATTGTAGTTATTATTTTTATCTTTTTATAAGATTTTAAAAGCAAAAAAATATTAAAAATATAAATCAAATAAACTTTATATTTTTAATTTAAAATATTTTTTAATATATCAAAGTGTATAAAATTTATAAAAATTACCGGATAATTTACTAGTTCAAACATACGAACAATCCAAAATGCAAAGTTTATACAATTTGATATATTAAGTTTTCGATTAAAAACATAGAATTTATTTATTTTTATTTTTATTTTTTAATTTTTTCTTTTAAGATCTTATACAAAAAATAAAAATGATAATTATAATAATTAATTAAATAGTATGCCTATTATCTACTATTTTTAATTAATCAATTAAGTAGCATAACTATCATCTACTATTTTTAATTAATTATTGCAATTAGTATATATTCACGGTTTATTTATTACTCATTTAAAATTATATATAAAAAAATCAATGATCAATTGAATTTGCATTGATAATATCATTTTTTATATGATTTTTTTGTATTATATTTTATATAAATTTGTTAAAAAAAGTGACAGTTATAAAAAAAACATTGTTATCTCTTATAAATAAATAAATTATTATTTTTTCCTTCTCAAACCAAACTTCACTTAATTTGCTGCAACTCAAAACTGTTTAGCCGCTTGATATTTTCTGTTTGTAGCAATTTTTTCTTCATTTTTTTATTGTAAATCGCTATATGTATAAGAGCGATTTCTCCTCGACTGAAATGGTATATAATTAGCCAACGCGTGATTTACATAATTTAAAAAAATGTAGGCATATAAAGAATGTCAATTATTATATTTGTGTAATTTATCTTAAGAGTTTATTTAAATACATAAATTACCCTTGATAATCTATTTCATTCGTTATTATTTAACAAAACAAGTAGAAAAAAAATTAATGTTACTAATTTGCTATTATTTGCCATTCTTTTCTCCAAACATGAATATTTTGAGGGAGCATAGTGTAACTTGTAACAAGCACTTGCCAGCTAATTAACCAGCACCTATACTTCAGAATTAGAAGAAAGTATGGAACCAACTACAATTAAGTTCCTATAAAATTAATAATT
>NC_029774.3:122898210-122906500 GCF_000817695.3 Arachis duranensis
TATTTTAATTATGTAAATTATTATAGAATATAAAAATTTTAAAATTTATACATAAACTATTACAAATTATCGCAATTTATACTTATATTAAATTGTACTAAAAGAGTTTTTACATAAAATAAATAGCAAAATAAAAAACTATGTGTAAGGGAGTCGAGGATTCACATCCATTATCTCATTCCATGTAGTTTTGGAAACTGAACCATGGGCATAGATGATTATTTTTCTTTTTTTTTCTTTTTTTTGATTAATAGATGATGTTATTTCCAACAACATAATACTACAAGTAATAAAAATAATTGTTGTAAAATAACTAAATAAATAAGAAAGATGTAATTATAAAATAATGTAATATAATTAGATAATTTTAATAATAATATTCACAATGATTATTATTCTAATATAATAAGGATGATTAATATATCTAATAATATTATATGTTGTAGTATATGAAGAGAAAGATAAAAGAATTTTGCACGTATAGAGAGAGAAGATTTTTGTATTTGTATATTGTGTTATATGTCTAAGGCTTAAACCTCTATTTATACATGAGTGAAGTTTTGAATTTTCAAACTTCATTAATGCTCAATTTAACTTAGAAGCTTCACTCTTTCATAGGAAATTTCAGCCGCCCATGTATTGAATGGTCATCCACATCATCAAGTTTATCACAACACTCCCTCTTGGATGACCATTTAGGATTATGCCTCGTTAAAACCTTACTAAAGAAAAATCCAGTGAGAAAAAATCTTAGTGAATGAAAAAGAGTACAATATCCTTTGTGATGAGGATTGTCTCATTAAAAATCTTGTCAAGAAAAATCCAATGGAAAAAAAACCTGACTAAGGAAAAAAGAGTACAGTCTCCCTCTCTTGTCAACATCATTTAATGTCTCGAAATCGACGCATCCCAATCTCATGTACCAATCTTTCAGAAGAAGATTTTGGGAGTGACTTTGTAAATAAATTTGCCAGATTTTCACTTGAGCGGATCTGTTGGACATCAATTATCCCTTGATTTTGAAGATCATGAGTGAAGAAGAATTTGGGAGAAATATGCTTTATTCTATCACCTTTGATGTATCCGCTTTTAAGCTGAGCAATGCATGCTGTATTATCTTCAAACAGGACAGTTGGAGCTATCTTATTATCAATCAGTCTACATGATGATAGAATATATTGAATCAAACTCCTCAGCCAAAAACACTGTCGACTAGCTTCATGTATTGCTAGTATTTCGGCATGATTAGAGAATGTTGCAGTAATCGTTTGTTTCGTGGACCTCAATGATATAACTGTTCCACCATATGTGAACAGGTATCCTGTTTGAGATCTCCTTTTATGTGGATCAGACAAGTATCCAGCATCTGTATAGCCAACTAATTGTGACTTGGATCCATAGGGATAAAACAATCCCATATCAACCGTTCCATGAAGATATCGAAAGATTTGCTTGATTCCCTTCCAATGTCTTCTGGTTGGAGAAGAACTATACCTTGCTAGTTAATTCACCGCGAATGATATGTCAGGTCGCGTATTATTAGCAAGATACATTAGCACTCCAATGGCACTAAGATATGGTACTTCAGGACCAAGGATATCTTCATTTTCTTCCTTAGGACGGAATTGATCCTTTCCCACATCTAAAGATCTTACAATCATTGGGGTACTTAATGGATGTGACTTATCTATATAAAATTCTTTTCAAAATCTTTTCTGTGTATGTTGTTTAATGAATAAAGATCTCATTTTTTGTATGCTCGATCTGCAGGCCAAGACAAAATTTAGTCTTTTCAAGATCTTTCATCTCAAACTCTTCTTTTAGAGTTTTTATAATTGTTGGAATCTGTTCAAGAGTTCCAATGATATTTAAATCATCAACGTACATAGCAATTATAATTAATCCAGGTGCAGTTTTCTTTATGAAAACATATGGACAGATATCATCATTCTTGAATCCATTTTTGGCCAGATACTCAGTAAGACGATTATACCACATTTGTCCAGATTGCTTTAGACCATATAAAGATCTTTGCAATTTAACTGAGTATAACTCTTGCGAATATTCACTGGATGGTTTAGATATCCTTAGTCCTTTAGGGACTTTCATATAGATATCTCGATCTAATGAGCCGTATAATAGGCTATTACCACATCCATTAAATGCATATGCAGTTTATGATATGCAGGTAAATTGACCAAATAATGCAATGTTATCGCATTCACTACAGGGGAATACGTTTCTTCATAATCTATATCGGGCCTTTGTGAAAAACCTTGTGCCACAAGTCGGGCTTTATAGCGCACAACTTCATTTTTCTCATTTTGTTTTCTCACAAATATCTACCGGTATCCAACAGGTTTTACATCTTCTGGTGTACGGACTACAGGTCCAAAGACTTCACGTTTTGCAAGTGAGTCTAACTCAGCCTTCAAGGCTTCTTTCCATTTTGGCCAATCATTCATTTGTCGACATTCTTCGACTGATCTTGGCTCAAGATCCTTACTTTCATGCATGATATTTAATGCCACATTATATGCAAATATTTCATTGACAATTGTCTTATTTCGGTCCTATTTCTCTCTTATAAAGATATAATTTATTGAGATCTCATCATTTTCACAATTTTCAGGTACCTGAACGTCTTCTGGCGTTAAAATTATATCAGAATTTCGGATAACTGCAGGTGTCTTTACTATGTCTTTTTCAACAGGAATAGTATTTACCTCTTTTCTCTTTCGAGGATTTTTATCTTTGGAACCGACAGGCCTGCCACGCTTCTGGCGTGTATTTGCTTCAGTGGCTATTTGTCCTACTGGGACATCAATTTGAATTGGGGCATTTCCCCCCTGCCATGCTTCTGGCGTGAATTTGCTTCAGTGACTACTTATCCTACTGGGACATCAATTCGAATAGGGGCATTTTTCGCTGGTATATAAGATTTGGTTATCCTCTTTGTATCAGAAAATGCATCAGGAAATTCATTTGCTATTCTTTGCAAATGTATAATCTTTTGAACTTCTAGTTCACATTGCCCTGATCGAGGATCTAAATGCATCAACGATGATGCATTCCAATTAAGTTCCTTTTTAGGAAGCTTATTCTCTCTCCCTAATTTTGGAAATTTTGATTCATCAAAATGATAATCTGCAAACCGGGCTTTAAATACATCTCCCGTTTGTATCTCAAGATACCTCACTATAGAGGGATAATCATATCCAACATATATCCCCAATTTTCTTTGGGGTCCCATTTCGGTGCGATTAGGTGGTGTAATAGGAACATATATCGCACACCCAAATATTCTTAAATGGGAGACATTTGGCTACTGGCCAAAAGCTAATTGCATAGGAGAAAACTTATGGTAACTCGATGGCCTCAAACGAATAAGTGATGTGGCATGTAAAATAGCATGTCCTCAAGCCGAGGTTGGGAGATTTGTTCTCATAAGCAAGGGTCTAGCAATCAATTGGAGGCGTTTAATAAGTGATTCTGCTAACCCATTTTGTGTGTGAACATAAGTTACTGGATGTTCAACACTTATTCCATTAGCCATACAATAAGCATCAAAAGCTTTGGAAGTAAATTCACCAGCATTATCAAGGCGAATTGCTTTGATTGAATTTTCTGGAAATTGTGCTTTTAATAGAATAATTTGAGTCAGTAATCTCGGAAACGCTAGGTTGTGAGAAGACAATAAGCACACATGTGACCATCTCGAAGATGCGTCTATTAGGACCATAAAATATCTGAAAGATCCACATGGTGGATGAATAGGTCCACATATATCACCTTGAATTCTTTCTAGGGATTCATGGGACTCAAATCCAATCTTTACTGGTGATGGCCTTAAAATTAATTTTCCCTGAGAACACGTATCACAACAAAATTCACTAGTTTTAAGAATCTTCTGGTTCTTTAGTGAATGTCCATGAGAGTTTTCAATAATTCTCCTCATCATGGTTGCTTCCGGATGACCCAATCTATTATGCCAAGTTATGAATTCATTTGGTCTAGTAAACTTCTGGTTTACAATGGCATGTGATTCAATTGTACTAATCTTGGTATAATATAACCCAGATGAAAGTGAGGGCAACTTTTCTAATATAACTTTCTTATTTGAATCATGAGTTGTGATACATAAGTACTCATGATTTTCCTCATTCATAGTCTCAATATGATATCCATTTCGGCGAATATCTTTAAAGCTCAACAAGTTTTTTCAAGACTTGGTAGACAATAGTGCATTATTTATTATAAATTTTGTTCCTCCATGAAACAAAATTATAGCTCTTCTGAATAATAATAATAATAATAATAATAATAATAAAATGAGTAAAAGTGCATGCACAGTAAAATTATTCATATGAATACTTAGTAAACACACGTATTAAACTATTTCATCATTGATCAAATAGCCAATATTTTCTTCAGAATCCTTAAAGAAATTAAGATACATCATAATGAGTGGTGGAATTTTCATTATTTGAAATAAAAATTGTTTCCTTTCCTTTGTCATCCCTTTTCAAGGATGCTTGATAAAGATCAACTAGGTGCCTTGGGGTACGACAGGTACGTGACCAATGGCCCTTTCCACCACAACGGAAGTATTTATCCTCAATTGATTTACTTTACCCATTATTTCTTTCTTTATCCCACTTTTGGTGAGATCCTTTCTTGTGAACATATTTTTTTTCCTTTTATAATTTTTCTTGTTATCAAAATCTTGCCATTTACCTCTTCTGGGGTTATAATTTGCCGCATTTGCTTCAGGAAATGGGGCGGCGCCAACTGGGCGCGCTTCATGATTTCTTAAAAGTAACTCATTGTTGCGTTCAGCAACAAGAAAGTAAGAAATTAACTCAAAATATTTTTTAAATTCTTTTTCTCGATACTGCTGCTGCAGGAGCACATCGAGACATGGAAGGTCGAAAAAATTTTCTTTAACATATTGGGCTTGAGGAAGTATCACCGTCTTTTGATGATTGTACCTTTCTTCAAGGTCTTTCCACATATCTGCAGGATCTTTTAATGTGGGATATTCATTTTTCAATCCTACGTCAAGATGACGACGAAAAAAAAATCATGGCTTTGGCTTTATCCTTCTGGGGTGTATTATTTTTAGCCTCAATGGTATCTCCAAGATCCATTGAATCAAGATGGATTTTAGCATTTAATATCCATGATAAACAATTATTTCTAAATATGTCAAGAGCATTAAATTCAAGATGAAAGAGTTTCGACATAATAAAAATTTGTTACCTGGAGTCTTCTAAAATTTGGTTAGAGTCTCGTGCTGATAATGTGTTGTAAAACAACTAAATAAATAAGAAAGATGTAATTATAAAATAATATAATATAATTAGATAGCTTTAATAATAATATTCAGAATGATTACTATCCTAATATACTAAGGATGATTAATATATCTAATAATATTATATGTTATAGTATATGAAGAGAAAGATAAAAGAATTTTGTACGTATAGAGAGAAGATTTTTGTATTTGTATATTGTGTCATATGTCTGAGGCTTAAACTTCTATTTATACACGAGTGAAGTTTTGAATTTTCAAATTTTGTTAATGCTCAATTTAACTTGAGAGCTTCACTCTTTCATAGAAAACTTCAGCCGCTCATGTATTAAATGGTCATCCACATCATCAAGTTTATCACAACAATAATAACCTTATTTTCTTCCTTCAATTTCTCATGATAATAATCAACATTCTTTTTTATGACAATCTTATATTAACAACCATATGAATATGTAGTCGACTTTAACTATATATTTTTGTTCGATTTATATTTTGAAAATATAATAAATAAATAAATAAATATAATCTAATTACGAAAATAAAATAAAGTCAATCAATAAATTTTGATCTAAGAAAAAGAAATATAAAATAAAGTAGGATGTATAATAAGTTTAAAATAATTTTTCTTTTTATCCATTAAATTTTTTGTTACGAGATCAAATTTATTAAATTAAACTCAGTTTATATTGGCGGTGTTTGTAATTCAATTTAATTATCTGACTTTAATTTGAATAAAAACTCAACTATATATTTTGAATAAAATCAATATCAGTTTGATTCGATTTTTTTTTTTTGAAAATTTTCTAATAAAATAAACAAATGTATATAAACTTGATAAGCCTATTTGATTTTTTATGTTGACTTTTATAAATATAAGGCAAAATCTTATTATCTAATGTTTTTTATAAGAGGTGAAATTAAAATAATTAATGTTTTTTATTTTCAATCTTTTGTCTTCCAAAAATAAAAATATTTAATTTTTGTAATTAGAAAATATATAGTTGAGTTTATTAATGTTTTTTTATTTTCATAATCAAATTAAACTAAATAAAAAAATTTAATGGATAAAGAAAATTTGTTTTAACATTATTGTACATCATACTTTATTTTATATCTCTTTTTATCAAATTTGTTAGAAAATAAAAAAATAGTAGAAAAAAGGTTTGTGTCTATTTAAATTGTATAGAATAATACAATATAAAAAAAGTATTTATAAGTATTAAGAAAATCAAAATAATAAAAATATAATATCCTATAATAAATATTTAAATATGCTAAATAATTCTAATAAAAACTAATTCATCCTAATATATTTTAACAAAATTAAAGTTTATTGATTGATTTTATTTTATTTTCATAATTAGATTATATTTATTTATTATATTTTCAAAATATAAATCCAACAAAAATATATAGTTAAAGTCAACTAAATATTCATATGCCCATCTATATAAGATTATAATAAAAAAGGAGATTGATAATTATCATAAAAAATTAAAGGAAGAAAATAAGGTTATTATGGCTATTACTATGTAGTATTATGTTGTTGGAAATAATCATCAGTTATGTTTATAGTTCAGTTTCCAAAGCTACACGGAATGAAATAATAGATATGAATAAACTAAGATGTTTAAGTAGCGTTTAGAAGAGAGACAGAAATTGAGAGATTAAGATTTAGAGATTAAAATTAAGAGATAGAGATTGAAATAAGTCTCAGTCTCAGTGTTGTATTTGGTATAATGTAAAAAATAGATATTGAAATAAGAATGAAACTCTAATTTAATTTACATAAAAAATAAAGTTAGAATTAATTAATTGAAATGAAGATATTTTAAGTAAAAAATTTTATTAAAGTTTGTCTCTATCTTAAAAAATTCAATATCCTGAGTCTCTACTTTTTAAGATACTGAAATATTGAAATTTTAGAAACAAAAACTAAAATTTTAGTATCAGTTTCTAATTTTCTATGCCTCAAAACAAAAACGATTTACATCAAATAAGTTTAGAATAAAAATATACCTATTATTCAAAAAGTTGTAATCGAATAATTTTTTGTTATATTTTATTTATTTATGTAATTTGTCTTATTTTTTAATTTCTTTAATTAATAAAATATAATTACTAACATTTTTTAAATAATAATAATTTAACAACTTCAAAATAAGTAAATAACATAAAAAATATGAAATAATAATAATAATCCTACATACGGGTGTTTATCCAAATTAAACAAGTGCGCACAATCACAATTCTTCAAGGAACAAAAGAATTATAATTATAATTATATATAAATAGATAAATAGAAGATGAAAATAGATAATTCAAAATTCAAAAATCAAATTAAAATATATAATTTAAAAAAGATTTAATGATAACCGAATAATCGAAGATAGGTATTTAATCAGTTAGATAAGCTTTATCTGCTAAGTAATTCAATTATAAATAAGAGCTATTCTTTTTTAATGTTCACTTGTTTTGACTGATTGCTTGTGTTAGCTAATACAATAATGGCGGGTAGTTTTATAGAGAAGAGGTCTTCCGAAAAAATTTAATGATATAAATTTTTATGGGATATAAAAATTTTAAAATTTATACCTAACCTATCACAAATTATCGCAATTTATACTTATATTAAATTATAAATAAATCGCTAAAGAGTAGAGACTAAAAGAGTTTACATAAAATAAATAGAAAAATATAAAACGTACGTGGAAGGAATCGGAGTTGCAGATTCAAATCCATTATATAGCTTTGGAAACTGAACCATAGGCATAGATGATTATTATTTTTAATACCGAGAAAGTGAACCAAGTGAGTTTATGACTTATGAGTCATTCTAATTAACTCTATTCATTAATAATTTGATAAGTTGATTGTGAGCTGATGAATCAAATTTAAACTTAAAATTGAACTCATAAATTAAATGAATCAAATTTAAATTTAAATTAGTTCAGCTTATTATTAACTCATAAA
>NC_029774.3:122906739-122908112 GCF_000817695.3 Arachis duranensis
TTTTTTAGTATATACAAATTATAATTTATTAATATAAAATTATGGATTATGTTCATGTTATTTAAGTTAGTTGGTGAGCTCGAACTGGTTCATGAATTTTAGATGAGTCAAGTTTAAATTTAAAAAATAAACTCAATTGTTAATGAGCCAAGCTCAAATTTCATAAATCGAACCTGAATTTGGTCTAACTCGACCTAACTCAATTCACTTTCGGTCTTATTTCCAACAGCATAATACTACAAGTAATAGTAATAATAACATTGTTTTCTTCCTTCAATTTCTCATGATAATAATCAACATTCTTTTTTATGACAATTTTATGTTGACGACCATATGAATATTGTTTAGTCGACTTTAACTATATATTTTTGTTGGATTTATATTTTGAAAATATAATAAATAAATATAATCTAATTACAAAAATAAAATAAAGTCAACCAATAAACTTTAATTTGAGAAAAAGAGGTATAAAATAAAATAGGATATATAATAATGTTAAAACAATTTTTTCTTTTATTTATTAAATTTTTGATGAATTATACTCAACCCTCTCTAAAATAACATGTAAGTTATCCTTCATGATGTGTCATATTTTAATTGATCATTATCTTAACCATAGTTAAGTTATTTTATAATTTATTATTTAAGATGGCTAGTGATATAATTTTTTAAAATATCAAAACTCCACACTCCTGTTAATCGAAGCACCTTTCCACTCCTCCCTTTTTTCTTCGTCGGTAGCTAAGGTCATTTCAAGCATTGTCGTCGTCGTCGTCGCCATCGTGACAAGAAGCTCCGACGTGGTCGCGATCTACTATCCTTTCACCCAATTTCTCTTTCTTCCGCGTATCATCTCTCTTAACGACGTCGTTAAATTCCTATCGGCCATAACTTTGCCGTCCTTTCAGCGTCGACGTCGTAGCTATCTGTCCTCTCATTCGATCACTCTTTATGCCGTGGACCACTCCTTACCAACACAATTAATAGTTAGTTAATTAGTTTGGTTATTAATTTTTTTGTTAAAAAATATCTTTATTCAATTACATGATAGAACATATATTCATATGTAAAATATAATATAATAAAATAAATCAACTCAGTCTACTTAAAAATATAATTAAAACCATAAACATACAAATATAATAATAAAATTTGTACTCTAAATAAGTAAATCTATTTTTATCATACAAAAATTATTTAAAAATGAATATATTATTAAAATTAATAACACAAATTTAAAATGAGAAAATCCAACTTTTTATCAAGTATTTTTTATAGTATTTTTTATTCTTTTAATTTTTAATTTATTAATATTTTATTATTTAATTAATGATTAAACAAATTATTTTCATGAAAAATTATTTTTTGTATAA
>NC_029774.3:122908155-122914011 GCF_000817695.3 Arachis duranensis
AAAATAATCTTTTTAATCATTAATTAAATAATAAAGTACTAATAAATTAAAAATTAAAAGAATAAAAATACTATAAAAAATATTTGTAAGAAAGTCGAATTTGATCAATTTAAACTTGTGTTATTAATTTTAACAATTTATTTATTTTTTTAAATAATTTATGTATGATAAAAGATATATTTACTTGTTTAGAGTACGAATTTTATTATTATATTATATATTTCTGATTTAATTATACTTTAAGTACTCTGAGTAAATTTATTTTATTATATTATATTTTACATATGAATATATGTTCCATCGTGTAATTAAATAAAGATATTTTTTAATAAAAAGTTTTAATAATTAGACTAACTATTACTTATGTTGGTAAAGAGTGATCTACGGCAGAAGAGGTATCGAGTGAGGACATGAGATAGCAACAAATCGACGCTGGCTATATTGAGAAGGACGACAACATTACTAACTATGGAAATTCAACGATGTCGTTTAAGAGATGATGCATTGAAAAGAGAGATTGTGTGAGAAGATAATAGATGACGAACTTCGGCGTTTCTTGTCACGACGGACATGGCGATGTTTGGAAGGATCGAAGCTACATGATGAAGAAAGAATGGAGGAGTGAAAAAGTGTTTCAATTGACGGGAGTGAGGTTTTGACATTTTAAGAAATTACATCATTGTCCATCTCATAATAAATTATAAAATATCCCAACCCAACTATGGTTAAGATAATGAACAATTAGAATGTAACACATCATGAAAGATAACTTACACGTTATTTTAGAGAGGGTCGAGTCAAATTCACCTATATATATATATAAAGAAAGATGACCTGACGATGATTTTATATGGTAAAGCAATTACTTAAAGTGAAAAGGAACTAAGATTTGAATAATCCAATTTTAAATTATAACGAAATCTTATTATAAATTGTCCCCTCAATGTCACAATGTAATGATATGTCAATATAAAACTAGACACCATTTAATTGTATTGAAGCAACGAATTAGGAAAATGATAAATTAAACAAGAGACTACTTAATACCTTAGGATAAACATAAAGCCTTCACTAAAAAACAAGCATAAGCATGGCAATACGATTACTACAGACTATACAGTCTGCAACAGTTAATGCTGGAAGGACCATATGTTTAGTTGGTTTTTCAATTTTGAAAATGGCATTTAGAATGTCTTCCTTATTGCATACAGAACCAGAAATATCGGTACAACCTTGCCATAATGCCATATGTGATGAGTGTCCATTGCTTCAAATGATGGAAGTATGGAACTGTATTAGGGATATTATAGGTAGAAACGATGTCTTAAACTTTAAACACATGTAGATGGTTTAAGCACAGATATGAACTAGAGTACTAGACCTATGATTTGATTTTTTGCAAATGTGAAATCTTGAATTTGAGCACTTTTAAATCTTAATAAAAAATTAATTTATTTAAAATGAAAGTAACGTGATTAAGAAGAATAATTTACTTAGATAAAATTAAAAAAAATATGCATGTATTATACATTTGTAATCTTAAACACACAAAAAACATATCATAGATCTGCAATCCACACAACAAAAAGTAGAATGTCATAAAACCACAAATATCAACTTAGCCAAAATGTCATAAAGTTTGAAGTAACCTCATGCATAGTCATACGATAATCAAAAAGTAAAGCCACCAAAAACGAAAATTCAGATGAGAAAGAATCTCTTTACATAAGAAATAGAGCAGCTTCCTTGATTATTACATAACCGGAGGCCTTTAGAAGAAGGGAGCTCTGGCAGGGGTTACCTTTCTCTTATTTATCCGCTTGCTGGTTCCAGCTTCCTCTCTTTGATCATCTTTAAGCGAAATAAAAAGAGAAACTGAATGAACAGATTTCTTTAAAACAGCTTGGACCTGAGATTTCAGATGAAATAGTCAGTGTGTGATAATTCAAATCACAATTTTAATGGAAGGAATTAGGAGATGGTAAATCAAGATTGTGGGTGGTGCTCAGTTTACTACTTTACTCTCAGCACTCGTTAGCCTAAAAAAAAGTAAACACATCGTTAAAGTATATGCTTCAAATTAAAGAGATACAAAATCTCATCTCCCTTATTTTTCTTAATAATAATAATAACAATAATAATAATAATAATAAATAAATAAATAAATAAATAAATATAGAAAATTTACTGTTTATCTTCAACTCTCTGTGTGCCATAGAAGTCAGGTATCCTGTTTGAATGTTGGCATTACGAGGTCAATAACATAGTTTGTTTATTTGGACACACACTGATGCATTTAAATTCACTTTGTTGCCAAAATAGTGTTGTCTTTTACATTTGAAATTGAAGAAAGCAATACATGTGCAACAATTAAAATAACGTTATCTATTAATTTTAAGTAAAGTAGACTACAATTTGAGGATCACATTGAAAATAATAATTGCAGCAATTTTTTTTGTCTTTGCTGAAGCACTTTGCTATTCAAATCTGACAACATATAAATTCTCACATTTTAATCCTGGGAAAACTCATAAGACCACAATCTTCAACGAAAATAGAAAATAAAAAATGTTTGGTATTAATTACATTAGGACTGAATCTATGAAAAAATTATGCCATTAAGAACTAATAGTTTGATATATCTAAATTCCATTCAAGTTTCATTGACCTTTTATTTAACTTCCATTGTGAGCATATAAACTGAGAAACCAAATCTTTATTATGATCATTTTTAGTTACTCATTTGACTAGCATTCAATTTAAGTGCATATGAAAATAAAATTGGTATACTCTTTCTCTCTGAATGGTTTATCAAACAGAAAGTGTTTGTGCTATATAAATTCTTAATTAAAATAGCAAACCGTGAAAAGTTGTCCTGCAAAAACACTTTATTTGATTTAATTTTTCTCATGATTGTGGCAAGAATAAATAGGATACCAAAGATAAAGAAAAATTCGCTAAATGTTTCTCAAAAGATTGTGCAAAGAAAACATATATAAGAAAAAATTTTGTACACCTACCTTGGCCACTTTCTTAGATGAAGAGGAACTCATCCGTTCCTACTTTCAGATCGAAATGAAAAATTTGGTTTGCACCCTAGAATAAAAAGAAGTCAATAGAAGAATTTGAGACTCAATTGGATAAGTCTTGTTACTCGCTACTGTGCAAGAAGAAAAGAGAGGAAACGAGTTTACCAATTTCTGATCAAAATATATGTTCTGTAACGCATACTCAGTGCAGATTATGAGATGAAGTGTTTCAGAGCATCTTGTTTTTTCATTACTTCAGAATGAAAAGAAGAAAATAGAGAAATTTGAGACTCAATTAGATAATCTCGCTAATGAACAAGAAGGAAAGGAAGAGAGAAAAGGATTACTCAGTAGACATTATTGTATGAAGTGGCGCATCTTGTTTTCTTTTTTTCCTAATTACTCCTTCTCTCTAAATGGTTTATCAAGCAGAAAGTGTTTGTGCCATATAAATTCTTAATTAAAATATCAAACAATGAACAAGTTGTCCTCCAGAAACACTCCATTTGATTCAATTTTTCTCATGATTGCGGCAAGAATAAATAGGATACCAAAAATAAAGGAGAATTTGCTAAATACTTCTCAAATGATTGTACAGAGAAAATGTATATAAGGAAAAAAAATTTCCGTACACCTACCTTGGCCGCTTTCTTAGATGAAGAGGAACTCATCCATTCCTACTTTCATATCGAAATAGAAAATTTGGTTTGCACTCTAGAATAAAAAGAAGCCAATAGAAGAACTTGAGACTCAATTGGATGAGTCTCGTTACTCGCTACTGAGCAAGAAGGAAAGAGGGGGAACGGATTCACCAATTTTTTTATCAAAATACGTGTTCTATAATGCATATTCATTGCAGATTACTGAGATGAAGCGTATCAGAGCATCTTGTTTTTTCATTACTTCAGAATGAAAAGAAGACAACAGAGAAATTTGAGACTCAATTGGAGAATCTGGCTGACGAACAAGAAGGAAGGGAAGGGGGAAAGGATTACTCAATAGACATTACTGTATGAAGCGGCACATCTTTTTTTTTCCAAATTACTTTTTCTCTCTGAATGGTTTATCAAGCAGAAAGTGTCTGTGCCATATAAATTCTTGATTAAAATACCAAACCATGAACAAGTTGTCCTCCAGAAATACTCCATTTTATTTGATTCAATTTTTCTCATGATTGTGGCAAGAATAAATAGGATACCAAAGATAAAAGAAAATTCGCTAAATGCTTCTCAAAAGATTGTGCAAAGAAAACATATATAAGAAAAAATTTTGTACACCTACCTTGGCCACTTTCTTAGATGAAGAGGAACTCATCCGTTCCTACTTTCAGATCGAAATGAAAAATTTGGTTTGCACCCTAGAATAAAAAGAAGCCAATAGAAGAATTTGAGACTCAATTGGATAAGTCTTGTTACTCGCTACTGTGCAAGAAGAAAAGAGAGGAAACGAGTTTACCAATTTCTGATCAAAATATGTGTTCTGTAACGCATACTCAGTACAGATTATGAGATGAAGTGTTTCAGAGCATCTTGTTTTTTCATTACTTCAGAATGAAAAGAAGACAACAGAGAAATTTGAGACTCAATTGGAGAATCTGGCTGACGAACAAGAAGGAAGGGAAGGGGGAAAGGATTACTCAATAGACATTACTGTATGAAGCGGCACATCTTTTTTTTTCCAAATTACTTTTTCTCTCTGAATGGTTTATCAAGCAGAAAGTGTCTGTGCCATATAAATTCTTGATTAAAATACCAAACCATGAACAAGTTGTCCTCCAGAAATACTCCATTTTATTTGATTCAATTTTTCTCATGATTGCGGCAAGAATAAATAGGATACCAAAAATAAAGGAGAATTTTCTAAATACTTCTCAAATGATTGTACAGAGAAAATGTATATAAGGAAAAAAATTTCCGTACACCTACCTTGGCCGCTTTCTTAGATGAAGAGGAACTCATCCGTTCCTACTTTCAGATCGAAATGAAAAATTTGGTTTGCACCCTAGAATAAAAAGAAGCCAATAGAAGAATTTGAGACTCAATTGGATAAGTCTTGTTACTCGCTACTGTGCAAGAAGAAAAGAGAGGAAACGAGTTTACCAATTTCTGATCAAAATATGTGTTCTGTAACGCATACTCAGTACAGATTATGAGATGAAGTGTTTCAGAGCATCTTGTTTTTTCATTACTTCAGAATGAAAAGAAGAAAATAGAGAAATTTGAGACTCAATTAGAGAATCTCGCTAATGAACAAGAAGGAAAGGAAGAGAGAAAAGGATTACTCAGTAGACATTATTGTATGAAGTGGCGCATCTTGTTTTCTTTTTTTCCTAATTACTCCTTCTCTCTAAATGGTTTATCAAGCAGAAAGTGTTTGTGCCATATAAATTCTTAATTAAAATATCAAACAATGAACAAGTTGTTGGTGGACGAAATTGTGATCCATATTCTTTTGTACTTGTATGAAATCATTATTGTGGCACCAGTTGAATTCACAACTCCGTTCAACTAACCAGCAAGTGTACTGGGTCGTCCAAGTAATAAACCTTACGTGAGTAAGGGTCGATCCCACAGAGATTGTTGGTATGAAGCAAGCTATGGTCACCTTGTAAGTCTCAGTTAGACAAATAAAATTATGGATTTTCTAAAATAAATAATAAACAGAAAATAAAAAGGGATAGAATACTTATGCAGACTCATTGGTGGGAATTTCAGATAAGCGAATGGAGATACTACATGGCTCAAGAACTCCTGCTTTCCCACTTCTTCAACTCAATCCTTCTTACTCCTTTCCATGGCAAGCTGTATGTAGGGCATCACCATCATCG
>NC_029774.3:122914125-122914688 GCF_000817695.3 Arachis duranensis
CCATGGTTGATGGCTACATCCCATCCTCGCAGTGAAAACTACGCTCACGCGCTCTGTCACAGCACGGCTAATCACTGGTTGATTCTCGCTCCTACTGGAATAGAATCCCTTGATTCTTTTGCGTCTGTCACTAACGCCCAGCACTTGCGAGTCTGAAGCACGTCACAGTCATTCATTACCGGAATCCTACTCGGAATACCACAGACAAGGTAAGACTTTCCGGATCCTCATAAATGCCGCCATCTATCTAGCTTATACCACGAAGATTCTGTTGGGGAATCTAAGAGATATGCGCCCGGCCTAAGGTAGAACGGAAGTGGTTGTCAGTCACGTGCATTCATAAGTGAGAATGATGATGAGTGTCACGGATCATCACATTCATCAAGTTAAGTGTAACGTATATCTTGGAATAAGAATAAAAGAGAATTGAATAAAAAGTAATAGTGATTGTATTGAAACCTGAGGTACAGCAGAGCTCCACACCCTTAATCTATGGTGTGCAGAAACTCCACCGTTGAAAATACATAAGCAAAAGAGGTTCAGGCATGGCCGAATGGCCAGCC
>NC_029774.3:122915774-122915954 GCF_000817695.3 Arachis duranensis
TGCTCAAAGCCTTGGATCCTTTTTACCCTTGCCTTTTGGTTTTAAGGGCTTTTGGCTTTTTCTGCTTGCTTTTTCTTTTTCTTTCTAATTTTTTTTTCGCCATTTTTTTTTCGCACAAGCTTTTGCTTTTCACTGCTTTTTCTTGCTTCAAGAATCAATTTCATGATTTTTTTCAGATCC
>NC_029774.3:122916147-122916557 GCF_000817695.3 Arachis duranensis
GAAATCTATGTACTTCTTGTTCTTTTGAATTAAAACATTTTTCATTTAAGAGAGGTGAAGGATTAATGGATTTATTCATAGCTTTAAGGCAAGGTTACATACTAATGATCATGAAGTAGAGACACAAAACATAGATAAACACAATATTAAAAACTGAAAACAGAAAGAAATAAAGAACAAGGAATGAATCCACCTGAGTGAGGGTGGCGCCTTCTTGAAGGTCCAATGGTGCTTTTTGAGCTCCTCTATGTCTCTTCCTTGCTTCTGTTGAATGATTCCTAGTAATTTTGGTGTTTCTATCCTTAGTTGCTTCCAATATTTGTGTGGAGGATAACTTATCCCCTGAGGTATCTCAGGGATCTCTTGATTTGCAGCCACATGTTCTACCACTGAGCTATGACGGCTTATAT
>NC_029774.3:122933937-122934592 GCF_000817695.3 Arachis duranensis
CTGTATGGCTCAAGGACGCCTGCTCTCCTACTGCTTTTACTCAATCCTTCTTACTCCTTTCCATGGCAGGCTTTGTATAGGGGTTCACCATCAGTTGTGGCTACTTTCAATCCTCTCGGGAAAATGATCCTCTGCGGCTGTCACTCGCATGGCTAATCGTCTGGAGGCATTACCCATGGCTGATGGCTACATCCTATCCTCGCAGTGAAAACTACGCTCACGCGCTCTGTCACAGCACGGCTAATCACTGGTTGGTTCCCGCTCCTACTGGAATAGAATCCCTTGATTCTTTTGCGTCTATCACTAACGCCCAGCACTTGCAAGTTTGAAGTACGTCACAGTCATTCATTACCGGAATCCTACTCGGAATACCACAGACAAGGTTAGACTTTCCGGATTCCCAGGATCCTACTCGGAATACCACAGACAAGGTAAGACTTTCCGGATCCTCATAAATGCCGCCATCTATCTAGCTTATACCATGAAGATTCTGTTGGGGAATCTAAGAGATACACATTCAAGCTCTGTTGCATGTAGAACGGAAGTGGTTGTCAATCACGTGCGTTCATAAGTGAGAATGATAATGAACGTCACTTAATCATCACATTCATCATGTTCTTGGGTACGAATGAATATCTTGGAATAAGAATAAGAG
>NC_029774.3:122934738-122957268 GCF_000817695.3 Arachis duranensis
TTTAACTCCAGACAGCAGCATGTACTTGGCGTTCAACGCCAAGTTACGTCGTCAATCTCCAAATAAGGTATGGACTATTATATATTGCTGGAAAGCTCTGGATGTCTACTTTCCAACGCCGTTGAGAGCGCGCCAATTGGAGTTCTGTAGCTCCAGAAAATCCATTTCAAGTGCAGGGAGGTCAGATTCCAACAGCATCAGTAGTCCTTTTGTCAGCCTTCTTCAGAGTTTTGCTCAAGTCCCTCAATTTCAGCCAGAATTTACCTGAAATCACAGAAAAACACACAAACTCATAGTAAAGTCCAGAAATGTGAATTTAACATAAAAACTAATGAAAACATCCCTAAAAGTAGCTTGAACTTACTAAAAACTATCTAAAAACAATGCCAAAAAGCGTATAAATTATCCGCTCATCAGTTGTCCTCCAGAAACACTCCATTTGATTCAATTTTTCTCATGATTGCGGCAAGAATAAATAGGATACCAAAAATAAAGGAGAATTTGCTAAATACTTCTCAAATGATTGTACAGAGAAAATGTATATAAGGGAAAAAAATTTTCGTACACCTACCTTGGCCGCTTTCTTAGATGAAGAGGAACTCATCCATTCCTACTTTCATATCGAAATAGAAAATTTGGTTTGCACTCTAGAATAAAAAGAAGCCAATAGAAGAACTTGAGACTCAATTGGATGAGTCTCGTTACTCGCTACTGAGCAAGAAGGAAAGAGGGGGAACGAATTCACCAATTTATTTTTTATCAAAATACGTGTTCTATAATGCATATTCATTGCAGATTACTGAGATGAAGCGTATTAGAGCATCTTGTTTTTTCATTACTTCAGAATGAAAAGAAGACAACAGAGAAATTTAAGACTCAATTGGAGAATCTGGCTGACGAACAAGAAGGAAGGGAAGGGGGAAAGGATTACTCAATAGACATTACTGTACGAAGCGGCACATCTTTTTTTTCCTAATTACTTTTTCTCTCTGAATGGTTTATCAAGCAGAAAGTGTCTGTGCCATATAAATTCTTGATTAAAATATCAAACTATGAACAAGTTGTCCTCCAGAAATACTCCATTTGATTCAATTTTTCTCATGATTACGGCAAGAATAAATAGGATACCAAAGATAAAGCAGAATTTGCTAAAAGTTTCTTAAATGATTGTACAAAAAAGATTGTGCAAAGAAAACATATATAAGAAAAAATTTTGTACACCTACCTTGGCCACTTTCTTAGATGAAGAGGAACTCATCCGTTCCTACTTTCAGATCAAAATGAAAAATTTGGTTTGCACCCCACAATAAAAAGAAGCCAAGAGAAGGAACTTGAGACTCAATTGGATGAGTCTCGTTACTCGCTACTGTGCAAGAAGAAAAGAGAGGAAACGAGTTTACCAATTTCTGATCAAAATATGTGTTCTATAATGCATACTCAGTGCAGATTATTGAGATGAAGCATATCAGAGCATCTTATTTTTTCATTACTTTAGAATGGAAAAGAAGAAAATAGAGAAATTTGAGACTCAATTGGAGAATCTCGCTGATGAACAAGAAGGAAAGGAAGAGGGAAAAGGATTACTCAGTAGACATTATTGTATGAAGCGGCGCATCTTGTTTTCTTTTTTTCCTAATTACTCCTTCTCTCTAAATGGTTTATCAAGCAGAAAGTGTTTGTGCCATATAAATTCTTAATTAAAATATCAAACAATGAACAAGTTGTCCTCCAAAAATACTCCATTTGATTCAATTTTTCTCATGATTGCGGCAAGAATAAATAGGATACCAAAGATAAAGGAGAATTTGCTAAATGCTTCTCAAATGATTGTACAGAGAAAATGTATATAAGGGAAAAAAATTTCCGTACACCTACCTTGGCCGCTTTCTTAGATGAAGAGGAACTCATCCATTCCTACTTCCATATCGAAATAGAAAATTTGGTTTGCACTCTAGAATAAAAAGAAGCCAATAAAAGAACTTGAGACTCAATTGGATGAGTCTCGTTACTCGCTACTGAGCAAGAAAGAAAGAGGGAGAACGGATTCACCAATTTCTGATCAAAATACGTGTTCTGTAATGCATATTCAGTGCAGATTACTGAGATGAAGCGTATCAGAACATCTTATTTTTTCATTACTTCAGAATAAAAAGAAGACAATAGAGAAATTGGAGACTCAATTGGAGAATCTGGCTGACGAACAAGAAGGAAGGGAAGGGGAAAAGGATTATTCAGTAGACATTACTGTACGAAGTGGCACATTTTTTTTCCCTAATTACTCTTTCTCTCTGAATGGTTTATCAAGTAGAAAGTGTCTATGCCATACAAATTCTTGATTAAAATACCAAATCATGAACAAGTTGTCCTCCAGAAATACTCCATTTGATTCAATTTTTCTTATGATTGCAGCAAGAATATATACCAAAGATAAAGGAGAATTTGCTAAAATTTTCTCAAATGATTGTACAAAGAAAACGTATATAAGGAAAAAAATTTCTGTACACTTACCTTGGTCATTTTCTTAGATGAAGAGGAACTCATCTATTCCTGCTTTCAGATTGAAATAAAAAATTTGGTTTGCACCCCACAATAAAAAGAAGCAAAGAGAAGGAATTTGAGACTCAATTGGATGAGTCTCGTTACTCGCTACTGAGCAAGAAGGAAAGAGGGGGAACGGATTTACCAATTTCTGATCAAAATATATGTTCTATAATACATACTCAGTGCAGATTATTGAGATGAAGCGTATCAGAGCATCTTGTTTTTTCATTACTTCAGAATAAAAAGAAGACAATAGAGAAATTTGAGACTCAACTGGAAAGTCTTGCTAATGAACAAAAAGAAAAGGAAGAGGGGGAAAGGATTACTCAGTAGCATTACTGTATGAAGCGCATCTTTTTTTTTTTAATTATCTATACCCAAGACAGGTGTTTATTTGGCAGTGGTGCTTCCATCTGATTGATCACCAAACACATTATCATTAGCAAAATTAAGCATTACCTTATATGACTAGAATTGTTTTTTTCCCCCTAATTTTCTAAACCCTAGACAGGTGTTTATTTGGCAGTGGAGCTTCTTTCTGATCGATCACCATGCACATTGTCTTTAGCAAAATTAAGTATTACCTCATATGACTTGAATTACAGTGATAAAAAATATAGTATATTAATGCAGAAATTAGCTCTGAATATGCCAATTATTAATTGTTGATGAAAAATTGAACAACAAATGTTGACTTATATCCTAATTACTCCTTCCCTCTATATTTATTTTTTGCTTCTCTTAACTTTTTTCTTCTGAATAAAGAATGCGTTGTTTCTTCTTGAACTCATTTGTTGATACAGTTGAAAGTTGATGAGAAAATTTTCAGGAACAAACAAACACTCTATTTGATTCAATTTTTCTCATGATTGCGGCAAGAATAAATAGGATACCAAAGATAAAGGAGAATTTGCTAAATGCTTCACAAATGATTGAACAAAGAAAACATATATAAGGAAAAAAATTCTGTACACCTAACTTGGCCACTTTCTTAGATGAAGAGGAACTCATCCATTCCTAATTTCATATCAAAATGAAAAATTTGGTTTGTATCCCAAAATAAAAAGAAGCCAATAGAAGAACTTGAGACTCAATTGGATGAGTCTCGTTACTTGCTACTGAGCAAGAAAGAAAAAGAGGGAATGGATCCACCAATTTCTAGTCAAAATATGTGTTTTGTAAAGCATACTTTACTGAGATGAAGCATATCAGAGCATCTTATTTTTTTATTACTTCAGAATAAAAAGAAGACAATAGAGAAATTTGAGACTCAATTGGAGAATCTCACTGATGAACAAGAAGGAAAAGAAGAGGGGAAAGGATACTGAAGCGGCACATCTTATTTTTTTTCACCTAATTTTCTAAACCCAAGACAGGTGTTTATTTCAGGAAATTCGGTTTGCCCCCCAAAATAAAAAGAATTCAATAGAGGAACTTGAGACTCAATTGGATGAGTCTCGCTACCGAGCAAGAAGGAAAGAGGGGGAATGGATTCACCAATTTCTGATCAAATTATGTGTTCTGTGATGCATAGTCAGTGCAGATTACTGAGATGAAGCGTATCAGAGCATCTTGTTTTTTCATTACTTCAGAATGAAAAGAAGATAATAGAGAAATTTGAGACTCAATTGGAGAATCTCGCTGATGAACAAGAAGGAACGGAAGGAGGGAAAGGATTATTCAGTAGACATTATTGTATGAAGCAGCGCATCTTTTTTTTTCCTAATTACTCTTTCTCTCTGAATGGTTTATCAAGCAGAAAGTGTTTGTGCCATATAAATTCTTAATTAAAATACCAAACTATGAACAAGTTGTCCTCCAGAAACACTCCATTTGATTCAATTTTTCTCATGATTGTAACAAGAATAAATAGGATAACAAAGATAAAGGAGAATTCGCTAAATGCTTCTCAAATGATTGTACAAAGAAAACATATATAAGGAAAAAAATTATGTACACCTACCTTGGCCATTTTCTTAGATGAAGAGGAACTCATCTGTTCCTACTTTCATATCGAAATGGAAAATTTGGTTTGCACCCCACAATAAAAAGAAGCCAATAGAAGAACTTGGGACTCAATTGAATGAGTCTCGTTACTCGCTACTAAGCAAGAAGGAAAGAGGGGGAATGGATTTACCAATTTCTGATCAAAATATGTGTTCTGTAATGCATACTCAGTGCAGATTACTAAGATGAAGCGTATTAGAGCATCTTTATTTTTTCATTACTTCAGAATAAAAAGAAGACAATAGAGAAATTTGAGACTCAATTGGAGAGTCTCGCTGATGAATTAGAAGGAAAGGAAGAGGGAAAAGGATTACTTAGCAGCATTACTGTATGAAGCGCATCTTTTTTTTTCCTAATTATCTAAACCCAAGACAAGTGTTTATTGGAAGTAGTGCTTCCTTCTGATCAATCACCAAGCACATTATCATTAGCAAAATTAAGTATTACCTTATATGACTAGAATTGTTTCTTTTTCCCCAAATTTTCTAAACCCTGGACAGGTGTTTATTTGGCAGTGGAGCTTCCTTCTAATCGATCACCATGCACATTGTCATTAGCAAAATTAAGTATTACCTTATGACTAGAATTAGAGTGCAAGAAATATAGTATATTAATGCAGAAATTGGCATCTAAATATGCCAATTATTAATTGTTGATTGAAAATTGAACAAAAGTTGACATATTCCTCAATTACTCATCCTAATTAGATAAGCCTAACAACTGGCATTGGCCCCCTAGGATTCATGAAAATTTTCTCATCAACTTTCAACTGTATCAACAAATGAGTTCAAGAAAAAACAATGCATTCTTTATTTAGAAGAACAAGATAAAAGAAGTAATAAATAAATAAATAAATAAAGTCTAAAATATCATTATAAATTTTAGCACATTTTGCATCAGCAGAAGTCGAGGATTCCTGGTGAAACCTCAACGGTCCCATAATCAAAACGCAAAAGCTGCAACGATATATTGTCAGCTATATTTTTTTCTTGTTACGTTTCACATGATAGACAATAAAGATTTATCAAAGGCCAAACGTGCTACGACTTCTCCACATAAATTCAGGTAACCAATAGTACGTTAAATAACATCCATAAGATTTGAAAACTATACATGAAATAATATGTTAGAAACTTACATTAAAGTAGGATATTGTACCTGAATTTGTGAGCAGTTAATATGCTCTCTCATAGCATCAATATGAACAACATCTTTGTAAATATGCCTATAGATTGTGATCACCTTATGAAGAACATGTTTAGGTCCAGATGCACGATTTTGGCAAATTGAATTGATACAGGTTATGCAGTATTGGTTTAACTCTTTCTTAAGCACGGCATGAGTTGCACAGGAAGATTCAAAAAAAGTCCTTTTCAAAAGAGACTTAAGCCACTCTGGCTGAAGAGCTTTCTTTACTTTCTTAGCCTAAAAAGTAAACACATCGTTAAAGTTTATGCTTCAAATTAAAGAGATACAAAATCTCACCACCTTATTTTTCTTAACAATAATAATAAAAAAATAGAAAACTCACTGTTTATCTTCAATTCTCTGTGTGCCATAAAAGTCAGGTATCCTGCTAGAATGTTTGCATTATGTGGTGAGAAACATAGTTTGTTCATTGGACGCATCAATGCATCCAAATTCACTTTGATGCCAAAACAATGTTGTCTTTTATATTTGAAACTGAAGAAAGAAATACACATGCCGCCATTAAAATAACAATATCTATTAGTTTTAAGTAAATAGACTACAATTTGAGGATCACATTGAAAATAATAACTGCAGCAATTCTTTCTGTCTTTGCTGAAGCACTTTGCTACTCAAATCTGACAACATATAAATTCTCACATTTCAATCCTGAGAAAATTCATAAGACTACAATCTTCAACCAAAATAGAAAATAAAAAATGTTTCGTATTAATTACGTTAGGACTGAATCTATGAAAAAAATATGCTTTTAAGAACTAACAGTTTGATATATCTAAAATCCATTCAAGTTTTATTAACCTTTTATTTAACTTCCATCGTGAGCATATAAAATAAGAAACCAAATCTTTATTCTGCTCACTTTTAGCTACTCATTTGACTAGCATTCAATTTAAGTGCATCTAAAAATGAAATTGGTATACTCCTTCTCTCTAAATGGTTTATCAAGCAAAAAGTGTTTATGCCATATAAATAGCAATCCATGAACAAGTTGTCCTCCAGAAACACTCCATTTGATTCAATTTTTCTCATGATTGTGGCAAGAACAAATAGGATACCAAAGATAAAGGAGAATTTGCTTAATGCTTCTCAAAATATTATGCAAAGAAAACATATATAAGAAAAAAAATTCTGTACACCTACCTTGGCCACTTTCTTAGAGAAGAGGAACTCATACGTTCCTACTTTCAAATCTAAATGGAAAATTTGGTTTGCGCCCCAGAATAAAAAGAAGATAATAGAAGAACTTGAGACTCAATTGGATGAGTCTCGTTACTCACTACTGAGCAAGAAGGAAATAGGGGAACATGTTTACTAATTTCTGATCAAAATATGTGTTCTGTAAGGCATACTCAGTGCAAATTATAAGATGAAGCGTTTCAGAGCATCTTGTCTTTTCATTACTTCAGAATGAAAAGAAGCCAATAGAGAAATTTAATACTTAATTGGAGAGTCTCGCTGATGAACAAGAAAGAAAGGAAGAGAGGAAAAGATTACTCAGTAGATATTACTCTATGAAGCCGCCCATCTTGTTTTTTTTCTTCCTTAATTTTCTAAACCAGGACAGGTGTTTATTTGGCGGTGATGCTTCCTTCTGATCGATCACCAAGCACATTGTGATTAGCAAAATTAAGTGTTACCTTGTATGACTAGAATTAGTGTGCTAAGAATATAGTATATTAATCTAGAAATTGGCATATGAATATGCAAATTATTAATTGTTGAGGGAAAATTGAAGAATAAAAATTGTCTGATACTCCAATTACTCATAGTTGTCTGATACTCCAATTACTCATCCCAATTAGATAAGTCTAACAACTGGCATTAGCCCCCAAAAATTTCTACTAATTTTATCATCAACTTTCAACCTTATCAACAAATGAGTTCAAGAAGAAACAATGGTTTCTTTATTCAGAAGAAAAAGTTAAGAGAAACAAATAAAGTCTGAAATATCATTATAAGTTTTAGTACCTTTTGCATCAGTAGAAGTCCTGGATTCCTGGTGAAACCTCAACGCTCCCATAATCAAAACGCAAAAGCTGCAACAATATATTGTTCTTCTGCAAAGGATAACATTTACCAAGGTTTGCTCCGGATAAATGTAGATATATCACCACTACTAAGGTTTTTACTATTCTCTCAATCAAATGGCAACCACGGATAAAAGTTGGAACAAAGTTGCAAGTTTTATGAAGTGAAGGCATTTACACATTAGAGAATGGAGGTGCGTTTTGACGGGGAAGCAGAAGCACCAAATTGAGCATGCTCTCATTGCCCTCAGTGGCATCCATTGTTGGAAACGTGCAATGAAGTTATGCCACTGGGTTAGTGTGATCTTATAAATGAATAAAGGTCTTTTTTTTTACTTGGCATTGGGCCAGAGAACTGACCCGACCTAACACCCAGAACCCGAATTCGCCCAACTACCCAACCCCCTAATGCCCGACCCTAATCGAAGCTCTTCTCTTCTTCCTCGAAGCCAATGTCTCGTCGCTCCGTCGTTGTCATCGAGACCTCCGTGAGAAGCTCGGGGACTTGATGCGTGGAGCTACTGACGTAGTCGGTCCTCCTCAGCGATGCCACCAACCCTAATTCCCAGCTTTTCCGCTTGTGTTCTGCCATAGTCACCCGACGCCGAAGACCTGCCTCGATGCAGCTCCTGGTGGTACACTTGGGTTTGTCTTGGAGTTCCTGGTCTCATAGCCATGATATGGCCACTGTTGCTCCTCTGCCGCGCAACCTCCTGCCAAGTAGTAAGTCTGTCGGCATCCCCTCTACTGAGCATTCTCCCTATGTTGATAGTGTTATTGCTGGTGTCATTAATCGGCCGTTGCAAAGTGGTGGGTTGCGCTCTTCCCCTTCAGCTGCGTGCCTGTCACTGGTTTCCGTTTCCACCCTCCCAGGTAACCCCTCTTCTCTTTGGCATCCTTGAAGGCTGGTTGAAACTAAAACCTGATTGTCTTGATTTCAATTGTATTGATTATGCTAAAGAATTGCGAATTATGCTTCTGTTCTGATTGTATTCCTGACCTGTACAGGCGAATAACTGTTCATTGCCTCTGTAGCTGATTCCCCGCTGCCATTGCTGCCAGTTGGTGAGCTAAATTGTTGCCTTCTCCTGGAGTCCAAGTAGCTCCCACATCTGGAGCCTCCTCCAGCAGTTGGAGAATGTCTCTTATGATTGCGTTTGCTTCAGCTAAGGACGTTCTTGCTTTAATCGCTTGAACCAGAGGTAAGCAATCTGTTTCAATTATACAATTCCTTATCTGAAGATTTTTAATGAGAATGAGAGCCTCTCTGTATGCTTGAGCTTTTGCTGCTAAAGTTGATGTTGTTCTGAATATTGATGTTGTCCTAGTGATGATTTTTTCTTGCCAGTCTCTGACCACCGCTGCTGACGCTGCCGTGCCTGTTTCCCTGTGAAATGTCGCGTCTGTGTTCACTTTCGCCCTGTTTTGTGGCAGAGGCCTCCAGGTAATTCTCCTACTCTCACCATTCCTGCCTATTATAGGTTTGTTATCTCTATTGAGTGCCTTTGTTGTATTATGGTATTCTGCTGGAAGATGCTTTGGATAGATTATTGCCTTTTGTGGATTGATTTTTATTTGCTGGAATATGTGCTGATTTCTCGCTTTCCAAATGCACCAACAAACACATCCCAAATTGCACAAAATTTTGTCCTGTTCATTTCCTGTCTCACTCTTGATTTTGTCAATTGTGTTCATCATCCATTTTTCAAAAGATCCCACATTATAAGCCATAAGCACAATTTGAAGGCTAGATCCAAACCACACCGCTCTAGTCCACGGGCACAAAAGTAACGCATGTTCTATTGTCTCATCTTCTTCCTAGCAGATGCTACACGTGGGTGAAACTACACTTTTGCACTGATATAATTTCATTTTCATTGCCAGAATTTCGTGCACTACTTTCCATAAAAACATTCTAACCTTTCCCGGCACTAGTAATCTCCAAATAGTCTCCCATACTTCCCTCAAATTCTGACTTGTCGATGTTTTGCTGAGTTTTGTCTCTTCCTTTGTGTCTTTCTCTTCCTTCGCAGCATGGTATCCGGTTTTGACTGAGTACTGTCCGTTATTTCTATACGGCCAAACAAAGTGATCCTTTTTATTAATCAAACTAATGGGCATTTTGGTTATTAGTTCAGCCACATTACCATGAAAAATGTCATGAATTTTGTTTAAGTCCCAGCCCTCGCCCTTTCTTACCAACTCGCTCATTCTTCTATATCGATTTTTTCCGCCTCTCCCCAACTTGTCTATTCCTACCATCCAATTATCTTCCCAAATATCTATCCCTGCTCCACTTCCTACACTCCACCTTCCCTTCCTTCTGAGGAAATCTCTTCCCGCCAACATACTCTTCCATGATGTGTTTCCTCCTCTTACCGCTTCCCATAGGCTGCAATTAGGGTAGTAACTGGCCTTTAGTATCCGAGCCCATATTGCATCTTCCTCTTTTAGAAGTGTCCAAGCTTGCTTAGCCAAGTGTGCTATGTTTTGGCATTCTAAATCCTTAAATCCCAAGCCTCCGTTTAATTTACTCTTGGTCATTTTTGTTCACCTCTTCCAATGAATGCTTCTTTCCTTTCCATTGTTTGTCCACGGAAATCTCGCAATTGCTGATTCAATTTTCTTGCAAAAAAGGATTTAGGGGATTTGATGACGTTCATGGCATAGACTGGAATCGCATGTATAACTACCTTTATCAAAACCTCCTTTCCAGCTTGATTTAATAGTTTCTCTTTCCATCCTTGCATTTTGTCTAGAATCTTCTCTTGTATCAACTCCAGCGCCTTGTTCTTGGATCTTCCTCATCTCGCTGGTAACCCTAGGTATCTTCCAGAATCTTCCCATGACGTCATTCTGGTGATCTCTTCAATGTTTACCCTCCTTTGGATAGATACATGACTTCCAAAAATTAGTCCGGATTTCTCAATATTAATTCTTTGTCCTGATGCCTCCGTATATTTGTTTATGATCTGAATTAGTTGATAAATCTCCTCTTCTTGCGCACCTACAAAAATAATACAATCATCAGCGAATAATAGATGAGTTATGACCGGTGCAGTTAGAGCTAACCTTATTCCTGAAATAAGATTATCCCTCAACGCCTTTTCCATGAGAATAGTAAAACTTTCCGCTGCCAAGATAAAGAGATAGGGCGATAGAGGATCTCCCTGTCTAAGACCTCTTTGAGGGTAGATCTTGGTTGACAATTTTCTATTAATTTTAAATCTATAAGTAGCACTTTTTACGCAGCTTATCATCAACTTCACCCATTCTTTACTAAAACCGAACTTTTCCATGACCCTTTGCAGAAAATTCCATTCCAATCTATCGTATGCCCTATTCATATCCAATTTGATGGCTATGTCATTACTTCCATGATTTCCTTTTCTATTTAATTTGTGAAACACTTCCTGTACTACTACTATATTATCTTGTATGAGTCTTCCTTTTATAAAAGCTCTCTGAACTGGAGATATGATGACATCTAGCACTTTCCTTAACCTTCCAACCAAGACCCTTGTTACAATCTTATATATGAAATTACAACAGTTGATGGGTCTGAGGTGATTCAGGCTTTCCGGTTGACTCACTTTGGGAATCAAAACAACAATTGTTTCTCCTAAGTCCTCTGGTAAGCTACCGTTTTCAAAAATTTGTCTCACCACACCACACACTTCTTTAATCAGAATATCCCAATGTTGTTGGAAGAATAGTCCGTTTAAACCATCTGGCCTCGGAGCTTTTAAGCTTCCCATACTAAAGACTGCATCCTTAATTTTCTCGTCTTTAATCTTTGCCATTAGCTCATCATTCATCTCTCTAGTGACTCTCGTTGGTATATCCCTTATGCACTATTCCAGGTTCATATCCCCTTCAAAAGTAAACAGCTTAGAAAAATGTGTTTCTACTAACCTCATTATGTCTACTTCTCCTTGTATCCAATGTCCTGCCTCATCTTTCAATTTGTCAATTCTATTCCTCATTATTCTCTGTATGGTTGTTGCATGAAAGAAGGCTGTGTTTTTGTTGCCCCATTTTAACCATTTTAACCTTGATCTTTGTCCTCAATATTTTTCTTCTTGTTTCCAAAGATCTGATATCTGGTTCTTCAGTTCTCTCTCTCTTCTTTGATCTCTATCCGTCATATTGCCCTCTTGTATTTGATGTAGCTCACTTTCCTTTTTTTCTATTTCTTTATTTACTCTTTTAAACTTTCTTCTACTCCACTCCGTCAACTCCCTTTTGCATCTGCTTCTCTTTCTAGTAAATTGATTCCAACAGTTTCTGTTTCCATGATCCTGCTGCCAACTCCTCCTAATTACCTCTTTGCACTCCTCATGCTCTGTCCAAAAGGCCTCAAACCTGAATTCTTTTTTTATCCGATCTCGCGGTTGTGTTTCCAAAATTAAGGCACAATGGTCCAAACTTATTGCCGGAAATTTGTTTCTTAGATTGATGTACCATGTGTACCTACTTCCTTTAAGGCCAATATCCATTAAACCATTATCATCTACAAACCTTCTAAATGTCTCTAAATAAATTCTTTGTTGTGGATGAATGCCTACCTTTTCGTCTTGACTTAGAATATTGTTAAAGTCCCCCAAATAAGCTTGAGGTTCTTCCCTGCTCCTATTACTTACCGTAAGCTCCTGCCATAGTTTCCTTCGCTTTTGGAAAACTGGGTTACCATACACAAAAACGCCCTGCCATTTCAGAATATTATTAATGTTAATACTAGCTTTAATATAGTTATCACACCACTCGTAAACATCGATATTAGTATTAGATGTTCATAACAAACATAGTCCACTGGACAAGCCCCGTGGTTCTACACAAAATATCTTGTCAAAATTAAGCCTTCTTCTTATCCTATTCATTTTTTCTTGACTGGCCCTAGTTTCCATTAAAAACACTATAAGCGGGTTTACCTTTTTACATAGATTATACAACTCAGAAATTGTCGGGGCAGCCGCTATTCCCCTACAATTTCAGCTAATGATACTCATGGCTGAGGTTAGGGCATGTTAAGATCCGCCTCCTCAACCATTTGTATTCTGTTAATCTGACCAGAGACATGCTTAGCTAACTGATACTCCCCTGTGCCCAGAGTGGTGATGCTGTTCTTTACTTTCTTGGGTTCCCTGTCCTCTTGCTTCTCCTTCCATTCCTTGTATATTAGCAGTGGAACCTGTTTGTTTTCTCGTTTCCTTTTCAAGTTCAGCTTCAATTCCAACTTCTTAGCTAGTCGTGTTCCCAATCTGTTTGTGCTTCCGTTCCTTTATCTTCATCTTCATCGCTTGCTAACTCTACATAGTAGACGTTCTCACCTGGCTTGACATGCTGACCCACAAATTCATGTTCTCCATTCTGAGCTTCCTTGGATAGCTTTCTTAAAGCATTATCCTCTGTTCCATCCTTCAGCAGTTCTTGATTTTCCTTTCCCTCTATTCTGGCTTCACACGCTTGTTTGTCCCTCATTCTTGCTAACATAAGTCTTTTTAATTCCTGGCCTATGGTTTTTTTCTTTTTTTTTTCCGGGTCCAACTTCCAATCTTCCATTTTATAGCTGTTCACTTCTTCTTCTTCTTCAGTTATATAATTATTCAGCCAATTTCCTTCAACATTCCATGCTTGCTGATGTAAAGCCCTTGTGTTGGGCCCAGTATCCCTTATTTGTTCGTTTTCACCTGATTTCTGCACCTCATACCTCCTTTCTCCCTTCTGGGCCTTTTTGTTATTGGCCCATTCGTTGTTCCTCTCTATTATCTCCTTAATGAGATTGCTGAGTTTATAGGTTGCTCCTAGGTCACGCTGCGTATCCATCTCTTCCTGAAAATTAAGGATTTTCAGTACTTCTTCTATCTGCTCTTCTGCATCTGCCATCTCTTCTTTTCTCCTCATTTGGTTTTTCCAAACACTTTTCTCCCGGATTTTCTGCTGCAGTACTCGCTCAACCCTAATCCTACTCTCCTTAGAGCTTTGTTCTTCACCACTCTCTCTATCAGGGTTCAGTTGCTCACGCGCCTGCTCCTCCCCTTCCTCTCTCCATCCTTGTTGTTTTGAGATGCCTCCTCCCATGGTTGGACCTAGTCGTCCCTAGCTTACTCCCAGTCCCAGTGAGTATTTCTTCTTTGTTGGATCCCAGTATGCCATGACTGTTGGATTCTTGCATGTTTTCTTCTCATACCCTAATATACCACAATTAAAACAATAGCTGTCCAGCAGCCTCTCATACTTGAAAAAGACCCACAATTGTGGCAACTTCCCTCTATCTAACAAGAATTCTGTAGGTAGAGCCTTGGTGATATTGATGCTAACCCTGATTCTCAGATATGGTCTCCTAAGGACTCCATCTGCTTTTGGATCTTCAGCTTCGGCCAAGACTCCTAACATTTCGCCGATAAGAATATCTGATCCATGAAGTCATGTGGAATGCCATGCACTTGAATCCAAAATTTCATGAAGTCATGGTCAACTTCGAAAACTGATTCGCCCTCCCTCCATAATATGAGATTGACCATGTTTCCTTTGACATTCCATGGTCCATTCCGAATAATCTGCAGCCCTTTCTTCCTGTCTTTGAAGCTGAATAACATCTTCTTCCATCCAATGTCTGTAACTGCAACACCTTGAGAGTTTTTCCACATTCCCAGCAAAGCATTCTTACATGTTTTAAAATTTATCTCCTTGTCACTTATTAACTTACCCACCACATTTAAGCATTCTTTCTTATATCCCAGTTCTCTAGGCTTGTTAAGCTTGATGACTTTTCCTTCAATATTGTTCATGTTGTAGGTTGCTAAAGAAGAGTTGTTTGTATTTCAGATTTTCCAATAGTTTTGAAGGTTCAAGTTGAGCGAGGATTATGTGAGAATATAGATTTAGTAATTGAAATAAGGTTGAAAATAACTTCCTTTTTGGAGAAGAACCCGAAGTTCTTAGAAGACTCTCCTATTAAGAGAAAAAGAGCTCCCTAGAAGAGAAAATAACTTTTTTTTATAAATGAATAAAGGTTAAATATTCAGATTTTATAAAATTATTTTTAGTTTAATTTTTTTCCATATATAATGATTTTTGTTTTGTACATATATAGATTTTTTTCTTTGGAATTTGGATTGCACTGAGAAAAACGGTGGAAGCAATCACTGGGCGGGACCCAACTCAACAACCCACGATGGGCTTGGGTATTTGTTAAGAACTATTCTATTGTTTTTTACACAGATCATAAAAAACTACTTAAAAGCCTAAAAAAATCAATAAACAAACATATTCCTCCTAGAGAAATAGTTTGCTTGTTAATAGATATGAACGAATTAAACAAATATTTTATCCCGTTTAGTTACTCTTTTTTTTTTACTTGTTATCCCATTTAGTTTGAAATTTATTGTTTCTTCTTCGTGGGCCTTTAACTCGGTTCATGTATATATAAAAAAAAGTTCGGTTTATAACCACGTAGATGTAGACCGAAAAAAGCATGTAGTTGAATTCTAAATTTTGACTTAATTAAACAGTGAAGCCTGCAAGGCCAAAGAAATAGTAAAGCCTTGGACGAGTTTGAATTTGAGACGTTTTGTATTAGGATAAGTGGACAACTGCTAGTAACTCTGTCTCTTTTTACCAAAAAAAAAATCTCTATCTCCTCCTAGTTTTAGACAAAATCATAAAAAACTGTACACCAGGAAAAAAAATCATAAAAGATAATTACTATAAATATTTGAGATTCATAATATAACATGGAACGATATATTATATACGCGATCTTTGTATACTTATTTTATATGTTTTACCTCTTATATTAAAAATTATAAATTGGGTAAAGTATATTTTTTGTTTTTGAAGTTTAGCAAAAGTTTCGAAAATAATTTTAAGTTTTATTTTATTTTAATTTTGTCCCAAAAGTTTTTTATTTGCATCAAATATATCATCGACGGCTAAATTTTCAAAAAATTTAAGACCAATCTAACAATAATGTATAAAAATTATGCTTGATTTGTTTGTGTTGAGAGTTGTTCTTATGAAATTGTTGTTGAATTTATCTTAAATTTTTTGAAAAATTAGCCGTCATGGATATATTTGATGCAAATCGAAAACTTTTGGGATAAAATTGAAACAAAATAAAACTTAAGAATATTTTTAAAGCTTTTTATCAAACTTTAAGGACAAAAATTATACTTTATTATTTTTATTATATTTTTTCTTTTCGAAGAGAATTAAGACCAAGAGATTTTTTTTTGTGTCAGATGGATTAGACAACCCCTAATCATAAGTATTACTCATATATTATACACGCACACAACATACTCACACACACTATATAAGTTCATTTAAGGATTCATTTTTCTTCTCATAGAACTTGAACCCAGGTGCAACTACTTGCGAGACAGCAGATCCTTGCCACTAGCATCAAGCCTCGGCTGCAAGACCAAGAAATAATCCGTGTGTCTGTGGTGACTAGGCTTTTTATTTCACAACAATTGGGCTTATGCCCAAAACGAAATCTTATGTATTTTGAGACAGTTGAAAAGATGAGACAGGCCCTCAACGACGGAGTGGTGGCTAGAAGATGAAGAGTGAAGACCTCCTCCTAGTGCCTGGAGAGAAGCTTGAGTGAGATCCGGTTTATTGTCCGGGTAGGGCGGTTTCCCCGCTTCTGTTACCACAGCCGCCTCTCCATTGCCGGTAACTGCCGCATGTGTCTTGTCGAGGTCGGGAAGTCTCCCAAGCCTGTTGCTTCTTGCGCCATGCCTGCTCTTCCTGGTCGGCTTCTTATTCTTCTTCTTTTGCTTCTTGAATGATTAGCTGTTGTAGTTCGTCCTTTTGTTGATTATATGCATAGGATTTCATTTTGGTGTCCCTCTTGTATTGTGATTGCCGGATACGGTTATGACATGTTGGAATTTGATCATGTTCATGATTAGAGGGATTCGGCACATTATGATGATTTCTTTTTTCTTTAATTGATTTCCACTGGCATGTACAAAACTTTGTTATTAACAGTTTATGTCCAAATTTGTGCTTCCTTGAACATATTATGAAGTTTGATCGGGTTACGATTTTGCCTTGTTGACATGATGTAGTTTGCAGAGGATGGTAATGAAATATCATTTAGCTTTAATCCAGTTATCTTTGGTGCTTTTTTTATTTTATATATGTTTTTAAAAAGAACAAACTTTCAAACCGTTGTTTCTGTGTTTAGTAATTATCCGTGTCAATTGTTAATTTTGCAGATTTCTCACTAGTTCTCCCTTTCTCTCTTTGCACACTGGTTCTAATCGTGGTCGGTTCACTGAAATGAAGAGATCTGTGGTAGATAAGAACCTTGGACCTTTGGTGAAGACTGTGATGACTCGTTGCATTCAATGTACAAGGTAATATTTTGCAAATCTAATTGTGTGAATTTTGGATATAAAGGTGCTATTTCTTTTTGTATCAAAATAAATAAATAAAGGTTCTGTGTAGTGGAAGTCAGGAATGCATTATGTTATACAAGCTATGATTATATTGTTCTAGATAAGTAACTTCCACTTTAATCGTTTGTATCATGTTTATTTGTGGAATAATCTTTAAAAGAATTAAGCATCCCCTTATTCTAAAATGAGTCAGTGGTCGATACCACATTATGGAAGATTTTGAAAAAGATTATGTATTAAACTAATTTACATGGAGTGAAAATTGCCTTCCTTGGAGATATGTTAATCTGATTTTCATTTTGTTCCTGTTTGGGCTGGCTTTGGCTTCTTTTAAGTTGTCTTAAACTAATTTACATGAAGTAAAAATTACCTTCCATTTTATGTTTTCACTTACTCACTTGAATGCTAAATGTTGTGTAAAGCAATGTTATGTGGTTTGCTAAAAGGCTCTTGTGAAATTCCTTTTTTCCCCCCAAACAGGTGTGTTAGGTTTGCAACAGAGGTTGCTGGGGTTCAGGATCTTGGCATGTTAGGTCGTGGCAGTGGAGAGGAGACTGGGACATATGTTGAGAAACTTATGACAAGTGAACTTTCTGGAAACGTGATAGATATCTGTCCTGTTGGAGCACTCACGTCGAAACCTTTTGCTTTTAAAGCCCGAAATTGGGAATTGAAGGGAACAGAAAGCATTGATGTTACTGATGCCGTTGGATCCAATATTCGAATTGACAGCAGAGGACCTGAAGTCATGCGTATTCTCCCTCGTCTAAATGAGGTTTGATCTGATGAAAATATTTTACTTAACTGTTTGTGGTTCTTTCTTGTGGTTGCTAAGGCTCCAATTATTTTTGTGGCACTTAAATTTATTTGTTTCTGTAAACAAAAATCATCACTCTGTTGATACACTAAGCTGTTGTTAGTCTGCAGATGTTTAAGGAGCACTTGATCCTCTTGTGGGTGAGATATTGGAGGGACAGTAAGGTTTTAACATGTTAATGTATTTTTGGTGGGGTTGCATTCCCTCATTAGTTTTTCACTCAACAGGATCCTGTGGGGGTGGGGGGGGGAAGGGGAGGGGATGGGAGATTAAGGTGCTTTACCTAGACTCCCTGCATGCCTTATATTGGACCCCACAAACTTTGGCCTGCAAAATTTTTGTTGTTCAACATATTTTTTCATAGTTCCATGCTTCTTTGTCATTGTTACTGTAGCACCTTTTTTCTTCTGTCTAGAAGGTTCATTTTTATATTTATAGTTTGCCGATATAGTTTATTCTGCATTCCCTTTGCAGGACATAAATGAAGAATGGATTTCAGACAAGACCCGCTTTTGTTACGATGGTTTGAAGAGGCAGAGGTTAAATGAACCTATGATTCGTGGTCCTGATGGACGTTTTAAGTCTGTCAGCTGGCGCGATGCCCTTGCTGTGGTAGCTGAGGTTGCCCACAAAGTTGAACCAGAAGAAATTGTTGGAATAGCTGGCAACTTTCCGATGCTGAGTCCATGATTGCACTAAAAGATTTTGTAAATAAGATGGGATCAAATAATGTGTGGTGTGAAGGCATTGGTGAAAATACTAGTGCAGATTTGAGATCGGGATATATTATGAATACTAGCATTGCTGGTCTTGAGAATGCAGATGTCTTTCTGTTGGTTGGTACCCAGGTATATCACTAGTCTCTGATTTTAGCGAGTCATTTCTAAATATTCCTTATATACGTCTTTCTAACTTTGCTGATGATCAAATGGTTCTTGTTTTATTCAAATTCCATTTCTTTTTAGTAGTTACCGTGTCCATGGACTTGATTCTATAACTGTTATTTTGGGGTTTATACGCATGGGTAGGTTTAGAGAATACAAGACTATCAACAACAAAGAATTTTTGTGAAGTATTCTATATTTTTGCTGAGTTCATCTACTATTTACACATTGTGCTTTCTTGGGTGCATTATTTTTTTGTATTTGGTTATCTAATACTATCTTGTGTGTTTAATATCAAATTTGCAGCCAAGGGTGGAAGCTGCTATGGTTAATGCCAGAATACGCAAGACTGTCAGAGCAACTCAAGCCAAGGTTGGGTACATCGGTCCTGCTACTGATTTCAACTATGACCACCAACATCTTGGTACTGGCCCCCAAACACTACTTGAAATTGCTGAGGGCCACCACCCATTCTCCAAGACTATATCAAATGCCAAAAACCCTGTTATCATTGTTGGTGCTGGAATCTTTGAGAGAAAGGACCAGGATGCAATTTTTGCAGCTATTGAAACCATTGCAAAACAAGGGAAAGTTGTCAGACCTGATTGGAACGGCCTTGATGTATTACTTCTTCATGCTGCCCAGGCTGCTGCACTTGACCTTGGACTTGTGCCTCAATCTGAAAAAAGTCTCGAGTCTGCAAAATTTATATCTTTGATGGGTGCCGATGATATAAACTTGGACAAGATCCCAGCTGATTCTTTTGTTGTTTATCAAGGTCACCATGGTGACAAGAGTGTTTATCGTGCCAACATCATTTTGCCAGCTGCAGCATTCAGTGAGAAGGAAGGAACCTATGAAAATACTGAAGGATGCACTCAACAAACTCTGCCTGCAGTTCCAACAGTGGTGACTCCAGGGATGATTGGAAGATAATTCGGGCTCTGTCTGAGGTGTCTGGAATCGATTTGCCCTATGATTCAGTTGGTGCTGTTCGTGCTCGAATCAAGATTGTAGCCCCAAACCTACTGCGCCAAGATGAGAGAGAACCAGCTACATATATTACAAATTTTTTTTAAACAAGTGCGCACAATCACACTTCCTCAAACAACAAAAGAATTGTAATTATAATTATAATTATATATAGATGAAAACTCAGATCCACTGTACCCGAGTTTTCACCTTATATATAAATAGATAAATAAGAGATGAAAATAGATTATTTAAAATTCAAAAATCAAAATATATGATTTTGAAAAAGATTTGATGCTAACTGAATAACCGAAGATAGATATTTAAATTTAAAATTTTAAACACTTGGATAAGCTTCATCCGCAAAGTAATTCAGCTACAAAGATAATTAATCGGTTAGATAAACTTCATCCGCTAAGTAATTCAACTATAAATAAGAGCTATTCTTGTTTAGTGTTCATCTGTTTTAACTGATTGCTTGTGTTGGCTAATACGATAATGGCAGGTGGTTTCATAGAGAAGGGGTCTTCCGAAAAGAACTATCCTGGAAAACTCACTTTCAGAGTCTTCATAACATGTGTCACCGCTGCATTTGGAGGTCTTATCTTTGGATATGACTTGGGCATTTCAGGTGGAGTCACCTCCATGGATCCTTTTTTGAAGAAATTCTTCCCTGATGTGTACGCAAAGGAGCACAACATTAAGCCCACTGATAACCAATATTGTAAATTTGATAGCCAAGTGCTCACACTCTTCACTTCCTCTCTCTATTTGGCTGCTCTTGTGGCCTCAATCTTTGCATCCAAGGTAACTCGAGCCTTCGGTAGGCGCCTCACCATGATCTCCGGCGGTGTTCTCTTTCTCGCCGGTGCAGCTTTGAACGGCTTCGCCCAGCAAGTTTGGATGCTTATTGTTGGCCGCATGTTGCTAGGTTTTGGAATCGGATGCGCCAATCAGGTACTACTAATAATAATAATTATCTGTATGATGTTTCTTCCTAATTCATAATAATCATTACATGTTTTTATTCGTTGATAGTCTGTGCCGATCTACGTATCCGAGGTTGCTCCATACAAATACAGAGGAGCACTTAACATGTTGTTTCAATTGGCAATCACCATTGGCATTTTTGTTGCCAATATTCTGAACTACCTTTTTGCCAAGATGGAGAACGGCGAAGGGTGGCGCTATAGCTTAGGTTTGGCAGGAGTCCCTGCAATAATGATCATCATCGGTGCAATGTTTCTTCCTGACTCACCAAACTCGTTGATCGAGCGTGGACAAGCTGAGAAGGCCAAGGAGGAACTAATCAAGATTCGTGGAACCGATGATGTTGACGAGGAGTTTAAGGATCTTGTTGCTGCCAGTGAAGCCTCCAAACAGGTCAAGCATCCTTGGTCTTCTTTGCTCAAAAGTGAGTACAGGCCTCACCTCACCATGGCCATAGCCATTCCCTTCTTCCAACAACTCACTGGCATGAATGTCATCACATTCTATGCTCCTGTTTTGTTCAAAACTATTGGCTTTGGTGGAACTGCTTCCCTTATGTCTGCCATGATTACCGGAGGTTGTAACGCCCTTGCCACCCTTGTTTCCATCTTTACCGTTGACAAGGTTGGCAGACGAAAGCTTTTTCTCGAAGGTGGTGCTCAAATGTTTATCTGTCAGGTATATATTAGTTACATCTGTTTCATTAACTAAAATAAAAATTTCATTATTAATATTATTGCTGGTATATATATATAAGTTTAATTTGTTGTGTATGTGTGTATGTATAGCTTGTGATCGCAGCTGCAATAGGTAGCAAATTTGGAACAGATGGAAACCCTGGAGTTCTTCCCAAGTGGTTTGCCTTAACTGTTGTGGTATTCATATGTATCTACGTGGCGGGATTTGCATGGTCGTGGGGTCCACTAGGATGGTTGGTACCCAGTGAAATATTCCCGCTTGAAGTTCGATCGGCAGCTCAGAGCGTCAACGTGTCAGTTAATATGATCTTCACCTTTGCCATTGCCCAAGTTTTCACTGCGATGTTGTGCCATATGAAGTTCGGGCTCTTCATCTTCTTTGCATTCTTTGTGATTGTTATGAGTATCTTTATCTACAAGTTCTTGCCAGAGACAAAGGGTGTTCCCATTGAAGAAATTTCTCTTGTGTGGGAGAATCATCCATATTGGAACAAATTCGTCAAGTCATCTGCTCAAAAGAACAAAATTGCTGCTCCAGATTCCCAAGTTTAGGATTCCATAATAATTAATTAAATAGTATGTCTTTTTTTTTTATCAAAGATAGGAGACTGGAATCTGTTAATTGAGTAAGTGGAGATTATATCATTCGAACTATAACTAATTGGCTAAATAGTATGACTATAATCTATTATTTTTAATTAATCAATTAAATAGTATAACTATCATCTACCATTTTCAATTAATTATTGCAAATAGTATATATTCACTATTTATTTATTATTAATTTAAAATTATATAAAAAAATCAATGATCAATTGAATTCGCATTGATAATATTATTTTTTAGATAATTTTTTTATTATATTTTATATAAATTTGTTAAAGAAAAAGTGACGTTGTCAAAATAAAAGTATTATTATCTCTTATAAATAAATTATTATTTCTTAACTTCTCAAAATAAAATTCATTTAGA
>NC_029774.3:122957306-122977488 GCF_000817695.3 Arachis duranensis
ATTTAGAGTTTTTTTTTTTTTTTACAATCTGCATGTTTGGCACCATTTTAGAAAGAATTCCGTTAGAGACACAGTTGATATTCTACTAAATCGAATATTTTTAATAATATTTAACTGATAATATGCGGTTATTTATCTTTTTCTAAGGCAAAATGCATAAATAAATAAAGTAGAATTTAAATTACTCAATTACAACATTCGGATAATGATTATATTTTTTGAACTGATAAAAAAATAAAAGATAAACAAAAAGATAAAGATTTAAACGGAATTAAAAAAGATAAATTGAAATTGAAATAGAAACGAAAAGGATATATTGAAATTGAATACAAAGAGAATTATTCTACTCTATCCAATTTCTTGACGCAACAAGAAAGGAAATTGAATCGAAGGACTTCTCAATCTTCTATCCAATTCCCTGACGCAACAATAGAGCCTTCTCAACTTCAATTGTCCACACCATGGTTTCATTACGAAACCAAAAGAAAATTTTAAATCTCTAAATCATTCTATACTACGACTACCCTCGTTTATGAGATATTTATAACTTCTTATTAGGTTAAAATATAGAAAAGCTCTAAACTCACAAACATAAACCCCAATCTAATAATTAAATATACAAAATCAAAATACATCAAATTAAATTAAAACATTCTAAAAATATAAACTAATATCTTTTAAATAATACTTGAACTCTTCATATTACGAATATTTAAAACATGTATCAAAACTTGTTTTAATTATATAAATTGTTATAGAGTATAGAAATTTTAAAATTTATACATAAACTATTACAAATTATCGCAATTTATACTTATATTAAATTGTAAATAGACCGCTAGAGACTAAGAGTTTTTACATAAAATAAATAGCAAAATAAAAAACTACGTGGAAGGGAATCGCAGATTCACATCCATTAAGTTAAATCATATCCTCACCCAAATCATAAACCAGGCCCAAATTAAGTTAAAAGGCTCAATCCAGCAGATTGGCCTTCACCACTTATCCGACCTTCTTCAAGAGGTAGGGTTCGATGTAAGCAGGCACTTAACACTTATCTAAGTGAATAACTGCTTCCGTAAATCTCTCTCCCACTTCTAGAAGGGAGATCCTAACAATCCTAAGATAAAGAGACGGTTATCCACCATCAGAAGTGGAACTACTTCAGCGTGGTTATTGGCTCGTCTCCTATAAATACCCTGACACACTCTGGTACATCTAGGTTCCAATACACTTAAACCTACTTAACCCTTTGCTGACTTAGGCATTGGAGTGTCTTGCAGGTACCACCTCCCACCTTTCCAAACACACAACTCGAACGACGGCTCGCTGACGTAGGATAACCGGAGGCCACCTTCCTTCAACGTTTGGACCTTCCATTCGAGCCCAATCATTCGGTTTTAAGTAAGTTTCAGGACATTGGCGCCATTGCCGGGAACCTAGAGCTCAACCCTTGATAATGGTGGATGATCAACATCTAGAAGGATAAATTGCGTCCAACTTCAGAAAAAAAATGGAGGCCTCTTGGAAAACAAGTTACAACGACGAAGAGAATCGGAGAGCCAACTCCAAAAAGAGCTTCACAATAGAAGAGAGATTGAAGATAAATCAAGAAAACTTGAATCCGAGCCAAGGGAAAAAGAAAGTCAGGATGACAAAGGCTTAGTCTTCATTGGAGGGGACGATCTTTTCTTTAAAGAGGTCATACGCGCAAAGGTCCCAAGAAATTTCCAACATCCCAACGTAGATTCCTGTGATAGATCTACTGATCAACATAACCATTTGAGCAATTGCAAAGAAGTCTCCAGATCAAAAAATACTCTACAAAATCCAACCTCTTTTCGAGCTCACAGAGAAAAGGCCAACCTCTTTCAAAGGTTAAACTCTACAATGAGGTTAAAAATCTCCAAGCTTACAAAGGAAATTCTGACCTCTTTTAGAGCTCATACAGAAAAGTTCGACCTATTTTAAAGGTCAAACTCTACACTGAGATCAAAAACCTTCAGGCTGATAAAGAAAAATCCGACCTCTTTTTGGAGTTTATGAAAAAAAATCCGACCTCTTCCATGATCAACTCTACAAAGAGGTCAAAAACCTCGAAGCTTACCTGAAAGAAAAATCCGACCTTTTCTAGAGATCCAAGCTTATGAAGAAAATCTGACCTCTTCTGAGAATTCAAGTCTACAAATAAAAATCCAATCTCTTTAAAAGCTCACAATAAAAAATCCGACCTCTTTTAAAGGTCAGACTTTACAACAAGGTCGGATAAGCTTAAAGCTTACAAAGAAATTCCGACCGCTTTCTCGAGGTATGACTTCAAGAGCCAGATCCCAAGCATAAATGGCCATAAAGAGGTCATACGAAGAATTTTTCAACTGGCGACTTTGTCCTAATCCAAAATGACATCGAGCCAAAATCGGATGAAGAAAAGCCAACACCAAAATGAAGAGATCCCAACAAAGTCACTTATGACTTGGAAAAGAACTACTAAAACATATCCAACTTACTCGAAAACGATTTACCTAGATTGTACCATATCTACAACAAAAGGGATACTACAGCTAGAAACCGCACCTTACTCCCTAATGCACACTTTTTCTGACTTTAAGTGACAAAATCCAAAGTGGTGTAAGAAGTTATAAATGCAAATCGTGGTCCGACCTCATTAAGCCACTTGTACTAAAACAAGCTGGCAAGGGGCAAACCTAAAATGAATCGCAAAAATAACTTGAGGACAACGTGATCATAATCAAACATCAACACAAAGAGAATGTAACCCGACCTCACAACAATTTGTTTAAAACAAATTGAAAAAGGATGGTGGTTTGTAAGAATGCCTCCTCAAGCCAAGAGATAAGTATCCGACCTTACTAGATTGACACAACAAGTATAAAACAAGTTACCTGACCTCCCAGAAAGAGAGTCCAAAACAACTTGTAAAAATCACATAGCAACAAATAGTAAGATTCAAGAATGACATGACTAATTGCTTGAGTCTAACTTCATAAAGTTCGACCTCGAGCAGGGGGGCACTATTCATGCACTGGCTTATTATAAGAGCCAAGTCCAAAATTATTAAAAATCCGATCAACAATCTACAAAGATTAAGAGACTAGATCTACTTTGGCAGTTATGCCCGACTTAATATACCCGACTTGTATCCAGAGTTCAAAACTTACTCTCGACCTTATCCGTCTGATTTGGTGTGTAGAATCTTAACTACACCTACAAATATTCCAAACAAAGTGCACCTTCGCCGTAGAAGCAAGGAAATTTTTGGGGTTCATGCTCACCAAAAGGGGGCATTGAAGCTAACTCGACCTACTTAAAAGGAAGCTCGACTTCACATGGACTGAGGAATTCGAACAAGTCTTTCAAGAATTCATACAATTCTTGTCTCACCCTTCAATTATTACCCAACCTGAAATGGGAGAATAACTCGTTCTATATTTAGCTATGGCTGACAAAGCAGTAGCCTCTGCTTTATTCAGAGAACATGATGATGGGAAAAAGCTTGCCTACTTTACCAATAAGGTACTACAAAGAGCTTAGCTCATCTATTAGAAATTGAGAAAGTTGCATATGCTTTGGTCCTGGTATCCTAGAGATTGTGGTCCCACTTTCAAGCTAAAACCATCAAAGCCCGAACCAATCAGTCCATGAAGCATATCCTTCAAAAAAAATGGATAGTGCAGGGTAGATGCTACAGTGAGATATGGAGCTATTCGAGTTCAATTTGAAGTAGGGGTGTACATGGGTCGGGTGAAGCCGGATTTGATGGGACCCAGACCCGACCCGACCCGAAATATACACTGGGTCTATTTATTAAACCCGAACCCGACCCTAGACCCGATGAAATCAATACACTTTTGGGCCACAATTATACCGGGTGAAAACCGGGTGAAACCGGGCCGTTAACATTACATTACATTGATACCTTCTTGTAAGCTAACATGTAAAAATATCCAAATTTTCAAGACTCCAACCATTATTTAACATGGTAAAATTCACTTAGAAAAATATAACAAGAACCAACCCTTCTTTAAAATTAAAGCATAACCACAATCAATACTAAAACAAAACCACAATCAATACTAATATTGTCTAATAATACCAAATATTTAAATCAATACAAATAACACAATATTATGCATTAGTTTAAAGTCTTATGCATTCTAAACATAAAACATTAACTTATAGTCTTATAATGACTAATAACACAAAATATTAAGGTTTACAATACTTAAATTCCACATAAAAATAGTCATGATCCATAACTAATAACACAAAATATTAATTGTATATGATGACCGGGCCACCGGGCCGACTTCGGATGACCTGAGCTATGGCCCGGACCTGACACAAAATAATGACCGGGTCTATTTTTGAGACCCTTACCCGACCCTAAACCCGATGAAATCACACCAAATTAGCCCCTAAAGTGTTCGGGACCGGGCCGGGCCGGGTCTGTGCACCCCTAATTTGAAGCACGAAGCTCGCGGTGATCAAGTCACATTACTTGGCCGACTTCCTTGCGGAAAGAACAAAAAGGGAGCTCCATGACTAAGGGATAAATCATCAAACAAAGCTGATAGTAGGACAGGGATCATCCTAAAAAATGAAGAAGGAAAGATCAGGCATATAAGCCAAGAGCATAATGGTCAAGTTGATACCCTCTCCAAGCTAGCCAGTACAAAACCTGGGATAATAATAAAATCCCGATTCAAGAAACACTACAGTTACCTTCAGTATCAAAAGAAGTCAACAAGATGAACATCCTCACAATTTAGGGATAGATGACTCCAAGCATTGAATATATCAAATTCAAAATCCTTCCTTAAGAGTAAAGGAAGGTAAGAAAATTAATGAAAGAAGCTCAGCATTACATCTTAGTCTGTAATATTTTCTATAAAAGAGGGATCTCAACACCTCTATCAAAGTGCGTCCTGACTTCGAATACAAGAGGTTCTAGATGAAACCCAAAGTGAAATCTATGGAATTCATCTGGGGCAGGTCACTAGCAAAAAGGTGTTATGAGCTGCCTTCTACTAACTGACTTTTCAGAACTCACACAAATGTTATAAGCATATGAAAACGACTCAAACTACTACTGAAGAATCTCCTTTTGACATGCATATGGCACAAAAGTCATGATTCCCATTGACATAAATAAAGAAAAACAAAGGGCAACATTCTACAATGAGGTTGGTAACATTCAAGCTCAAAAAGAAGAGCTCGACCTCCTTTCAAAAACTTGAGAGTAAACTTGGATAAGAAAAGAGATTTTGAGACAAAGGATGACTACGAGATTCGCCATAAATGACCTTATCCTGATAAGAAATAATATCGAGTTACAAAGGTTGGGCGAAAGAAAGCTGACAACAAACTGGATATGACCCTACAAGATTACTGAAATCTTAGAAAAGGGTTACCACAAAGTGTCTGACTTCAAAGGTGATGAACTACCCAGGTTGCGACACACCTCTAACACAAGGAGATAATACAATTTCTTATGGGGATTGATTTTCTACAATTAAAACACACCAATTGAAGCTCGATAAACTGCAAAAATCACGGGTCGATCCTATAGAAATCGCCTGGATGAAGCGACGAGGAACCAATTGGTGGAAAGAAGTTACACCTCGAAACAGCTCGAACCAAACGAGTTGAAAAAGTTGTGTTTAGAACAAGTCGCAAAAGTAACTTAACTAAATATGCCCCTCGAGGCATAAATACGATTAACAACTCGACCCACACGAGTAACAAATGAATCGTACAAAATTTCAAATCCACGATATCATCTCTACAAGTTCCAAAAACAAACGACCTAGTCGTATAAAATGGAACAATTTCACAAAGACAAGTTGTCCAAAGAAAACTTGTTCTAGCATTCACAACAACATAAGGACAACTCGGATTAAACGAGTTGTGCCAATCAACCATATTTTTAACGAAATTGTGTTAAACACAAGTCGTGTCTATCTAAAAGCAAAACTTTAAAAGTGATTTGTATAAAAACAAATCATTAAAGTAAAGCATTAAAAAGTGATTTGTATCAAAATAAATCACTAAAGTAAAATCAAAACAAAAGTCCTTCAACCAAACGACTCATACAAAAACGAGTTGGAAAAGAAAAAAAAAGGATTGTAAACGAATTGTATCATACACAAGGATAACAACCTTGTAAAAAATTAGAAAGGGGAGGGAATAAGTATATAATTCCTTCACCTAAGGCGCCAATTTATGCTCGACAAAGCGCAAAAATCACGAGCCGACCTTTTTAATGGTCACTCGGATAAAGCGACGAGTTTCAAATTAGTGTCCAATGGTTATAATACGGCTTGATGATTTAAAATAACTCAAGCTCATGAGTTGAACAAAATCGAGTAAAAAATAACCATATGATCAAAGCAATTTGTATTAAAACAAATCGCGCAAAAAAACTTGATATATAACGAGTTGTGCATAAAAAAAGTGACTTGTATAAAAAAATAAGTCACCTATAAATGACTCGAATCAAACGAGTTGAACAAGTCATTGAAAGGCTTCATTTGATAATCCTATGCACTTAATTGCTCGAGTCCGGCTCTATAAAGCTAGACCTCGAGCAGGGGCATAATGGATAAAGCAATAAAAGTCCGATGTCCATAAAGATGATCTGATACTTTAATAAACAAGTTGTACTTAAAACAAGTTGTGAAGTCCTAGAAATAGCTCAAATTTAAATGAGTTGTATGAAATTAGATCAAGAAATAGCCACGTTTTAATTAAACAATTTGAAATGAAACAAATCGTAAAACCTTAAAACAACTCGTATCGAACGAGCTAGACGAGGTTATACTCAGAAATAATTACGAGTTTTGAAATAAATGATTTGTATCAAAATAAGTCGTAAGAAATCAGAACTATAAGTTTCAAAAATTATTTGTATTAAAACAAGTCATGCAGCTGCTCGAACTAAAACGAGTTGCCTGAAATCCGACCGAGAAAAATTTATGTCTCAAAATAAATGATTTGTACCAAAAACAAAGTCGTGCAACAAATCTACAATCTTCAAAACAGCTTGGTATAAAACGAGTTGTATAAAATCAAATATTCTCTGATTAAGCAAGATGTGCTAAAATCAATCATACAGAGTTTACAAGCCTTAAATAACTCGGAAAGAATGAGTTATACAAATCAGTTCTAAAAAAAAGACTTGGTAAAAAATAAGTCGTATAAAGAAAACAAGTCATACAGAATGTGAAAGAGACTTGTATTATTAGGTCACCAAACGACAATGCTTAGGAAAGTAACAACTACACTATAATAAAGTGATACCACACGGAAAAAGTGCGCAAATGATTACGGAGTAATGTTATGAAAATGTTACATTATCCAAATCATGTTGAGTCGACCGACCTCCTTGGCTTCAGACCTTAAAACTACTAAACTGCTCAGCACTTCGACTTGGTCATGTAATTGCTCGAGTCCAACTTCATTAAGTTTGACCTCGAATAGGGACACTGTTCACACCCTGACCCAAACCATAAGCCAGGCCCAAATCAAGTTAAAAGGCTTATTCCAGCAGATTGGCCTTCACCATTTATCCGACCTCCTTCAAGAGGTCCGGTTCGACGTAAGCAGGCACTTAACACTTATCTAAGTGATTAACTGCCTCCGTAAATCTCTCTCCCACTTTTAGAAGGGAGATCCCAACAACTCTAAAATAAATGGACGGTTATCCACTATCAGAAGTGGAACTACTTCAGCGGTGGTTATTGGCCCGTCTCCTATAAATATCCTGACACACTCAGGTACATCTAGGTTCCAATACACTTAAACCTGCTTAACCCTTTGCTGACTTAGGCATTGGAGTGTCTTGCAGGTACCATCCCCACCTTTCCAAACACACAACTCGAACGGCAACTCGCTGACGTAGGATAAGTCAGAGGCCACCTTCTTTCAACATTTGGGCATTCCATTCGAGCCCAATCATCTGGTTCTAGGTAAATCCCGGAACAATAATCAACATTCTCTTTTATGACAATCTTATATTGACGACCATATGAATATTTAGTCGACTTTAACTATATATTTTTGTTGGATTTATATTTTAAAAATATAATAAATAAATAAATATAATATAACTACGAAAATAAAATAAAGTCAATCAATAAATTTTAATCTGACAAAAATATATATAAAATAAAGTAGGATGTATAACAAGTTTAAAACAATTTTTCTTTTTATCCATTAAATTTTTTTGTTACGAGATCAAATTTATTAAATTAAACTCAGTTTACATTGGTGGTGTTTGTGATTCGATTTAGTTATCTTACTTTAATTTAAATAAAAACCCAACTATATATTTTAAATAAAATCAATATCAGTTTGATTCGATTCTTTTTTGAAAATTTTCTAATAAAATAAACAAATGTATATAAATTTGATAAGCCTATTTGATTTTTTATGTTGACTACTTTTATAAATATAAGACAAAATCTTATTATCTAATGTTTTTAATAAGAGGTTAAATTAAAATAATTAATGTTTTTTATTTTCAATCTTTTGTCTTCCAAAAATAAAAATATTTGATTTTTTTAATTAGAATATATATAGTTGAGTTTATTAATGTTTTTTTATTTTCAAAATCAAATTAAACTGAATAAAAAAAATTTAATGGATAAAGAAAAGTTGTTTTAACATCATTATACATCCTATTTTATTTTATATCTCTTTTTATCAAATTTATTAGAAAGTAAGAGAAACAGTAAAAAAAAAAGTTTGTGTCTATTTAAATTGTGTAGAATAATACAATATAAAAAAATATTTATAAATATTAAAAAAATTGAAATAATAAAGATATAATATTCTATAATAAATATTTAAATATGTTAAATAATTATAATAAAAACTAATTAATTCTAATATATTCTAATAAATTATAATTATAATTATATATAAATAGATAAATAGAAGATGAAAATAGATTATTTAAAATTCAAAATTTAAAAATTAAAATATATGATTTAAAAAAAATTTGATGATAACTGGATATTAGAAGATAGATATGTAATCACTTGGATAAGCTTCATCCGCAAAGTAATTCAGCTACAAATATAATTAATCAGTTGGATAAGTTTTACTCGCTAAGTAATTCAACTATAAATAAAGGCTATTCTTCTTTAGTGTTCATCTGTTTTGACTGATTGCTTGTGTTCATCTGATAAGTTATGCATAATTTAAAACTCTTTCTCTTCTTTTTCTTCATCTTCTACCATTTCTTTTTTTTCTATTATCATTACCATCTTCTTGTTTTTTTTAATTATTCATCTTTTCTTTTTTGTTTTACTTTCTCAAGTGTTTTCTTGTTTTACTTTCTTAACAAGAATAAAAACAAAAAATTAAACAAAAAAGAAGAAGAAACACATAATGTTACAAAATTACTTGGAAGAGGATGAACTTACGTTCATTTAACTAAAAGAAAAAAATAAGAAAAAGAAGAAGAAGAAGAAAATGCAGCATTAGAAGAAACATTTTTTTGTATTTACAGTAAATTTGGGTATAACACGAAGATATTTGGGTGTATTTTTATTCTGATAAGTTTTGCATAATTTAAAACTCTTCCTCTTCCTCCTCATTTTCTACTGCTTCTTCTTCCTTATCTTTTTATTTCCTTTTTTATAATTCTTTTTGAGAGAAAAAATCAAACAAAGAAAAAAAATGCATAATATTACAAAATTAATAGAAAGAGGAAGTGAAAAAAAATGCAGCAATAATAATAATAAAAAAATCACCATAAAGATGAAAACGTAAAGAAAAAGAAGAAGGAAAAGGAGTAGGAGAAAGAACATAAAATACAAATGTTAAAAAAAACTATTTCTCTATTTAAAATTGAGAAAACACGTATTTATACGCTTTTTAAATTAAAAATTATTTTTATTAAATTTAAATTGACTTATATAAATTTATATGCAAAAAAAAAATTTGTATATATAACAAGTCTCATAGTACATATGGCTTATTCATACTGTGAATAATAAAGTGTTAATAATGTAAGCATGAATTGATTTGAGGGCGCTTATTATATGTGACACGTATGTTGATATAGAAAACTTAGGAAGCGTGATTTGTTAATTTAGCAGATATAAAGCGTTTGCACGCATGCATCAAATCTTCCATATTGAATTTTTCTTTGACTATATATTTAATTACTTATTTAAATATAAATTTACTCGCCAAAGTATAACTATCCCTTCGAGTCTTCAACTTTCTACCATTCAACTATGAAATTTTAAGTTTTTATCCGCTTTGATATTAATTTTTCGATAACAATAAAGAGACAAAAAAATATCAGTCTAAATAGTTTAATTTTTTTATTTAATATTTATTTATTATAAAATATATTAAATAAAATAAAAAATAATAAATTTTGATAATTTTTAATTAAAAATTTTTATTTTTTAAAATTTTTCGTTAACATAAACTAACTTCATGTTTGTTTATTAAATGGAGGAGCGCAAATTGTAAGGTCCTACATCGGTTGGGGAGGAGAACGAAACATACTTTATGTTCGGTTATGCGGTTATCGGACGGTTCGGATGGAGTTTGTGGAACTGGGAACACTTCGATCTCGATCGCGCTGGGACCCGGTCAGCCGGGTAGCCGAGCTCTCGTTGTGGAAGGAGGGGGTGTCACCTACAAAGACACTCCGACGCTCTAGTCAGTTAGTATGCAGGTGAGAAATGGGTTAGGTGGAATGTGTGACGTATCTTGGGGGAGGGGTAGGACCCTCCCCTTATTTACTGTGTCAGATGCGGGTCCCACAAGGGCAGGACCCTCTTTCTGCGAAACATCCTCGCACAGCTGTGGTGATCAGCTGTCCCGGACACGTGTTCGGGTCGGGTATGAGCGCATCACCCGACCATTTTGGTCGGGTGGTTAGTGGGTCGGGTCGGCCCAGGTTCCCTTTGGGCCAGGCCGTAACAGTGCCCCCGACGCGTCGGCAACAGCCGCGTGGGCTGTTGGGAGCGTGTTGTTTCTGACCTCATGCGTTGTCGCCAAGCCGGCCGTCCGTGGAGGGGACGCCTCTCTTGCGCGCGTGTCTGTTTGTTGCTGGGGCGATCGGTTATCGCCTCGTTCTTCGTGTGGAGCATTAAATGCTCATAATGGGTTTTAAAACCCTTGGTGCAAAGACTAATATGCCCCTCGGCTTTCGCGCTCCTTTTGGTGGTGGTTTTAAAACTGTTCTGCAATGCCTTTGGGATCCATTTGACGATTATCTCTCCGCTTCCGATTCTGCCAACCTCCATCTTCTTCTCCCTCATTAGTTCCATGGCGTTGTTGTTGCTTTCCTTTCGAATTTTTGCTATCAGTGCAGGTAATTTCTTTTGTCTTCTTATTATTCTTTTGCTTCTGCCATTGCTTCCTTTTTGTGCATGCCGTATGTTTATCTTTGCATGATGGCTGATCTTAGGTCCTAAGTAGGTGTGTTAGGGGGGTTGCCATTCTAGAGTAACTTTGTTTGGGTCTTATCGTTTTTAACCGTGTTTAGCCTTAGTTGCGGAATAGACTGAGTCCGAGTACCCGACCTCTTAGACTGACTGGACGGTCCCCCCGTGTAGGTATGGCTCGCACCGCCTCCCGGGCTTCCCCTTCTCCCGCGGCGTACGACCCCTACGCCTGGGTTGTTTCTGATGTAAGGGACTCCCCCAATGAAATGGGCGAGGAGAAGCTCACCGAGTTTCGTTAAAACGAGTATCTATGCGGAGGAACCGACGAGGAGTCCAACTACGACATCTTCGTCCCGGCTCCTCAAGAACGCTTGTACGAGCTCAACTTCCATGCTCCCCGAGTTGCCGATTGGATTTGGTTCTAAAAATCCATGTTTACTCAAGTGGAGGTTCGTATTCCGTTTTCTGCTTTCCAAATGGCGCTTTTGGGCCGGATTTTCGTGGCACCGTCACAGCTGCATCCGAACAGTTGGGCTTCAATCCGCTGTTTCGAGATGGTTTGTGAATATCTCGAGCTGCCGGTGTCCGTAGATGTTTTTCTTTTCTTTTTCAACCTTACAAACCCTTCGAAGGAAGGGAAACATAAGAAGGGGTTCATGTCCTTCCGGTCTGCCCAGGGTCGGAGGATTTTTGGTTTGTTTGAGGACTCCTACCATGGATTCAAAGATAAATATTTCAAGGTCCGCCCTGTCAAAGGTCGTCATCCTTTTTGGTTGTCGTTGGAGGGGGCACGCCTCATCCCGACCTATTGGAGGGCGGGGTCCAATGCCTTCATTAAAGTATCCTACAAGGGTATGTCTGCGGTGGATAGGAAGATTGCCGATGTGTTACTGGCAATCTTCGGGAGGAATCACGTGAATCCTCACCTCCTCATGGGTGACCGGGAAGCCGGCTGGAGCTATATTTGTGAGAAGTCTTTACTTGCTTTGTCTTTAGTTTCTTGCTTTTCCCAATATTTCATTGCGACTAAAGAATTTTCTTTTCTTTTTACAGTGGGAATGTCTGCCGAGATAACGGGTCTCCCTAACTTGTTCCAAACCTTTTTATGCGCAAGTGACGACGAGGCGGGCAATGAAAAGTCGACTGCTCCCCCGGAGGACAAGAGCAAGGCCACTTCCGAGCAGGGGGCTGTGGCCGATGAGACCGGTACCTCGGCTCAGGGTGCCTTGGCTCAAAGTGACAAGGAAGTGCGCGTTTCCCCCTTCCGCAAAGTGGTCAGTACTGGGAGTTCGACGTCCAACCCCGCTGCCGATGATGAGGTGGAGGAGGTACCCAGCCTCAAAAGGAGGAGGACGTCCAGCAGTCCCGAGGGGGTTCTCACTGTGATGGAGAAAAATTTTGATGCCGGGAATTTTATAGATTCTCAATTGATCCCCGGGATTGAGGAGCACTTCCATGAGTCATCTCTTGCCGGGCAAGCGAGGTGGATGTATCGTACCCTCTTGCGTGGTGCAGTGATAGCTCGGAAGGCTGAGTTTGAGTTGTCAGGGATGGAACCCCTCCGCAGGAGGTTGGAGTCCGCTGGGAAGGCTAATAATGAACTTAAACGCAAAGTTGAAACTCTTCGGGAACAACTGACCCAATCCAATGAGAAGCTCGATACTGCCAAGAAGAAAGCCTCCGCTGCCGAGAAGAAAGCCTCTACCGCCGAGAAAAAATTAGAGGAGTCGGACGCCACGGTTTCCCGGCTTGTCAAGCGGGAAATGACTTTAGATAGTCAGTTGGCGTGGCTCAAGGGCGGGTGTCTGTGTTGGAGAAAGAGAAGGAGGCTGTCGAAAATGAGCTTGCAGCGTTGAAGACGAAGTATAAAGACGTCGTTAAGTAGGGGAAGGGCGCGATCCTGGCGACTGAGGAGGCCCTTAAAGCTCAGGTTAAAATTGTTGCTCCTGATTTCGACACATCGGCAATTGGCGTCTTCAAGGTGATCAAGGACGGCAAGATTGTTGACGTTCCTAAGAAATGATTTCTCTTGTTCTGTACGAAACTTTTGGTTAGCCGTCATGTTTTGGCTTTTGTGAACAGTTGGTTTCTTGGATCGTTTGCTCGTTTTATCATAGTTAATACTTTTTTATTTGCATGGTTGTGTTGTCGTTTATATTCACCGTTATTGGTTTATAGTTGTCGTTCGTTCTACCGTATTGGTGATATTTTGGCTGAGCCGGCTGAGCCAGGTCGTGGCTTTCCGTGTAGCCGTTTGCTATTGTGGTAGTTGATGGGCTCCCGGGGTGATCAGTCCCGGGGCCGTGTATCGTTGTCGCGTCGCGTGGAATTCGTTTGCGCAATGTGTTGTCCAGGAAAGGTGAACAAAACAAAAGAAATAAAACTTTGCACAAGTATATTTTAGTCGGTAATTGCACGAAAGGTCTATAGATTATAGCGAAAAGTACAATCCCATGAATTAAATACTGAGCTCGATTGGTCGGCATGTCGCCTCATGTGCTAAGAGTAAAATCTTCTCAAGTTGCTCGCGTTCCACGTTCTCGGGACTTCTTTGCCATCCAGCCTTTGCAACTTGAAGGCACCTTTGCCCATCGCTTCTTTAACTTTGTAGGGACCTTCCCAATTTGCCGCCAGCTTTCCCTCCCCCGGGGTCGGTAAGCCGATGTCATTGCGCCTCAGGACGATGTCGTTTGGCTAGAACTCTCTTTTGAGCACTTTGGTGTTGTAGCGTAGGGCCATTCTTTGCTTCAGTGTTGTTTCCGTCAAGTGGGCCATTTCTCTGGCTTCATCTATCAGGTCCTTCTCCACGGCTTCCCCTACTCCCTTCAAAAGTAGTCGTGGACTTGGTTCCCCGATTTCCACGGGTATTACCGCATCTAGCCCGTATGTTAGTTGGAAGGGGGTCTCCCCGGTGGACGATTGCTCGGTTGTACGGTAGGACCAGAGGACTGAGGTGAGTTCGTCGGCCCAAGCACCTTTTTTATTGTCGAGCCGCTTCTTAAGCCCTAGCAGCATGATCTTGTTTGCGGACTCAACCTGTCCGTTTGTTTGGGGGTGTTCCACCGAGAAAAACTTCTGTCTTATACCCAGGCCGGTGAGGAACTCCGTGAACTTCCTGTCGGTAAATTGTGTCCCGTTATCCGAGATGACGATCTCCGGGATGCCAAACCGTGTTATCACTTGCCTCCACATGAACTTCCTGCAATTGGATGAGGATATGCTGGCCAGCGGCTCGGCCTCTATCCATTTGGTATAGTAGTCAATGGCGACTATGAGGTACTTGACTTGTCCAGGACCAACCGGGAAGGGCCCCAAGAGGTCGACTCCCCACTGTGAAAATGGACGGGAAGACGTTAGCAAGCTTAGCTCGGAGGCCGGTGCCCTGTGGAAATTGGCGTTCTCTTGACACTTAACGCACTTTCTAACAAATTCTTTGGAGTCTGCCATCATTGACGGTCAATAGTATCTGGCTCGGATTAATTTTCTTGCTAGGGCCTTGCCCCCTATGTGATGTCCGCAACACCCTTCATGGACTTCCCTGAGGACGTAGTCCGTTTGGTCGGGGTGTAGATATTTCAATAGAGGCTGGTTGAGTCCTTTTCTGAACAGCTAACCCTGGATGATCGCATACATGGCCGCTTCCCTCCTCAGTTTCTTGGCGTCTTTTTCGTCGTCGGGGAGTTTGCCGTTTTCTAAGAAGCTGGTGATGGGGTCTAGCCGTGACAGCCTTAACCTTGTCAGGTGCAGAGTGACCGCCGGCTCCCTCATCATACCTTGGATGAGAGATCGGTTACCCTCTCCCGGTTTTGTGCTAGCCAGTTTTGATATGAGATCTGCCTGTGTGTTCCTTTCTCTTGGAACGTGGTGGATCGTGACCTCTTCAAACTTTCGGCTCAAATCCTTGACCTTCTCCAAGTATTTTTGTAATAGTGAGTCTCTGGCTTGGTAACTCCCATTTACTTGGGAGGTGACGACTTGTGAATCGCTGCATACTTCCAACCTTGTCACTCCGACTTCGGTTGCTAAGGCTAAGCCCCCTATGAGGGCTTCGTATTCTGCTTGGTTGTTCGAGACGGGAAATTCAAACCTGATCGACTGTTCGTATACGACCCCGGCTGGGCTTTCCAGGATGATCCTGGCGCCCCCGGACGTCTGATTGGAGGCTTCGTCCACATGGAGCTTCCACCGTGTGCACGTCTCTTCGATTGGATCCCCCATCACTTCTACCAGGAAGTCAGCCATCGCTTGCGCCTTGATTACCTGCCGGGGTTCGTACCGTATATCATATTGGGAAAGTTCGATGGACCAAGTCATCATCCTTCCCGCCAAATCGGTGTTTTTGGAGCACTTGTCAGATTTCTTGGTCCGTTCTTACGACGATCTGGTGACCTTAGAAGTATTGTTTTAACCTCCGTGAAGAGATCAAGAGTGCCAGAGCTAGCTTTTCCAGTTTGCTGTACCTTAGTTCTGCCCCTTGTAGGGCTCTGCTTACGAAATAGACTGGCTGTTGGGCCCTTCCTTCTTCTCGTACCAGAACCGCAGCCAGGGCTTCTCCTGTTATGGCGAGATATAGGTATAGCGGCTCCCCGTCCTTTGGCTTCCCGAGCACAGGGGGTGCCGCCAGGATTTCCTTGAAGTGTCTAAAAGCTTCCTCGCATGCGGGCGTCCATTCAAACGCTATCCCTTTCCTCATGAGGTTAAAGAAGGGTAGGGCTTTTGTTGCCGAAGCTCCGAGGAAGCGGGATAACGAGGTCAGTCGTCCTGCCAATCTCTGGACGTCCTTGATACAACCCGGACTCTTCATCTGAAGTATTGCTTGGCATTTCTCAGGGTTAGCTTCTACCCCCCCTTTGGGTTATCATGAACCCCAGAAACCTTCCAGCTTCCATGGCAAAGGCACATTTGAGAGGATTGAGCCTCATGCCGTGTTGTCAGAGAGACGCGAAAACATTTGCCAGATCATTCAGGAGGTCGTCGGGTCGGGTAGTTTTTGCAAGGATGTCATCTACATAGACTTCCACCGTCTTTCCTATGAGGTCGCGGAATATTTTATTCATCAACCTTTGGTATGTTGCCCCCGCGTTCTTTAGGCCGAACGGCATTACCCTATAACAGAAGGTTCCCTCAGGCGTTATAAATGCTATCTTGTCCTCGTCGGGTCGGTGCATCGGTATCTGATTGTAGCCGGAGTAGGCATCCATAAAGCTCAGATACCGGTAGCCCGCCGCCGCGTCGACGAGTGCGTCTATGTTGGGGAGGGGGAAACAATCTTTAGGGCATGCTTTGTTAAGGTCAGAGTAGTCTACACACATTCTCCATTTGCCCCTGTGCTTCTTTACCAGAACTACATTCGAGAGCCAGGTCGAGTAGTCTAGTTCTCGTATGAAACCTGCTTTTAGGAGGCTGCTCGTCTACCTGGCCACCTCCTCCGCCCTCTCCCGCGACATCTTTCTCCTCCGTTGGGCTACCGGGCGTGCTTCCGACTTGACGGCCAAGTGGTGTGACATGACTTCGGGGTCTATGCCCGGCATGTCGGCCGGTGTCCAGGCGAACAAATCCCCATTGGCCCTGATCATTTCTACCAGAGGCTCCTTCAATTCATGTGGGAGGTTCCTATTGACAAACATGAACTTTTCCTCCGTGTCACCGACCCTGAACTTTTCCAGGTCCCCCTCTGGTTCTGGTCTGGGCTTGTCGTCTACCCTTGCGTCTAGGTCAGCCAGGAACACCCCTGACGCCTCTTTAGATCTCTTCCTTAGGGAGAGGCTGGTGTTGTCACAAGCGACCGCCGTTTCTAGGTCTCCCCTTATGGACCCTATAGATCCGTCGTCGGTAACAAACTTCATGACTAGTAGCTTTGTGTTGATTATTGCTTCAACATCGTTAATAGTCTTCCTCCCCAAGATGATGTTGTAGGCCGTGGAATCTCGGAGAACCACGAACTCAGCCATTGCCGATCTTCGGCCTTGGGCCTGTCCCAGGGAAATCGGCAGAGATATTACTCCATCCGGCTTGATGAAGTGGTCGCACAACCCGATGACCCCGTGCTGATGAGTCGATAGGTCGGCGTCCCTTAATCCCAGTGCGTCGAACACATTGAGGAACATGATGTTCGAGTCTGCCCCCGTGTCAACAAGGATTCGTTTTACGAGGCCTGTTCCCACCCTGGCCGTGATGACCATGGGTGGATTTTCAGGGGCCTCGTCGAACCACTGATCTTCCGAGCCGAAGGAGATAGATGGGGGCTTCTTAGAGCTTCGCGTCGGCGCGCAGGAGACTGCTAAGATCTTGGCATCTTTCTTGTGCGCCAATCTCGACCTTGGTGCGGTGTTTTTGGCGGTTACTACGTTTATCACGGTGAGACCGTGGTCTTTGTCTTCTGGCTCTTGTCGCTGCTTCGTCGACCGGGTCTTGCCTTCCTCGTCTTGGTCGCGATGTCGCCTCCTCGGCTCCCTTATGAGAAGGGAGAACTCTGAGCGTTTACCGTCCCTTATGGCTTGTTCTAGTGCATCCCTCAGGTCAAAGCAGTCCTGTGTTTGGTGCCCATAGCCCTTGTGGTAGTCACAGTAAAGGCTATTGTTTTCCCCCGTACGGTCCTTGAGTGGTCGGGGCTTCGACAAGATTCCTTTCTCGGCTATTTGCTGGTAAACTTCCATGATGGGGAGAGTGAGTGGAGTGTAGTTGGTGAATTTCCCGATCCGGGGAAATGGTCTGGGCGCCTTGCTCGGCCCTCCCTCTTTGGCTTGTTCTTTTTGTCTCTCTCCGTTACCTTGTTGCCTAGATTGATTGTAACCGGAGTGCCGTTTATTAGCAGCCACAACCTGACTGACTTCCTCGTCATTTATGTATTCCTTAGCTACCGTTTGGATTTCGTGCATCGTCCAAACCGGTTTCGTGGTGAGGTGTTTTCGGAAGTCCTCGTTTAGGAGGCCATTCGTCAGACAGAGGCTGGCCACCGAGTCGGTTAGGCCGTCGATTTTCAAGCATTCATCGTTGAACCGGTCCAGGTATTTTCTAGTCGGCTCCCCAGGCCTTTGGGTTGTCCCAAGCAGGTTGATCGGGTGTTTTGCCTTTGCTATTCGTGTTGTGAATTGAGCCAAGAAGGCACGACTGATGTCTGAAAAACCATAGATGGATCCCTGTGGGAGGCCATTAAACCATCGGATCGCAGGTCCGGCCAGGGTGACCGGGAAGTCCCTGCACCTTACCTCGTCTCCTACTCCCTCCAGATTCATTCTAGCCTCGAAAGCAGTGAGATGTTCTAGAGGGTCTTGGGTTCCATCGTACCTCATGTCCGTTGGTTTGTCGAAGTGCTTCGGCAACCGGACCTCAAGGATGGACCGATGGAACGAGGTGGCGCCCATTATCATGGGTCGTCGTGTTCTCACAGGCCTCCCTTCTCCGTCTTCGCGATCTCGTCCCGTGTGGCGCGTTTCCTTGCCTCGGGAGTAGATGATTGTGTCGTTTCGCCTTCTCGGGATGGGCGAATCTTCTCGGGTGCTCTCCGCTTCCGTTCTGGAGGCAGAGGCGTGCTGGGAGCGACTCCGGTGGGAACCTTCCTCCTGGCTTTTAGGGGATGGGGAGTAACTAGGATCGGTGGTTCGTCGATCATGCTCTTGATCGGCTAGATGTCGTTCTAGGTTTTGGACCCTATGGCATAGCTCTTGCATTATTCTGGCGCTGTCACTGCCAGTTCCTCCGAAGGGTCGCGTCTCTCGCGTCCTTGTACGTGGTTCGGTGCGCTGTCGGGGGGACCTGCGTCGCCCTCCCGGGGAGGCAACAGAGGCTGCCCCCTCTGCGCCGGCTGCTCGGCCTTGGTCTCCAAAGCCCGGCACGACTTCCATTTAGGCGTTTTCCCACAGACGGCGCCAATGTTCAGTTGTGCGGTTATCGGACGGTTCGGATGGAGTTTGTGGAACTGGGAACGCTTCGATCTCGATCGCGCTGGGACCCGGTCAGCCGGGTAGCCGAGCTTTCGTTGTGGAAGGAGGGGGGGCGTTCAACTTAACCAGCAAGTGTACTGGGTCATCCAAGTAATACCTTACGTGAGTAAGGGTCGATCCCACAGAGATTGTTGGTATGAAGCAAGCTATGGTCACCTTGTAAATCTCAGTTAGGTAGATTAAATGGTTATGGGTTTCGAAAATTAATAAATAAATAGAAAATAAAAGGGATAGAAATACTTATGTAAATCAATAGTGGGAATTTCAGATAAGCGTATGGAGATGCTGTGCTCCTCTTGAATCTCTACTTTCTTATTACATTCATCCAATTCTTCTTACTCCTTTCCATGGCAAGCTGTATGTAGGGCATCACCGTTGTCAATGGCTACATCCCATCCTCTCAGTGAAAACGTTCCTATGCTCTGTCACAGCACGACTAATCATCTGTCGGTTCTCAATCATGTTGGAATAGAATCCCTTGATTCTTTTGCGCTTGTCATCATGCCCAGCCTTAGGAGTTTGAAGCTCGTCACAGTCATTCAATCCCAGAATCCTACTCGGAATACCATAGACAAGGTTTAGACTGAAACTTGAGGTATAGCAGAGCTCCACACCCTTAATCTATGGTGTGTAGAAACTCCACCGTTGAAAATACATAAGTAAAAGATTCGGCCATGCCCCCTGAATGTGATCAATAGCCTCCTAAGATGAAGAATAAAACAAAACTGAGACCAAAGATGTCTAATACAATAGTAACTTATCCTATTTATACTAGACTAGCTACTAGGGTTTACATGAGTAAGT
>NC_029774.3:122977585-122979547 GCF_000817695.3 Arachis duranensis
TTGATTAATCCACGAGCTGAGGCATTTCTTGGAGTTGAACTCCGAGTTATGACGTGTTTTGGGCGTTCAACTCTGGATCATGACGTTTTTCTGGCGTTTAACTCCAGACAGCAGCATGTACTTGGCGTTCAACGCCAAGTTACGTCGTCAAATTCCGAATAAAGTATGGACTATTATATATTGCTGGAAAGCTCTGGATGTCTACTTTCCAACGCCATTGAGAGCGCGCCAATTGAAGTTCTGTGGCTCCAGAAAATCCATTTCGAGTGCAGGGAGGTCAGATTCCAACAGCATCAGCAGTCCTTTTGTCAGCCTTTTTCAGAGTTTTGCTCAAGTCCCTCAATTTCAGCCATAAATTACCTGAAATCACAGAAAAACACACAAACTCATAGTGAAGTCCAGAAATGTGAATTTAACATAAAAACTAATGAAAACATCCCTAAAAGTAGCTTGAACTTACTAAAAACTACCTAAAAACAATGCCAAAAAGCGTATAAATTATCCGCTCATCAGTGTCACCTGCAAAGACACTCCGACGCTCTAGTCAGTTAGTGTGCAGGTGAGAAATGGGTCAGGTGAAATGTGTGACGTACCTTGGGGGAGGGGTAGGACCCTCCCCCTTATATACTATGTCAGATGCGGGTCCCACAAGGGCAGGACCCTCTTTTTGCGAAACTTCCTCGCACAGCTGTGGTGATCAGCTGTCCCGGACACGTGTTCGGGTCGGGTATGAGCGCATCACCCAACCGTTTTGGTCGGGTGGTTAGTGGGTCAGGTCGGCCCAGGTTTCCTTTGGGCCATGCGTAACACTTTATAAGTGTGTGGATACATCTCTCTAACATGACGCATTTTGACAAGTGAGTGTGGAGGTTTCGGCTATCATCCCTATCGTCAAAGGCAAAACTGTGAGGCCTTGTGTGCCAAAGCGAACAATATCGTGCTAGCGGATAGTCTAGGCTGTTACAGACGGTATCAGAGCCGGAAGCCGGATCAATGTGCCAGCGAGGGCGCTGTTCGGCTATCATTCCTATTGTCAAAGGCAAAACCGTAAGGCCTTGTGTGCTAAAGCGGACAATATCGTGTTAGCGGGTATCCTGGGCTGTTACACAAATAATTTGGTTAGAGAATTTTTGTTAAAAATCTCTTTCATAGTTGTAGTGAAAGTTGAACTAAAAATAAAATATAGTATGTGATCAAAATTGAAATTCATTATTTGAAATTCTCTAAAATCACTACAAGAAAACATGTCTTTTGCTACGTTTTTGAAGCGTGGCAAAAAGTCAAAAAAGCGTAACGATAGATTTTCGCCACGTTTTTTGAGTTACCGGTATGTTTTTGAAAGGGTCACAACTGCAAGGTGCCGGTTGCTTTAGCGCTGTAAAACCCGGTTAATTAACGGCTAATTAACCCATAAATGAGAATTTATTCTAGAAAGCCCAAAATGTGATTTTTGTGGCTAAATATGATAGAGGAGACTGAGACGAGAATTTCGGTACCAATTTTATAGAAATCGGACCAAGATTGGACCGAACGGGCTAAACCGGGCCAACCAGACCCAAAGTGGGCCCTTGGCCCAACATAACTAGACCAAAACCCTAGTTTTCAGCATTCTCTCTCCTCACTAAACACACTCACATGCTGAAAATGGAGGCCATGGAGGGAAGAACTCTCTCTCAAGTTCTTTCTCTCACTTGATCTTCAAACCACCATAACTTCTGATCTAGAGCTCCGATTGCCGCTCTGTTTGCGGCCACGCGTTCACCGCGGAGAGCTCTGAAAAACCCATACAACCAATCTTGAGGCGCCACGTGTTGCTGTTCGAAATCTCAGCCCTTATTTTCGAGTTTCATGGGTGAAATGTTGAGATTTTGGGTTCTTTGATGTTATAGGACCCAACTCTCTTGAAGGAGAAGGTTAATCTTGTCTCCTTAGACCTTGGGTGTGGTAAGATTCTCAACCCTA
>NC_029774.3:122985061-122986073 GCF_000817695.3 Arachis duranensis
TTTGAGTTTGAGCCACTTGGGTGAAGTGGGTTAAATTGATGAGATAGTGATTTTGTAATTTGTGGTAAAGTGTCAATGTGTGAGTTGAGGAGGCTTGATGTTGAATTTGATATATATTGATTGATTTCAAAGAAAAGGGATGAAATTGGCATGTTTTGATTGGTTTTGAAAAGAGTTGAAAATGGCCTGTTTGAAAATGGCACTTTGTGGTTTTTATGAAAAACATGGTTTTTGGGCATAATTTGGTGGGACATAACTTGGACTACGGATCTCTGTTTTGTACCAAATCTTTTTAGAAATGAAATTGGATCCGGAATGTCCGCGCCGTTCGAAGAACGGGTGAAAAACGATTTAAAATGAGAAAGTTATGTCCGTTAGAAGATTGGGGTTTAAATTGGTGAATTCTGCAGCTTTTAACTTAGAAAATTTTTAGCAGAATGACCCCTCGCGCGTAGGCGCACTTGGTGCGTACGCGCCGTTCTTCTAGAAAATGCCATCCACGCGTGCGCGTGATGTGCGCGGGCGCGCCGATTGTGCTGCACCCAATGCCCAGCCATTTTTCAGAGAGTTGTGTGAAAAGTGTGCCAGCTTTGTGCCTGGGGCACGAGAGCACCCACGCGTACGCGTGGTTGACGCGTGCGCGTCGATTGGCAAATTTTTAATCCACGCGTTAGCGTGCATGACGCTTGTGCGTCGATGAAGTTTTTGAGGCTATCCACGCGTGCGCGTGGAGTGCGCATACGCGTGGCCCTGTTTTCATCCCAAAGTTGATGTTTGAGTTTTAAAAGCCAAATTTCATACTTCTATGCCTCCGACCTCACCACTTATATTTTAAATCATTATGATATGTCTAGCTATGAGAAGAAAGGCTAGTGAGTGAATGTGGTAACTTGCGAGTGAAGCAAGGGGAAAATGAATGATCAATGAGGATCAAGCATGATTATGTGAGATGCGGAGGATGGTGGTGGAAGTGCTTGTTATGCCATGGGCCGAAAGGCTGTAATTGTTGATG
>NC_029774.3:122986347-122986975 GCF_000817695.3 Arachis duranensis
TGATATAACTGTGTTTGCTACATTATACTCCTGTTGGTGGTTGGGAGGTTTGAAGGAATTGGAAAGGGAAGTGTTAGTTAGACTGAAGTATCTTTAGTCAGATGCCCTTTTTGGTTTAGCTTGTTTATAAGCTTTGATATTATCTGGAGGAAGTTCTAGGATTGCCTTTGGCTTTCCTCTATTATTATGTATTATATATGCGGAAGCTGTTATCATGCTAGGAACCTCTGGTTCTCACCCATGCGGATTTTGTGGTTTTCAGATGTAGGACGTGAGGTTTCCCGTTGAGGCATGCTGGAGACTTCTATAATTGCGAAGATCCTTTGTTCTCGGGGCTATGTTTTGGTTTATATGTTTTGCTTAGATACTTTTATCTCCATTAAATAATACACACTGTGATGACTCCTCTTATGGGAGATTTTGGAGAATAGGTTTTATGTATTTGTGTCCCTTTGGGTTTCCTTTGGGGTTTTCCTTATTTTATCATATGTATATATTGCTGCGCTCGGACCGGTTATCTTCGCAGCCAGATTTTGAGTTTTGATATTCCTGTTTTTGACACTCCTTTGTATATATATAATCTCGCGTTGGTTATCCTTGTTCGTTACGTTATCGATCGGAGTGTTGT
>NC_029774.3:122987078-122989291 GCF_000817695.3 Arachis duranensis
TACTATACGTACTAATTTTTGTTTTAGAGGTCGTAATACCTTGCCATTTCTGAATTATGACTTAAGCATAAGACTCTGTATGGTAGGGTGTTACATTATGGTATCAGAGCAGTTCGTTCCTGTAGAGCCTGAGGGATGGACTGACTATGCTTCTGTGCATTCTCTGTGTGTGTGTTATGTGCTATTAGTATATCTGCTTGATATAATTGGCATAAACGTTCATGAGCCTGCATTTGGGACTTTGAAGTACTAGACTTCCGATATTGAGACTGATCAACTTAATATCGATTGTTTGGTATGTATAGGAACCAGATGGCGCCTCGTGGACGCGGTAGAGGTAGTGCGAAAGGTCGTACGAATGCTCGTGCGCCGGAGAATAACCCTAATGACCCGGTGAACTTTATGACTGCGTTGGAGAACATGGCTGCTGCTATGCAAGCCACTGCTGAGGCTCTTGGTCAACAGATGAATAACCATGGTAATGATGGAGGTGGAGTTCAGGGCCTGATGACACTAGCAAACCTTTTGAAGGTTAATCCGCCTAAGTTCAAGGGAACTACTAGTCCGACTGAGGCTGATACATGGTTCCAGGCTATAGAGCGAGCACTGCAAGCACAAGTGGTACCTGAAGGACAGCGTGTCGAGTTTGCTACCTATATGCTCACAGGTGAAGCGTCGCATTGGTGGCAAGGTATCCGACGTCTTCTGCCGCAGGGTGATGACTATATCACCTGGAATGTTTTCCAAGAAGAGTTCTATAAGAAGTACTTTCCGACTTCTGCTAGGACAATATAAGAAGTACTTTCCGACTTCTACCAGGACGGCTAAGGAACTTGAGTTACTGCAGCTGAAGCAGGGTACCATGTCCATATCTGAGTATACTGACAAGTTTGAAGAGCTGTTCAGGTTCTCTCGTATGTGTCAAGGGACTCCGGTGGAATATAAGGAATGGAAGTGTGTTAAGTATGAAGGAGGACTCTGGAGTGATATTTTTAATTCAATGGGACCAATGGAGATTATGACTTTTTCTGAGTTAGTGAACAAGTGTAGGGTTGCTGAAGAGTGTGTGAAAAGGGCAACTGCTGAGAAAGGGAGTCACAAAGGATCATTCCTATAAAACCGAGGGAAGAGCTTTGCACCTAGAGGTCCGTCTTTCAAGAGGGGAAGCTCTTTCAAGAGGCCCAACAACAACAACTCCCAAGGAAAAAGGTATGGGAAGCAGCCTCAGAATGATCAAGCTTGTACTAGGTGTGGAAGTCACCATCCAGGAATACCATGCAAGGCCGGATGGGGTTTGTGCTACAATTGTGGAAAGGCGGGGCATAAAGCCGTAAATTGCCCGGAGAAGCAGAAGCAATGTGCTGGGAAAGTACAACAGACTAGTCGGGTGTTCACCACCTCAGCTATAGGTGCCGAGGGATCCGAGACACTTATCCGAGGTAACTGTGAAATGGCTGGTCAAACTATAAATGCTTTATTTGATTCGGGAGCATCGCATTCATTCATTGTATTTGAGAAAGCCCATGACATTCATTCATTGCATTTGAGAAAGCCCATGAGTTAGGACTGAAGATTGTAACTTTAGGTTATGATCTAAGAGTGTACAATGCTACCCATGAAGCCATGGTACCTAGGCTAGGATGCCCGGAAGTTTCCTTTAGGTTCAAGCAGCGTGATTTTATTCATAATTTAATCTGTTTGCCGATGATCGGTCTTGATCTTATCTTGGGATTGGACTGGTTATCTAAGAATCATGTTCTGCTAGATTGTTCTACAAAGTCAGTGTACTTTATGCCGGAAGATACTGAAGGGCCGGTCGTGGTGAATAATTATTACTTGAATTCGATGATGGTGAACTGTTCCGGAACCGAATGTCAGGGTATCACGTTGTTAACCGCGGGCGTTTCGGGTGATGATCAAAGGTTGGAACAGATTCCGGTTGTGTGTGAGTTTCCGAAAGTGTTTCCTGATGATATTGATGAATTTCCACCTAACCGAGAGGTTGAGTTTGCGATTGAATTGGTGCCTGGGGCGGGACCAATCTCAAGTGCTCCTTATAGGATGTCACCGTTAGAGATGAACGAGCTAAAGTCTCAGTTAGAGGATTTGTTGGGAAAGAATTTTATACGACCAAGTGTCTCTCTGTGGGATGCTCCAGTGTTACTGGTGAAGAAGAAGGATAGGAGTATGCGGCTCTGTGTGGATTACAGGCA
>NC_029774.3:122990104-122990541 GCF_000817695.3 Arachis duranensis
AAGTGTGAGTTTTGGAAGAGTGAGGTGAAGTTTTTGGGTCATGTGGTGAGTAAGAAGGGAATAGCCGTAGATCCAATTAAGGTGGAGGCTGTGATGGATTGGAAGCAACCAACCACCGTAACAGAGGTAAGGAGTTTTCTGGGTTTAGCTGGCTATTACCGAAGGTTTATCAAGGGCTTTTCACAGATAGCTTTGCCAATGACAAAGTTAACCCGCAAAGACACTCCGTTTGTTTGGATTCCTGAGTGCGAGGAGAGCTTTCAGACATTGAAGAAAAAGTTGACCACTGCACCTGTGTTAGTGTTACCCGAGCCGAATGAGCCATTTGAGGTGTATTGTGATGCCTCATTGAAGGGTCTAGGGTGCGTGCTGATGCAGCATCATAATGTGGTGGCGTATGCCTCACGACAGTTGAGACCTCATGAAGTTAGTTACCA
>NC_029774.3:122990761-122992490 GCF_000817695.3 Arachis duranensis
ATTACCATCCGGGAAAGGCGAACGTAGTGGCGGATGCGTTAAGTCGGAAGTCGTTATATGCGGCTTGGATGATGCTTCAAGAGGAGTAGTTGCTCAAGGGATTTGAGAGTCTGAAAATTGGTGCTCGAGAAGTATCCGGAACCTTATGTTTGAGCCGATTAGAAATCTCAAGTGACTTTAAGTCCGAACTCCTAAAGGCTCATCAAAATGATGAAGCGTTATGGAAGGTGTTACCAGCTATTGAGCAAGGAAAACAATGGAGAGTGTCGGAAGAAAAGGATGGGTTATGGAGATTCAAGGGTAGGATCATTGTGCCGGATGTTGGCACTTTGAGGCAAGATATTTTAAAGGAGGCACACAAAAGTGGATTCTCCATTCACCCGGGAAGTACTAAGATGTACCATGATTTAAAGGCGATGTTTTGGTGGCCGGGTATGAAGAATGATGTGGCGGAATATGTTTCAAAGTGCTTAACTTGTCAAAAGGTAAAGATTGAACATCAAAGACCTTCCGGGATGTTGCAATCTTTAGAGATTCCACAATGGAAGTGGGAAAGTATTGCAATGGACTTTGTGTCGGGATTGCCAAGGACTAGGACTGGTTTTGATGCTATTTGGGTGATTGTGGACCGACTGACGAAGTCAGCTCACTTTTTACCCATTCGAATGACTTACACTCTTGAGGAGCTAGCACGGTTATACATAAAGGAGATTGTGAGACTTCATGGTGTACCTGCTACTATAATCTCTGATAGAGATCCTCGTTTCACTTCAAGGTTTTGGGGTGCATTTCAGAAAGCTTTTGGAACCCGATTAAGCTTGAGCACGGCTTACCATCCTCAAACAGATGGTCAATCCGAGAGGACGATCCAAACACTAGAGGATATGTTGAGAGCTTGTGTTTTGGACCAACCGGCGAGTTGGGATTGGTATATGCCATTTGTGGAGTTTGCATACAATAATAGTTATCATGCGAGCATTGGAATGGCTCCGTATGAGGCCTTGTATGGGAGGAAATGTCAATCTCCGCTATGTTGGTATGAAGCTGGAGAGAAAAGCTTGTTGGGGCCGGAAATGATAGCTGAGACTACTGAACAAGTCAAGAAAATCCGTCATAGGATGCTTACGGCGCAGAGTCGTCAAAAGAGTTACGCCGATCAGAGGCGAAAGCCCTTAGAATTTGAGGAAGGAGATCATGTCTTCCTTAAAGTTACTCCGACTACGGGAGTAGGTAGGGCGATTAAGGCAAGGAAGTTGAATCCTCGATACATTGGTCCATTTCAGATCCTGGAGAGGATTGGACCGGTGGCGTATCAGATGGCTCTACCACCTCATCTTTCGAATCTGCACGACGTGTTTCACGTGTCGCAGCTTCGGAAGTACACTCCTGATGCTAGCCATGTGTTAGAACCAGAATCGGTTCAGTTAAGAGAAGATCTGACGCTTCCAGTGGCTCTGGTCAAAATTGATGACACTAGTATCAAACGTTGCACGGAAAAGAGGTTTCATTAGTCAAAGTGGCATGGAGTCGAGGCGGTGTTGAGGAACACACTTGGGAACTTGAGTCGGAGATGCGAACGGACTATCCGCATTTATTCTCAGGTAATTGCATTTGAATTTTGTGGGCAAAATTCCCAATTAGGTGGGTAGAATGTAAAACCCGGTTAATTAACGGCTAATTAACCCATAAATGAGAATTTATTCTAGAAAGCCTAAAATGTGATTTTTAT
>NC_029774.3:122995026-122998698 GCF_000817695.3 Arachis duranensis
CTGGAGACTTCTATAATTGCGAAGATCCTTTGTTCTCGGGGCTATGTTTTGGTTTATATGTTTTGCTTAGATACTTTTATCTCCATTAAATAATACACACTGTGATGACTCCTCTTATGGGAGATTTTGGAAAATAGGTTTTATGTATTTGTGTCCCTTTGGGTTTCCTTTGGGGTTTTCCTTATTTTATCATATGTATATATTGCTGCGCTCGGACCGGTTATCTTCGCAGCCGGATTTTGAGTCTTGATATTCCTGTTTTTGACACTCCTTTGTATATATATAATCTCGCGTTGGTTATCCTTGTTCGTTACGTTATCGATCGGAGTGTTGCGCTTTCGAGTTGCGATTTTTGTTTACCCCTTTTTCTATAAAGGCTCCTAGTTATAATCAATCATTCATACTACTATACGTACTAAATTTTTATTTTAGAGGTCGTAATACCTTGCCATCTCTGAATTATGACTTAAGCATAAGACTCCGTATGGTAGGGGTTACAAGCGCCACGCTTTTGGTGATCTATCACCACGCTTTATTTTTTGCCACGCTTTTAAAGCGTGGCCAAATCTCAAATCAATTGCCACTCTCATAAAAGAGTGGCCATTGACCCTTTTCGCTCCGCTTTTAAAGCGTAGCAAGAAAAAATATGGCCAAATCTCTATTCAGTCACTACCCTCATAAAAGTGTGGCCATTAACTACTTTTGACCACGCTTTTAAAGCGTGGCCATAGACCTTTTTTCTTGTAGTGAATGCATCATAATATATAAAAATTAGTATCATGATCCCTTCTTTTTTCTACTGTTATAAACTTTCTTTGGTCTCGAAAAAACACTTTTATTTTTAACAAAGACAAAATTTTAGCAGAAGACAGAATTCATGATATTATTTTTCAGTTGGTCAAAGATTATTATCATGCTCAATCTAAATATTCCCGAAGCATCTGTCCATCAAACTCAACTCCGAAGCATCCGTCCATCAAACTCAACTTGGATAGTTCATTTTCCAACGATAGAAGAGTGGCTTGTGGAGGTATTCTGCGAGATTCTGATGGGAAAATCATTACTTGCTTCAGTGTTAATCTAGGTTTGTGCACCGTAACTCTTGCAGAACTTTGGGACATTCTTCTAAGGTTATATTTGTTATTGTGCTTGAGCTACCTCAATGTAGTGATTCTCAGCCCGTGCTCAAAACTCAAAAGCCAATTTTCAGCCCAAGTAGCAAGCCGTTGTTTCTGCTTCATTCTTCTACGCTTAAGTTGGTTGAGATTCTCAGCTCAGCTGCCACAATAACTCCATCATTGCTCCTAATAACCAATATTCTGAAAATTGGTTCGAATTGATCAAATTGAATACCATTAACAAACACGATTCAGATAGAAAGTAAAACCGTCAAATTCAAAAACCAAAACTAGACTGTCGAACCAGCCGGAAACTGGTCGGTCAAACCAAACCGCAACCCAGCCGGTTTTTGAAATTTTTCCAAACGCAGCGTTTTGACTTGGCTCCAAAAAAGGAATCCTAGTCTTTCCCCCAGACACCCACAGCACAAATCCACTCTCGAGCCTCCCTTCCATCCCTCCACTCTCACCTCTCGCTCTCAGTTCCGACGTCTCCAGTCTCCACCTCAAGCTTCCAGCGTAACCTCTGTTCAGCCATCGCCGTCGTTGCAAGGTCCGTGGAAGTTACTCACTGTCGCAAGTTCCTTTCAGCCAACTTTCCTTTCCGCCGTCGAAATCGCAGCCACCGCCAGTGCTAGTTGCTGTCGCGAGTGTCTTCCCGTCGGCGCCAGCTCTATTCGACCCTTCCACCGCAGCCACTGTCTCTGTCGCCGCCAACTCTGCATTCTTCTCTGTCTTCCACTAACCCTAGGTATAAGTCTAATTTGTTGTAATAATAATTGTTGAAGTATGATTAATTGTTGGTTCTAACTTCTAAACATTGCTATTATTATTTGAAGTATGATTAATTATTAGTTCTACATTCATCATTTCATTCAGCAACACCATTCGTATACAGACCGGGTCAACACCCATTTAAAGCATTATTAAATGATTAATTGTTGAAGCTGATTGCTTTAAGTATGATTAATTGTTGAAGCTAATTGCTTGAAGGCTGAAGCATGATTAATTATTGAAAAATTGTTTACTTGAAACATGATTAAATGATTAATTGTTAAAGCATGATTAATTGTTTGGATGTTGTTTGTTGAGATTATTGGGTAGTGGATTGCTATGATATTGTAATTAGATTGTACTATTATTGCTCTGTTTGAGTCTATTCTGAATCTGATTAGTGATTTTCTGAATGTGAAATCAATCAAAGAAATTGATTTTGTATTGTTGTCAAAATTATTGCTAAAAATGGATTTTTTTACTCTGCTGCTGCTGTTTTTAAATTTATAAGTATGTTGTTTTTGAATTTTTGTTGATAAATTTGTTGGTTTCAGACTTTAGGATGATTATTTGTTGCTGTGTTTTAATTTTAAACCAAATTGATGCTTTCAAAAAAATTAACAAACAACAGATGTCCCATGTTATTGATTTAGAGCAAGGAAATCATGAAGATGATGCTGTTGTTGGAGGTCTTGGGATTGATGATGATGATGGTAGTGTATTTTTCTAATGCAGAAGACGGTAGTTCAAGCCACTCTCATTTCTAATGTCTTTTACTCCATTTTTTAACTGCAAAATTTGGTTTTTGATACTTTTAATGCTAAATTTGATTGATTATGTAGATATTTAGACACCTTTTTGTTTATGATTCATGGAATTGAGAATTGGATTATTTGATACTGCTCTTTATGTATGCTTGTTCCATGTCTTAGTGCTGAGTCTCACAAATATTCTCAATTACTTACAGCAATGATTTTAGGGATGGCAACACCACCCGAACCTGCGGATACCTACCCCGCTCCTATCCGCTCGGGGCAGGTTTTTGGGCGGGCGGGGCGGGGTCGGATTTAGGTACTACCCGTCCCGGTATATATATAATATATAATTTTAATATATTATATGTGTAATATATAAAAATAATTAGTAAAATATATATAATTTTAATATATAATATGTATAATACATGTAAAATAATTAGTAAATGATTAATAATATTGTATTATATTTAAAATTTTACTTTAATTTATATTATGTATGTGATGATGGTTATATAAATTTTGAAATTTAATTTTATTTATTAGATTTTAATAATTATGGGGGGCGGATAGGGGTGGGACGGGTTAAGGTTCAACCATTTACTACCCGCGGGTAGAAACGGGACGAGTTTTATCCAGATTATTGTAAGGTATGACAGGGTCGGGTAGAGCAAAAACCTGCCCCTACCCGCCCTATTGCCACCCCTAAATGATTTCCTTCTTGAATGGGATTTTATTTTTCTAAAAGAAATCATAAAGGATTAAGGTTGTAGATTTCTTTAATTGAGTGATGAGTATAAAGTTAAAGATGATAATGATAAAAGTATTTGAAAACATATTTTTTAAGAGTATTTTAAAAGATCTTTTAAATTTGTAAATTGATAAGATCGTATAATTTTTGTGTGTTTATTTATATTTTATTTATTATTTTTTTATAAAACAATTTTTTTTCAGTTTAAGTACAGTTAAATTAGTTAAATTTATAAACCAATAAATCAATAAATAGAACAGTTCATGACTTGAAC
>NC_029774.3:122998781-123006628 GCF_000817695.3 Arachis duranensis
ACTTGCATCTTTTTTTTCTTCTTTAATTTTTCTGTCCTCCTTTTCTTTGGTAATAATATGCTACGCCTAGAGGCCACATTGTATCACTATGATAGTATAGGATTTGATTTCTCAAAAGTTAGAAGTGTTTTCAAAAGTTAGAAGTGTTTTTATTATTTTTGTTTGGGCCTTTAGCCCATGATATCATTTTTCTTTTTTACAATTCTCATTAATAACTCCGCCTATGTTATATTTGCGGTACCTAACCGATCCCAAGTCCGAATAAAAGAGGAAGATTGTATTAGATTTTTGGCAACCAACATAAAAATATAATCGAACCCATGACAATTCTCATTAATCTTTTAGTTTCTCTCATTTTAACTCAAAAAATTAGGACAAAAGAAGTTTTTTTTTATAACAGAATTTTTATTTTACAACTAATTAACTATTTTTCTAATTGATTTTCTAGCGAAACCTATTAATCATTGTAGTTATTATTTTTACCTTTTTATAAGATTTTAAAAGCAAAAAAATATTAAAAATATAAATCAAATAAACTTTATATTTTTAATTTAAAAATTTTTTTAATATATCAAAGTGTATAAAATTTATAAAAATTACCGGATAATTTACTAGTTCAAACATACGAACAATCCCAAAATGCAAAGTTTATACAATTTGATATATTAAGTTTTCGATTAAAAACATAGATTTTATTTATTTTTATTTTTATTTTTTAATTTTTTCTTTTAAGATCTTATACAAAAAAAATGATAATTATAATAATTAATTAAATAGTATGCCTATTATCTACTATTTTTAATTAATCAATTAAGTAGCATAACTATCATCTACTATTTTTAATTAATTATTGCAATTAGTATATATTTACTGTTTATTTATTACTCATTTAAAATTATATATAAAAAAAAATCAATGATCAGTTGAATTTGCATTGATAATATCATTTTTTATATGATTTTTTTGTATTATATTTTATATAAATTTGTTAAAAAAAAGTGATATTATAAAAAAAATATTGTTATCTCTTATAAATAAATAAATTATTATTTTTTTTCCTTCTCAAACCAAACTTCACTTAATTTTCTGCAACTCAAAGCTGTTTAGCCGCTTGATATTTTCTGCTTGTAACGATTTTTTCTTTATTTTTTTAATTATAAACTGCTATACGTATAAGAGCGATTTCTGCTCGACTGAAATAGTATATAATTAGCCAGCGCGTGATTTACATAATTTAAAAAAATGCACGCACATAAAAAAAGTCAATTATTATATTTGTGTAATTTATCTTAAGAATTTATTTAAATACATAAATTACCCTTGATAATCTATTTCATTATTTATTATTTAACAAAACAAGTAGAAAAAAAATTAATGTTACTAATTTGCTGTTATTTGCCATTCTTTTCTCCAAACATGAATATTTGGAGGGAGCATAGTGCAACTTGTAACAAGCACTTGCCAGCTAATTAACCAGCACCTATACTTCAGAATTAGAAGAAAGTATGGAACCAACTACAATTAAGTTCTTATAAAATTAATAATTAAAAGTCATTAAATAATTTAATAAATTTAATAAAATTATCATCTAATAATTCTCAACTATTAATTTTACATGAAACAATTGCATATACCATAGTTCCATATGTATTATTTGAAACAATGTGAATATTCTGAACCAAAAACAGAAAAGAAAAAAAAGAAACAAAACTTGATAAAGAAATAAAAGATAAACAAAAAGATAAAGATTCAAACAAAATAAAAAAAGATAAATTAAAATTTAAATAAAAACAAAAAAAATATATTAAAATTGAGTACAAAAAGAAACATTTTATTCTTTACCCAATTTGACACAATAAAAAAGGGCTTCTCAACCTAACTTGTAAAGGTCATAACTCCTCAATCTTCTATCCAATTCCTTCATCCAATAAGAGAGACTCTTTAATTTCAATTGTTTTCACTTTACACCATGGTTTTATTACGAAACCAAAAAAAAATTTAAACCTCTAAATCATTCTATACCACGACTATCCTTGTTTATGAGATATTTATAATCTCTTATTATGTTAAAATATAGAAAAACTCTAAACTCACAATTATAAAGTCCAATCTAATAATTAAATAAATAAAATAAAAATACATCAAATTAAATTAAAATATTCTAAAAATATAAATTAATATATTTTAAATAATATTTGAACTCTTCATATTATAAATATTTAAAACATATATTAAAACTTATTTTAATTATATAAATTATTATAGAATATAAAAATTTTAAAATTTATACATAAACTATTATAAATGATCGCAATTTATACTTATAGACTAAAAGAGTTTTTACATAAAATAAATAGCAAAATAAAAAACTGCGTGTAAGGGACTCGGGGATTCACATCCATTATCTCATTCCATGTAGCTTTAGAAACCGAACTATGGACATAGATGATAATTTTTCTTTGTTTTTGATTAATAGATGATGTTATTTCTAACAACATAATACTACAAGTAATAAAAATAATAACCTTATTTTTTTCTTTTAATTTTTTATGATAATAATCAACATTTTTTTTTATGACAATCTTATATTCACGACTATATGAATATGTAGTCAACTTTAATTATATATTTTGTTCGATTTATATTTTAAAAATATAATAAATAAATAAATATAATCTAATTACGAAAATAAAATAAAGTCAACCAATAAATTTTAATCTGAGAAAAAGAAATATAAAATAAAGTAGGATGTATAATAAGTTTAAAATAATTTTTTTTATCCATTAAATTTTTTGTTACGAGATTATATTTATTAAATTAAACTCAATTTACATTGGCGGTGTTTGTGATTCAATTTAATTATCTGACTTTAATTTGAATAAAAACTCAACTATATATTCTGAATAAAATCAATATCAGTTTGATTCGATTTTTTTTTTTGAAAATTTTCTAATAAAATAAACAAATGAACTTGATAAGCCTATTTGATTTTTTATGTTGACTTTTATAAATATAAGACAAAATCTTATTATCTAATGTTTTTTATAAGAGGTGAAATTAAAATAATTAATGTTTTTTATTTTCAATCTTTTGTCTTCCAAAAATAAAAATATTTAATTTTTTTAATTAGAATATATATAGTTGACTTTATTAATGTTTTTTTATTTTCATAATCAAATTAAACTGAATAAAAAAATTTAATGGATAAAGAAAAGTTGTTTTAACATTATTGTACATCATACTTTATTTTATATCTCTTTTTATCAAATTTGTTAGAAAATAAGAAAAAATAGTAGAAAAAAGGTTTGTGTTTATTTAAATTGTGTAGAATTTTTTTTGGTGACTATTTAAATTGTGTAGAATGATACAATATAAAAAAATATTTATAAGTATTAAGAAAATAAAAATAATAAAAATATAATATCTTATAATAAACATTCAAATATGCTAAATAATTCTAATAAAAACTAATTCATCCTAATATATTTTAACAAAATTAAAGTTTATTGATTGATTTTATTTTATTTTCATAATTAGATTATATTTATTTATTATATTTTCAAAATATAAATCCAACAAAAATATATAGTTAAAGTCAACTAAATATTCATATGCCCATCTATATAAGATTGTAATAAAAAAGGAGATTGATAATTATCATAAAAAATTGAAGGAAGAAAATAAGGTTATTATAACTATTACTATGTAGTGTTATGTCGTTGGAAATAATCATCAGTTATGTTTATAGTTCAGTTTCCAAAGTTACATGGAATAAAATAATAGATATAAATAAACTGAGATGCTTAGGTAGCGTTTAGAAAAGAGACAGAAATTAAGAGATTAAGATTTAGATATTAAAACTGAGAGATAGAAATTGAAATAAGTCTCAGTGTTGTATTTGGTATAATATAGAAGATAGATATTGAAATAAGAATGAAGTTCTAATTTAATTTACACAAAAAATAAAGTTAGAATTAATTAATTGAAATGAGGATATTTTAAGTAAAAAAATTTATTAAAGTTTTAGTCTCTATCTTAAAAATTTTCAATATCTTGAGTCTCCACTTTTTAAGATACTGAAATACTGAAATTTTAGAAACAAAATCTTATAAGAGATGAAATTAAAATAATTAATGTTTTTTATTTTCAATCTTTTGTCTTCCAAAAATAAAAATATTTAATTTTTTTAATTAGAATATATATAGTTGACTTTATTAATGTTTTTTTATTTTCATAATCAAATTAAACTGAATAAAAAAATTTAATGGATAAAGAAAAGTTGTTTTAACATTATTGTACATCATACTTTATTTTATATCTCTTTTTATCAAATTTGTTAGAAAATAAGAAAAAATAGTAGAAAAAAGGTTTGTGTTTATTTAAATTGTGTAGAATTTTTTTTGGTGACTATTTAAATTGTGTAGAATGATACAATATAAAAAAATATTTATAAGTATTAAGAAAATAAAAATAATAAAAATATAATATCTTATAATAAACATTCAAATATGCTAAATAATTCTAATAAAAACTAATTCATCCTAATATATTTTAACAAAATTAAAGTTTATTGATTGATTTTATTTTATTTTCATAATTAGATTATATTTATTTATTATATTTTCAAAATATAAATCCAACAAAAATATATAGTTAAAGTCAACTAAATATTCATATGCCCATCTATATAAGATTGTAATAAAAAAGGAGATTGATAATTATCATAAAAAATTGAAGGAAGAAAATAAGGTTATTATAACTATTACTATGTAGTGTTATGTTGTTGGAAATAATCATCAGTTATGCTTATAGTTCAGTTTTCAAAGCTACACGGAATAAAATAATAGATATGAATAAACTGAGATGCTTAGGTAGCGTTTAGAAAAGAGACAAAAATTGAGAGATTAAGATTTAGAGATTAAAACTGAGAGACAGGAATTGAAATAAGTCTCAGTGTTGTATTTGGTATAATGTAGAAGATAGATATTGAAATAAGAATGAAGCTCTAATTTAATTTACACAAAAAATAAAGTTAGAATTAATTAATTGAAATGAGGATATTTTAAGTAAAAAAATTTATTAAAGTTTTAGTCTCTATCTTAAAAATTTTCAATATCTTGAGTCTCCACTTTTTAAGATACTGAAATACTGAAATTTTAAAAACAAAAACTAAAATTTTAGTATCAGTTTCTAATTCCCTATACCTCAAAACAAAAGCAGTTTACATCAAATAAGTTTAGAATAAAAATGTACTTATTATTCAAAAGTTGTAATTGAGTAATTTTTAGTTCTATTTTATTTATTTATGTGATTTGTCTTATTTTTAAAATTTTTTAATTAATAAAATATAATTACTAACATTTCCTAAATAATAATAATTTAACAACTTTAAAATAAGTAAATAACATAAAAAAATATGAAATAATAATAATAATCCTAGGTACGGGTGTTTATCCAAATTAAACAAGTGTGCACAATCACAATTCTTCAAGGAACAAAAGAATTATAATTATAATTATATATAAATAGATAAATAGAAGATAAAAATAGATAATTCAAAATTCAAAAATCAAATCAAAATATATGATTTAACAAAGATTTGATGATAACCGAATAACCGAAGATAGATATTTAATCAGTTGGATAAGCTTCATTCGCTAAGTAATTCAACTATAAATAAGAGCTATTTTTTTTAGGGGTGTACATGGGTCGGGCTACATCGAGGTTGGTCTAACCCAGATCCGACTCGAAATATAGACCGGGCCTATTTTTTAGACGCTAACCCGATCCTAAACCTGATGAAACTTATGCACCTTCGGGTCGGGTGAAAATCGGGTGAAAATCGGATCTTTAGCATGTAAAAATCACCTAATCTTCAACCATGATTTCACAATTCACATAGTAAAATTCACTTAGAAAAATATAACAAGAACCAACCCTTCTTTAAAATTAAAGTATAACCACAATTAATACTAATATTGTCTAATAACATCAAATATTTAAATCAATACAAATAACACAATATTATGCATTAGTCTAAAGTCTTATACATTTTAAACATAAAACATTAACTTATAGTCTTATAGGCTGTGTTTGTTTTCAGATATAGGACAGAACATGATATTGGGACAGAGACAATAGGACGGAGACACTAAAAATTATTGTTTGTGTATTGTGTTTGGATACGATATACAAGACACTAATGTAATGTCCAGTATTATGTTTGGATACACATGGACAAGACTAAAATATTATATGAAATGACTAAAATAACTATATAATTCCAAATTTTCTACATCAAGTACAAACTAATTTAATAGAAAATGAGAGTACGTAGGAGTACAGACGAAACTTGAAAAAACGTTTGAAGAGACTAAAAAATTTAATAAAAAATATATAATAGTATTTATATTAAAATAAAAAATATAAATATATTTATTTTATTTTTAAATTTATTATTAATATGTAGAAATACATATGATTAAGATTAATAAAAAAATAGATCTGAGTTTGATTAATAAAAGATTTTGTTTAGGTTAATATGCTAAATTAATTTTAAATAAAAAATTGGTTTTAAAAAAAAATCCGTTTTTACATGAAAAAAATTAGTTTTTGCACATAAAAATCTATTTTTATTTAGAAAACCAATTTTTTTAATCTAAAAACTGATTTTTCTTTTAAAAAAACTGATTTTTTTTAAATTATATAAAATCAATTACAACTTATAAATTATTTTTTAGTATTTTAAAAGATCAATTTTACTTTTAATAATATTTATTTTTCAAAAGTTTCAAGACTAATTATAGAAAAAATAAGAAGGGATAATAGTGGAATAATAAAAATATCTATGGATAAAAAGGGAAACAAAATTAATAAAAAAATTCGTGTCCACTCTTCCAAATCCGTGTCCATCACTGTCCTTCGTAAAAGAGTGGATACAAAAATCTAAAAAATTGTCTTGGAGACAATGTGTTCCGTGTCCATGTCTCTGCTTTCAAATACATTTTAAACATGTACTGTCTATGTCTCTGTGTCCTGTCTCTGAAAACAAACGCTACCATAATGACTAATAAGACAAAATATTAAAGTTTGCAATACTTAAATTTCACATAAGAATAGTTATTATCTATCACTAATAACACAAAATATTAATTGTGTACGATGACCGGGCTACCGGACTGAGTTCGGGTGACCCAAGCTATGGTCTAGACCCGATCCGAAACATTGACCGGGTCTATTTTTGAGACTCTTACCCGGTCCTAGACCCAATGAAATCACACTAAATTAACCCCTAAAAAGTTCGAGGCCGGACCGGACCATGAACACCCCTAATTCTTCTTTAGTGTTCACCTGTTTTGACTGATTGCTTGTGTTAGCTAATACAATAATGGCGGGTAGTTTCATAGAGAAGGGGTCTTCCAAAAAAATTTAATGATATAAATCTCTATGAGGTATAAAAATTTTAAAATTTATACCTAAACTATCACAAATTATCGTAATTTATACTTATATTAAATTTAAAATAAATCGCTAGAAAGTAGAGACTAAAAGAGTTTACATAAAATAAATAGAAAAATATAAAACGTACGTGGAATGGATCGGAGTTGCGGATTCAAATCCATTATGTAGCTTTGGAAACGGAACCATAGGCATAGATGATGATTATTTTTAATACGGAAAAAGTGAATCAAGTGAGTTTACGAGTCAGTTCTAATTAACTCTATTCATTAATAATTTGATAAATTGATTGTGAGCTGATGAATAAAATTTAAACTTAAAATTGAACTCATAAATTAAATGAATCAAATTTAAAATTAAATTAGTTCAGCTTATTATTAACTCATTAA
>NC_029774.3:123006756-123033309 GCF_000817695.3 Arachis duranensis
ATTATATTTTTTAGTATAAATAAATTATAATTTATTAATATAAAATTATAGATTATGTTCATGTTATTTAAGTTAGTTCGTGAGTTCGAACCAGTTCATGAATTTTAGATGAGTCAAGTTTAAACTTAAAAAATAAACTCAATTGTTAATGAGTCAAGCTCAATTTTCATAAATCGAACCTGAATTTGGTCTAACTCGACCCAACTCAATTCACTTTCAGCCTTATTTCCAACAACATAGTACTACAAGTAATAATAATAATAACTTTGTTTTCTTCCTTCAATTTCTTATGATAATAATCAACATTCTTTTTTATGGCAATCTTATGTTGACGACCATATGAATATTATTTAGTCGACTTTAACTATATATTTTTGTTGGATTTATATTTTAAAAATATAATAAATAAATATAATCTAATTACAAAAATAAAATAAAGTCAACCAATAAACTTTAATTCGAGAAAAAGAGGTATAAAATAAAATAGGATAAGGATATATAATAATGTTAAAACAATTTTTCCTTTTATTCATTACTAAATTCTAAAAAGATGAAGGTTCAAAAATAATTTTATAATAAAAAGTTAACTAATATTGACTAATTAAAAATTTATTTTCTATTTTTATTCAATGTGAATTTCTGAAAGATAGTCTAAAGTGAAATTGTAATACATCCTCTCATGTTTAGCATCGGATAAGTAATTGGAATGCCACATATATATATATAGGCAGAAACTCACCTGCAGTCGACTGCAGGTGAAGTTGCTTCTAGATGGTTGATACGTGTTACTCTATGATTTAAAAAAATCGGTTTATTTTATATAAATAGTTTATTTAAAAAAATCGGTTTGAATTGGACCAAACAGTTACTTTTATTCCCCTCTTCTTCGTTTCGCACGTAAAATTCGTTCTCTTTCAATTCCTTTTTCAGAACTAATATGAAACTTTTAATTAGGTATGTTTCTTTTATTTATATTTCTCAATCAAATTTATTATTTCAAATGTATTTCTTAATTTATGTTTTTATTCATTCCTCTGTAAATGATAAAAATTATTTAATAAATACGTACATATTTATGTCATCACATCATTTTGATGTTCAGGATCATAAATGCCAAGATAATTCATGGCAATTTCATGTGATGGAAGACAAAAATGTAATTATGGTATAACGTAGACTAGTTAATAGCACGAGCATTGTTGAAATTTTGGCATGATCTCTTTCATATTTGATATATGTCTCTTTAGTTGGTGATGTTATAGTTTATTGTGATGATATGATGGTAGTTTAATTGTATGAGTTAGGTTCTTTTTATTTGGTTGAATTTTTTCTATGGCTATCCTATTCTTGATGGCAATGTCAAAATAAATATTTTCATTAGTTATTCTTTTTTTCTCTATTTTTTAATCAATTTTATTTTGAAAAAATTTATTAAAATTTTTTGTTGTAGACAAAATTAATAATATTATGTTCAATTATTTAAGGAAACCAAATTAATATTTTGATTAGATACTTTTGTTTTATTGAAAATAAATTCTAATTTCATTAAAAAATAAATTCTAGTTGATAAGTAAAAACACAAAAAACGTGCATGACAGTGAAATCATAATTTATAGACAAGTAAATTATAGTCTTATTATCTTAAAAAAATAATTTATTTATAGAATAATATTGAAAAATCAACAATAATTTGCATGAAAATAGTTTATTAGTAAAATAAAAGTTAATTGATTGATTACCATAAAATTTAATTTAACGATAAATTTGCAATTGAACATATTTTTACAGCTTAATTTAAAATCTGTTTACAACTTAATTTAAAAGCAACTAAAAATGTAAGTTATGGGAAACAAAACAAAACTCATCAAGAAAATAGAAACAGAGACACAAAAAAAGGACAGATGATATCATTTATGCCATTTCTATAAAAAAAACCGTGAATTTTGTTTCTTTTTCAGAATACTAAATTTTACTTTTTCAAACAATTTGTATACATATATTTGACAAAAATTAAATAAAAAAAAATTTCAGATAAATTTAAAGAAAAATTGGTCAATATGAATGAAGAAAAAGAACATATCAAATTCATCTGTTAGGAATTTAGAAATAACACGCAGAAAGAATTTAAATTATTTTAAAAGTAGTTATTTGATTTATTCAAACCGATTTTTTTAAATAAATCATTTATATAAAATAAATCGGTTTTTTTAAACCATACAATAACATGTGTCAACGATTCAGAAACAACTTTACCTACAGTCGAGTGCAACTTCCACCGTATATATATATCATCATCATCATAGAAACACGAAAAGGTTTGAAATTTAAGAAGAAAAATAAATAAAGAAAATGCCAGTTGGCACTTCGCAGGACGAACGAGCCAAGAAAGAGGGCGAAGAATTGATAATCTATCTGATCAACAGGTCAATAGGTCTAGAAATAAATAAAAGAAATCATAGACGTTGAAATTAAATTCCTAAAGAATAAAAACAATAGTAAAGAAAAAGATTCTGCGTCTATTCCATTTTTAGCTTCAGTAAGTTTTTTCAAAACATTATTTCTAAGTTAATTTTTCACGTTAAATCAAGTTTATTCAATAATTATTATAAAATTGATATTAGGCTAGATATTTCCAATCCACTAAATATTTATATATTAATATTGAAAGATAATTTAAAAAAAAATTGATTAATTTTAACTAGAAAATATTTGGTTCCTAGTTTGAAGTCATTTATGTTTTAGACAATCCTCTAATTAACCCTTAAACCATCTTTCGAGTTCGGATTATTTTCACTGAATTGTAAGAGAAAGTTCAATAATTGAGGATGTTTGACAAGTTGCAAGAAAGCTCACGGATTCTTCGTGTCTCTACTTGTTTAGCACGCTGAAGACTTTTACTTGGTAAAGAAGAAAATATGGCACACTACTATATATTTGGGACACTACTGCTACATTTTCCTTTGACTAAGAAACTTGAATTGAATCTTGATCACTTAACATAAACTATGTGAAGCAATTATATGATGATGATGAACATGAGATTAGGGGAACTCTTGTGCTCAAGCGTGCCAATCCTGGGGTGGTTAATGGATTCAATAGCTGAACTATTTGCCGCTACTTCGGGCAAGAAGAACCTATTGAACACTCTGGAAGCTGATGAAGGTGATGTTCCAACTGCAGCTAATGTAGCAGCACAGAAGCATTTTCGACAAAGTCAACTCATGCTCAAAATCTAATGATCTGGGTCGTCTTATGTGCGACCATTACTGTAATTAAGTACTTGCTTATAGCTTTTGATTAGCTTGAATCCTCAGAAACTTGTGACTTGTGAGCGAGTTTTGTGTAACTATTTTGTAATGGCTAGAGCTTGTGAAGCTAAGTGTAACCCCATGCTCATACTACTAGCTAGCTTGTTCTGATTTGTTTTTGTTTGACATCATACTTCTTCTATGAAATTCCCTTTGCTCCAAACAATGAATAATGGATCAAAGGAATGTATACACCAAGATTACTAGGATAAGTGGATTGTAGTATTGGACTAATCCAATAACGAATGTATAATTAATAGAGTAATACTTTAATAATTACTACCCTGACTATTATTTTTTTTAAAGTTCTTATTAAAAATTAGAAATAATTATATAAATATTTGAAATTTAAAAGGATTTCTAGAATTGATTTTCCATACTTAAAAGGCAATTTAAAAACTATTAACAAAAAGATGTTTTTTTTTTGGACTTACACTAATAAAAATAATTATTTTTTATATTGATTAGATAAACAATAATTTAAAAAAATAAATATAATTAAATAATAATATACAACATTTTATACCATGGGTATGTTAAAATTAAACTCAACCTAATATACTTTCGGACAAATTTTTTTATAAGCTATGGATATTCCATGAGTTGCCATTTGCGAATATTAAAGTTGTTCCATACTTCCATATTGAGATTAAAAAAGTAAACACTAACATTAGATAAGTGTTAAGCATGAGAAAAAGAAGGTGCATCAAACACCCTACTTTACAGGGTACATTAAAGACGGTACCTTGATAACGCAGCCACAGCGCTGAAATCACACTATCAGAGTCTGTGTCTTGCTGTTGCAGAACTGATCAGACAAGAGGCGACACCCTCCTGCACCTGCACCCGCACCCGCACCCGCACTCGCACTCTACTAGGGTTCTCTGTTCTCCCATGGCGCCAGCCTTTCTCCCTCTCTTCTACTTCCTCCTCTTCTTCTTCTTCTTCGCATTTCATCTTCCCCTCTGCTTCTCCGGTACTCTCCCAATCCCATTCTTGCTCAGTACTGCTTACACCAATTTCATCTTTTGTGTTTTCACGGATCGCGTTCAATTTTTTCTGACTGCCAGGGGAATCGAGCGCCATGGAGTCGGTTCCTGATCTTCAGAACACCATGTACAAGGTCATCGATGGAGACCCTTGCGTCCGCCTTCTTAATCTTTCTGGACCAATTGGTTGTGCAAGTCAGTGTTTCCCCTATAACTTCTCTTGCATTTTTCAACTATCATCACCGTTACTCCCTAAGCTCCTATGGCAGTAAGATTTTAATTATAAGTTGTGTTGACCGGTGGATAAGTTAAGCCTAATACTCAATTTCATGTATGTGTATTTTTAGATCCTGGGCGAGATAAGGTTTTGGCTCCAATAATAGGATTCGAAAATGTTGATGGGATGTCAGAGTCTTCTGCTATATTGGTCTCATTTGAAGATTTTCCAAGTCTCTTTAACAGGTGTATACGTATATACATATTTTACCATACATTAGTTATGGAGCAACATCGAATTTCAACGTTTTCTTTTTAGAACTTCTTTGCTTGGAGATTCTGGTTGTTTTCTGAATTTGAGTGTTCCTTTTCAGAATATCAGATGACTTAAGCTTTGCAAGTAAAGTTGCTGGTGTACTGGTCAAATCAAGAACTGATGTGCAGAACAACTTAAAGGGTAACTGACATTTGTTTGCTTCTTGTCATTTGAACAAACCTGGAGTAAGAGTTGCTTTTAAGGTTGCTTATAATAGCATTCTTTTGCCATGTGTAGGATTCTCTCCGGATCAAAAATTTCCACAAGCTCAATTTGCTCCTTACCATAATTTCAGCTATGAATGGAACCCTATTGTATGATATGATTTTTTTTTCTTCCTTACATTTTATTCTGATATTATTCTGTATTGTCAATTACTTGTTCTTTTGCTTTTCCTCTTGTTACTGCTAATATCTTTTTTCCAATTGTAATTTGATTACTGTTTATAGAATTGAAATTATGAGTTATGCATTATGGAGATGCTCTGGTTTATAAAAAATTACTTAATTTTGGTTGATGCTCATTATTGAAATTTGGTGACATGAATGGTGACCCAATTAAGTCTTAAAATATGAAGCTTGTAATAATATGATGTGTAGAAAATTCAATGTTCAATTTTTGCTATAGCTAATTTAATCTTCAGATAACACAATCTATTATCGAGGATAAATTTATTTTTATTTGCTCGTTTTGTTCTTCATCGGCAGGGCTCTGGTATTATGTGGAAGTACTACAATTTTCCTGTTTTCTTACTCACAGAAAGTGCCACAGCGACTATTGAAGAGGTATGGCATAGTATTCTCACTTTATTACATTTCAACTTGTTAGTGGGGGGTTCTTGTAGTCATTGGTAATCTTACTAAGTGAATTGATCCACGTAGTTTATCCCACTCACCTAGTGGGGTAAAATTTGGCTGTTGGTGACATATAAGTTGGGTTAGAGAGTCCCCACACAACATACATGTGAATTTTGTATGTATAAAGGATGAAGATTAATGATCTCCCCTTTTTGTGCAGTTTGTAATAAGGAATGAGAACAAAAAAAGAGCTTATACATCTAATGTGGCTGAGTTTGATCTGGTGATGCAGGTATATCCACATTATTTGTTAAGAATTGTTGTGTTATGGGATATTGAGAATAATATTTAAATGTTTACATTCTTTGTTTTCTGATTATCTTGGATTAGACGACAAAATCTGGAACACATGATTCGAAGTCTTGTTTAAAAGAAGCAACTTGCCTTCCTTTAGGTGGATACAGGTGAAGTTTCATAGATCCTATCATGCTTTGTAACTTCTGTGTATAAATTTTAACTGTGACTAGTAGTATGTATATGTATGATCATAGCACCCTACAATTATGTACTCGACTCAACTTCATGTTAGATGTGATTTTGCAACCTAGATTCAAGGTCAATAGTTCGACATGGTGGGTTTCTAGTTATTATTTATCTATTTTCCTAATTTCCTTTCAATTGGAGAAAAGTATGAATGGAAACGACTCTGTGAATACGTATCCACTCTAAGGCAGAATGATAGAATCATGAATATGCAAAAGATTAAGCATCATATTTTCATAGTTGAAATGGGTTGTCCTTGAGCTAAAAAATTGCGGTTGGTACACAAGGCTCCCATTTGGTGGGTTCTAGGGAGAGTAGATATGTATTACTCCCACAAGGCTATTGTTATGTCTATTTCACACTCTGTCCCAAAGCTAGATGAAGAAAGTATTAATATCCATTGTATCTCGTTATAAACAGAGTTAAAATCTTATCATTGTTTACTTTTGGACTTTTGGAAGGCAGTGTCTGGTCATCTCTTCCTCCAATCAATGTTTCATCCTCAAAACAGTCGAAGCCCATTATACTGGCAGTAGCTTCTATGGATTCTGCTTCATTTTTTCGGGACAAAAGCCTTGGTGCAGACTCTCCTATTTCTGTAAGTGCTAGTGTTGTGTTGCATTTGCTCCACCTTGCCTTCTTTATTCCTAAGCAAACAATATTGACACTTCTTTATGAGGTATAGTTCCTATGTCAAATTATTGTCTAATATAGTGACTACTGACTACTTCACAGGGTTTAATTGCATTGCTGGCAGCAGTTGATGCACTTTCTCATGTGCATGGTCTTGGTGACCTTAGTAAACAGGTGCATACAAGATGAACTATCCTTTTTAAAATAGTTTGATTTTCTTGACTTTGTGTCACTTAAATTTATTAGGTGTCTCTGAGATGTGACTTTATTTCCTTTATTTCTTTTTCTCCTTTTCCTTCTCTCTTTGTGGGCAAAATTATTCTTATGGGCTAATATATCCAATCTAATTATTATTGCGATGAGAGAATTATCTATCATCCATCTCAGTTTCTTGTGGTAATTTTGCGGTTGAATATTGTTGGACCTACTTCCCCTTTTAGTTTACCTCTCTTTATGATTTTTCAGTCTCTCCCAGTCTTCCATTATTGCACCTTTTCTCCTTGATAAACCAATATTGAAATCTAAAGCTCCCTCTAAAGTCAAATCCTTTATTTGGACTATTGTGCTTAATAGAATTAACACCAATATCAATTTACAAGTCAGAAGACCACATTAGGCTATATCCCAAAATGTGTGTGTAATGTGTTAGGAACATTCAAAAACAGTCTCAAATTCGTTTTTACATTGCCCTATGACTGGTTCTTTGTGGAGTTCATTGTTCGGCATGTTTGGAGAATCTTGGGTGTTCCCGGCATCACTAGATCAGTTTCTTTTGAATAGGTTTTCAGGTTTTAGGAGAAAAAAAGAGGCTAAATCTTTGAGGCAATGTGCAATATATTCCACTATTTGGAGCATTTGGCTAGAATGCAATCTACGCACTTTTAATTATAGATTTGCCGTAAAAGTTGTTGTTTGAGAGTGAAGTATGGTTTTCTTCAGAGGACTTTCCCTCTCAGATATGATGAGGGATTGGAAAGATGCAGCTCATTGAAGTTTGTGGTCTTTTTTTTGTATTTCTTTTGGTTTGGGAAAATTCTTTCCTCCACTCCTTTGTATTGTTCCCTCTATTCCTTAATGAAACTTTCTTTTATTAAAAAAAAAATTACTTTTCATGTTAATATGGTAGAACATTTATTAGTACTCGAGTCAAGAACCAGTTGTCAAAACTTTATTGCTGACAGTTTCTTACACTTGATGCAGCTTGTTTTTGCAGTTTTCACTGGAGAAGCATGGGGTTACCTTGGAAGTAGGAGATTTTTGGTAGAACTTGAGATAAACTCAGATGCTGTTCATGGCCTTAATCACTCATCAATTGAAACGGTAGTCATCTAACATGCTGCATTGAATTTATTAGCTAGATTGCCCATAACTGCCTCCTCTAATATGATTCTCCTAGTAACTATTCTATTCTTTTCTGATTTGTTTGTCACAGGTCGTTGAACTTGGCTCTGTTGGGAAGGGTTACAATGAAGGTGTTAAAAACTTTTTTGCTCATAAAGAAGGGGTGAGATGTTAACTGACATGTCAACTATGTGCATACTCTTGTGACATATCATGCATATTATACTGTTTCTGTATGTGCACCCCCCATAGATGATCCTGCCAAATTATGGCTAACTCCACATTGTTGCAGGGTTCTGCTGCCACTGATATGACAATGACTGCCTTGAAACGTGCACAAGAGTCGCTGCTATCTGAAAACATATAAATAAAATGGCCAGAAAAAAATAAAAAAAATTCTCTCTCCAAATAGATAATGGTAATAACACCTTGTTCAATGAAATATAGTTAATTTGCAGAAAGAGCTGTGATTTTCAAAAACATAGGTCTTAACAAAAACTCACTTCTACTTGTAGTGACAGTTATGGTCAATTGAGCAGTTTGTTTATGTATAGCATATAGCATATAGCACATAGCACACAGATTGCCTTTATTTGGTAGTATAGCATATAGCACACAGATTGCCTTTATTTTGATACAGTCATATATACAATATTATTAGGCATCTAAACATCACACTTTGGTGGCTATGAATCAGTGTAAACTCTATCATCAAATTGATGGTGCAGGGTGCTACAGGGCACACTAACAATAACATGCTTAAATTGAATGGTTATGAAAACCTGCAACTTTTAAGTAGGTGAAGCTGCAGCAAATACCCTGTGTTGAATAAGATAATTGGTATTGGGCTAATGGAATAAATTGACTTGTATTAATGTACCATGTTGAATGACATTGAAAACTTTACAAGTGTTGATTAAATTATCTTCTTTTCTTCTTTTTTTCTCCCCAGAATTCAGCAATCTCTGGTGTTGTCTTAGAAGATTTTGACTCTGTCTTCGTCAACAAGTTCTACCATAGTCATCTTGATGATTTATGTGAGCTAATCTAAATTATCATTCTTATTTAAATTATCCTAATCTTGTGCAGTTGTCCTTCCTGTCACGTGTTCTCATTTCTATGACTGATGCAGCGAACGTGAACTCGTCAGCTGTGGTTGCTGCTGCTTCTCTTGTTGCCCGGACCCTTTACATACTTGCTAGTGATTCTAAAGATCTAGAAGATTCAGTTTTGGCTTCTATAAATGTAAATGTCTCACTTGTCAAACAACTTATGGGTTGCTTATTGGCCTGTGATCCTGGTCTTTCTTGTGAATTGGTGAATAAATATATTTCACCCACATCAACTTGTCCAAGCCATTATGTTGGCGTTATCGTAGATGAACCTTCATCTACACCTTATCCAGGATACATTAATGATGTTCCCAGGTTCGTCTGGAATTTTCTAGCTGACATAACGTCAATCCCCAGGGAGCATATTAATAGCTTAGGTTGTCAACAAGGCTGCAGTAGAGATGAGGTTTGCATTAAAGCAGAGACAGATGGCAAGGGAGTTTGTATTCTCTCTACAACTAGGTATTCTCTCTTGCTTCTTAGGTGGCATGTTAATGTGCTCGTGTGATGTACATTTTGCGGGCAGCAAATTTACTTCTCAATTGTCATACATTGTAGGTTAAGATGTGCCATTTATTTCTTACGTGAATTGTGGCAGTAGACAGTAGTGTCCAGGCAGGGAATAGCAAACCTGGTGCACTGTAACTTTATCCTTAATGTTCAAGTAGATATTTTGTTTGATAATCTCATTTTCAAATACAAATGTATATGGTTGATCCTTTGCAGGTACGTTCCAGCGTATTCAACACGGTTAAAATATGAATCGGGTGTTTGGAATGTTTTGCCCTCAAATTCCTCTGACATCATGGGGATTGTGGATCCTGTCTGGACAGAAAGCAACTGGAATTCGATAGGTATGCGGGTCTACACTGTCCAAAATGCTGCTTACGACCGCATTGTTCTGTTTGGGGGTATTGCTCTGACAATCCTGTCATACCTTGGGGTAGCATTCTCAAGAGCTTTAATCACCAAAGCTATGAAGAGGGACTGACATTTTCTTTAAGGAAACTGAAGTAAATTTTGTGAAACTAGGGCATAAGTGAGTAGGGTCATTTTGATTGACAAATTACAAGTGTCTAAAGAAATTCCAAGGATGTGCATTATTTGGGCCGCATCCTGGTGCTTGTGATTTGTGAATGATATTTTGGAAGTTTCTCTATAGCTACTCACTGTTATTGAATTGCCTTGTAGGTAACTGTAAGCAATTGTGAGTAAATTAATGAAAATAGAGCTTCCTGTATTGTGTATTTATCTCTTTCCCACCATGCCCTTGATGTTATTGAGTGCCTCAAATGCCGAGACTATTGGCGACTTATTTCACTACTAGAATAATGGCGGAAGGTGTCAATTGTTTATAATATCAGTTGGCATTGAGAACTGCTGTTTATTTTCCCTAGTTTGCCGGACAGTTTAAGTTGCTACTTGCTATGGTCAGGAGCATAGAAGTGATCAAACATGGGCATGGTATGCATGTTGTTTACGCCGCTAGTCGAAACAAATCGTTTGATTGTTGCAGAATTTTCAAATTATCACGTACTATGAGTGGAATATAGGATTTGAGAAATTTAAAGGAGAGAATTAGTTCTGCCGACAAAATTTGTATAAGGTGTTTAATGTTTGGTGCAAGCAAAATGCGTAAAGCTCGAGCTATCAAATTGTTAATCTTAGGTCTTATCAGATATAAGCAAATATCTTGAAATCAACATCCTTGAATTTTTTAATTTTTTAATTGAAGTTTGGGTAAAGTATACTTTTTATTCTTGAAGTTTGGCAAAAGTTTCGAAAATACTTAAGTTTTATTTTATTTCAATTTTGTCCCAAAAGTTTTCGATTTGCATCAAATATACCATCGACGGCTAAATTTTCAAAAAATTTAAGACTAATCTAATAATAATGTATGAAAATTATACTTGATTTATTTGTGTTGAGGGTTGTTCTTAAGAAATTATTATTGAATTGGTCATAAATTTTTTGAAAAATTAGCCGTCATGAATATATTTGATGCAAATCGAAAACTTTTGGGACAAAATTGAAACAAAATAAAACTTTGGAACAAAATTGAAACAAAATAAAACTTAGAGATATTTTTAAAACTTTTATCAAACTTCAGGGACCAAAAATATACTTTACCCTTATAAATTTAATTTTGATCTACTAATAGTATAAAATATTTTATATAATTATTTAATTATATTTATTTTTAGATAATTATTCACACTGTGTTAGACAAAATAAAATATTATCTCAAAAAAATATTTATCAACCAATTAGATTTAAGTTAATTTTCTAATGACATTTGGAATATACCCATAATAACCCATCGACTTATGCCAATGTCGTATATCTCTGTGTTCCTGTCTCAAAGATATAGCTGATAAGAGTAGTAGCAATACAACAAATCATCAAGAGAAAAAGAGCGGGGGTTAATTGATAATGGTTTGAAAATTGAAGTAGCTTTTAGGAATAACTCTTAATTAGGTATTTGGTTAGTTTATAAATAGAGTATTAAGTAAACATTTTAATCAGTTCATTTTTTTTGGAAAATATTTAAAAATGAAAAATATTCTCAGTTTTCTTAGTATTACAGAACAAAACTAAAAATCAAAAGTAATTCTTCTGAAGTCTAAACTTAAATTTATACTTTATTTTTTGTTTAATTAAAGTTATTTATTTTTATTTGATTTTCTTTATCTTTTTCTTCTTTTTCATTTTTTTATTTTTATATTTTATTTTATTTCTGGCACCTTACATTTTTTTTATTTATCTTCTAATTTTAAAATTTTTGTTGACATTACAATTGAGAAGTTGAGATATCAATATTTTCCATTGAAATAAGTGATCAATAATTAAAAAATTACTTGTTATCATTTTTTAACAATATATTATTATTTTCTACTACTAAAATTAATATTTATTATTATTGTTGTTATTATTATTAATTTGACAACATTTGGTGAATATATATAAAATATTTTTAAAAATGTTTTAGTTCATTTTTTCACAGACATTGAGTTATTTGTTTACTATAAATTACACATTTTCTTTATTAAATCCAAGTACTTTATGATTTTTTTTATTTTATAGATTATTTGGTATTAATATACATATATATATATATAACAATAAAATATACGAGGTTGTTTTACATATGTTAAATATACTCACGAATAATTTATTTTATAAATATATTTTAGACATAAATATAAAAAAAAAATATACATCTCACAATTACATACACTAGTAAAATATGAAACTACATTTTATAGCAATTAGGAAGTGATTATAACATATCATTTCAAAAAATGAAAACCAAATCTAAACCTTTCCATGTAAGTATTGTTAGTAACAAAGTAACAAGTTCATGTGCCTTAGAAGGGATGAACAGAATTATTAAACCACTCTTTCATTTTAGCCCATGACAATAATAAAGACGTCTCACGGTCCACAAATTCAGCCAACAGAATATACAAATTCAATTGTAATTTTAGTCTTTATCTTATCTTATAGTTATCTTTATTTTTATCTCTATCTTATCTTTATTTACTTTTATCTTTCATAGGTTAATACTCTATATATACTTAATTTTACCTTCATAATTTACAATTTAATTCAATCAGTCAACAATCAATAAAAGTTCTTTTCTCGTCTTTTCCTATTCTTTCACAATTTTATCAAAAATCTTTCATCAAAGTATCTAACACCATCTATTACAAGAATATACCATTTCCAAAATCTAATGATAATGGTATCATAGTTTTTCCTAATACATGCAGGATTCATATCCGACCCATTGAATAATCTATTAACAAAGATACTCCACATCTATAGATATAGAAGTGCATTTAAAATTAACATATTGTTAATTATAGTACATATATTTGGTACTGAAACAAGGACTTATCTAAAATTGATTTGGCTATCTCAAATTGAACTATATAAATAAGTACTTGCTAGACAAAAAGATCACAAGGAAAAACGTTTCGGTTTCCAGTATGACCCAGATCATTAGATTTTGAGCATGAGTTGACTTTGTCGAAAATGCTTCTGTGCTGCTACATTAGCTGCAGTTGGAACATCACCTTCATCATCTTCCAGAGTGTTCAATAGGTTCTTCTTCCCTGAAGTAGCGCCAAATAGTTCAGCTAAGGATTCCATTAACCACCCAAGGATTGGCACGCTTGAACACAAGACTTCCCCTAATCTCATATTCATCATCATCATATAATTGCTTCACAAAGTTTATTGCAAGTGATTGAAACCCAATTCAAGTCTAGTCAAAGAAAAAATTGTGGCTGTAGTGTCCCAAATATATTTTCTTCTTTACCAAGTAAAAGTCTTTGGCGTGCTAAACAAGAAGAGACACGAACTTTCTCTTACAATTTAGTGAGAATAATCTAAACTCAACCAAAGGGTTAATTAGAGGATTGTCTAAAACATAAATGAGTTCAACTAGCAACCAAAATTTTTTTAGTTAATATTAGTTAATTTTTTAAAAAAAATATATTTTAATATTAAATTTTAAATTTTATGTTTAAATTTTAAATTCTAAACACTAAACCTTTCAAAAGAAAAAAAAGAGATTAAAGGAATAATTTCATAATAACCAAATTAACTAATGTTGACTAATTAAAATATAATTTTCTATTCTTTTTCAATGTGAAATAGTCTAAAGTGAGATTTTAATACATCCTCTCATGTTTAGCACTGGATAAGTAACCGGAACGTGAAATTTGATTGATTGGAAATATGTAGCCTAATAACAATTTTATGATAATCCGGATATCATATTAGATTGAATAAACTTGATTTAGCTTAAAAAGTTAACTAAGAAATAATGTTTTTTAAAACGTAGCATGATTGAACTTATAAAGAATGTGGAATTCCTATTTCTATACGTATAAGACTTTAACACTAAAAAAAATGACGACATAAATGAAAAAAACCTTAAGCTAAAAACGGAATAGAGGCAGCATCTTTTTCTTTACTAATGTTTCTATTCTTTAGGAATTTAATATCAAAGATGGGCTAACGATGATTTTATATGGCAAAGCAATTACTTAAAGTGAAGAGGAACTACGATTTGAACAATCCAATTTTAAATTATAATGAAATCTTATTATAAATTGTCCCCTCAATGTAATGATATGTCAATATAAAACTAGACACCATTTAAGTGTATTAAACAAAGAGACTACTGAATACCTTGGGCTAAACATAAAGCCTTCACTAAAAAAGATGCATAAGCATGGCAAAACCATTACTACAGACTATACAGTCTGCAACAGTTCATGCAGGAAGGATCATATGTTTAGTTGGTTTTTCAATTTTGAAAATGACATTTAGAATGTCAATAATTCAATATCATACAACTCTGCCAAATGTCATGAGTGTCCATTGTTCCAAATGATGGAACTGTATTAGGGATATTATACTCATAGGTAGAAATGATGGTTTAAACTTTAAACTTTAAACTTTAAACACATGTAAATGGTTTAAGGAGAGAAATGACCTAGACCTGAGATTTGATTTGATTTTTTTATTATTGTGAAAAATCTTAAATTTGAGCATTTTTAAGTCTAAATATGTTAGACTTAAGAGCATGTATTATACTCTTTAACACACAAAAAACATATCAGAGGATCTACAATCCACCCAACAAAAAGTAGAATGTCATAAAACCACAAACAGCAACTTAGCCAGAATGTCATCAAGTTTGAAGTAACCTCATGCATAGTCATATGATAATCAAAAGGTAGAAGCCACCAAAGACGAAAATTCAGATGTTAAAGAATCTCTTTACATAAGAAATAGAGCAGCTTCCTTGATTATTACATAACCGGAGGCCTTTAGAAGAAGGGAGCTCTGGCAGGGGTTCCCTTTCTCTTATTTACCCGCTTGCTGGTTCCAGCTTCCTCCTTTTGATCCTCCTTAAGCAAAATGAAGGTTAAAACAGCTTGGACCTGAGATATCAGATTAAATAGTCAGAGAGTGATAATTCAAATCGCGAATTTAATGGAAGGTGTTAGGGGATGGGAAATCAAGATTGTGGATGATGCTAAGTTTACTACTTTACTCTCAGCACCTTGCAAGATATGGAGCAGTAACGATATAAATTGGGGTTGGCCAACTTTCTCCTACAGGTCTTGCATGATGATGCCCTTCTCCATTTTACAGAACCATGGTGCGGAAGAGGCTCCAGAGCAATAACGGAAAGCTTATTGGATTTGTAAGGCTGCACGCATAAAAGATTCGAGTGAAATGATTGCTGAGGTGTACTATCTTGATGTGATACTTAGGTTTTGTCATCAGAGAAGAATGCAATATAGAATTATAGCTATTATCAGAAAGTTCACAGAAGATATTTGAATGTTTCAGGATTATCAGAAAATTAATTTGGCCTTCTATGTTAACTTAATATGCACTGCAAAGTAAACAGGACAACAACACAATGATGTGGTTAGGACTTGCGAACGACCCCAGTAAAAGGATATTCATCAGAAGAATTAGCACACAATTAGCAAAAGTTTGAGTGATATTGATTGATGTATTGTCTGTCTCGGATTTTCATGCCAACCACAATATTCATACAAGTTGTATACAATCATCAGTTGGGAAGTTATTCCAAAGATCATATGACAATGAAATTTTTATTACATACTAAGAATAGTCACTTGGGTTAAGTCGAGCAAAGATAATTATCCATATGAATTATGAAAAGTGCATCACACAACAAACACCTAGAAGGAAAAGAACTAAATGATGCATTAAATCAGAAGAACAGACAATCAATATTTATTAACGGCCAAACCCGCTACCCACATAAATTGAGGTAACCAATAGTACGTTAAATAACAAATCCATAGGATTCAAAAACTACTCATGAAATAATACGTTAGAAACTTACATTAAGGTAGGATATCGTACCTGAATTTGTGAGCAGTCAATATGCTCTCTCATAGCATCAATGCGAACAACAGCTTTGTAACTATGCTTGTAGATTGTGATCACCTTATGAAGAACATGTTTGGGTCCAGATGCACAATTTTGGCAAATTAGCTCAGTACAGGTTACACAGTATTGGTTTAACTCATTCTTAAGCACAGGATGAGTTGCACAGGAAGATTCAAAGAAAGTCCTTTTCAGAAGAGACTTAAGCCACTCCGGCTGAAGAGCTTTCTTCACTTTCTTAGCCTAAAAAAAAGTAAACACATCATTAAAGTATATAATTCAAATTAACGAGTTACAAAATATCATCAACCTTATTTTTCTTAACAATAATAATAATAATAAAAATAAAAATAGAAAATTCACTGTATATCTTCAATTGATTGTGTGTCGTAAAAGTCAGGTATCCTGCTTCAATGTTGGCATTATGAGGTCAGAAACATAGTTTGTTCATTTGGACGCATCGATGCATCCAAATTCACTTTGTTGCCAAAACAGTGTTGTCTTTTACATTTGAAACTGAAGAAAGCAATATGCATGCAGCAATTAAAATAACAGTATCTATTAATTTTAAGTAAAGCAGACTACAATTTGAGGATCACATTGAAAACAATAACTACAGCAATTCTTTCTGTCTTTGCTGAAGTAGTTTGCTATTCAAATCTGACAACATATAAATTCTCACATTTCAACCCTGGGAAAACTCATAAGACTACAATCTTCAACCAAAATAGAAAATAAGAAATGTTTCGTATTAATTACGTTAGGACTGAATCTATGAAAAAAATATGCCTTTAAGAACTAACAGTTTGATATATCTAAAATCCATCCAAGTTTCATTGACCTTTTATTTAACTTCTATCGTGAGTATATAAACTGAGAAACCAAATCTTTATTCTGGTCACTTTCAGCTACTCATTTGACTAGCATTCAATTTGAGTGCATCTGAGAATGAAATTGATATACTCTTTCTCTCTGAATGGTTTATCAAGCAGAAAGGGTTTGTGCCATATAAATTCTTAATTAAAATACCAAACCATGAACAAGTTGTCCTCTAGAAACACTCCATTGATTCAGTTTTTCTCATGATTGCAGCAAGGATGAACAGGATACCAAAGATAAAGGAGCATTTGCTAAATGCTTCTCAGATGATTGTACAGAGAAAACATATAACAGAAAAAAAATTTCTGTACACCTACCTTGGCCACTTGGTTAGACGAAGAAGAACTCATTGGTTCCTACTTTCGGATTCAAATGGAGAGTCCAGTCTGGGTGAAGAACAAGAAGGAAAGGAAGAGGGGAAAAGATTACTCGAAGCGGCGCATCTTGTTTTATCTTCTTCTTTTTTTCTAATTTTCTAAACCTAGGACAGAGTGTTTATTTGGCAGTGGTGCTTCCTTTCCTTCTGATCGAGTGTTACCTTATATGACTAGAACTAGGGTGCTAAGAAATATAGTATATTAATCCAGAAATGGGCATCTGAATATGCAAATTATTAATTGTTGATGGAAAATTGAAGAACAAAAGTTGACTGTTACCTCAATTACTCATCCCAATCAGATAAGTCAAACAACTGTCATTAGCCCCCCTGGAATTCATGCTGATTTTCTCATCAACTGTCAACCTTATCAACAAATGAGTTCAAGAAGAAACAATGCATTTTATTCAGAAGAAAAAGTTAAAAAAAAGCAAAAGAAAAAAACAATAAAGTCTTAAATATCATTGTAAGTTTTAGCACCTTTTGCATCAGCAGAAGTCCTGGATTCCTGGTGAAACCTCAACGGTCCGATAATCAAAACGCAAAAGCTGCAACAATATATTGTTCTTATGCAAAGGATAACATATATGAAGGTTTGCTCCGGATAAGTGTTCATAAATCACCACTACTAAGGTTTTCACAATTCTTTCATTCAAATGGCAAACAAAGTTGCAAGCTTTAAGAGGTGAAGGCACTTACACATTAGAGAATGGAGGTACGTTTTGACGGGGAAGCAGAAACACCAAATTGAGTATGCGCGCATTGCCCTCAGTGGCATCCATTGTTGGAAACGTGCAATGAAGTTATGCCACTGCTGAGCATGCAATAAAGCAGGTAGGGTTCTTCTTCATCACAACCCGAACAAGTCAATAATGATCGTGCTATTTCCATTTTGGGTTAGTGTGCTTGTCAAATATTCTCATTTTATTTTAATTTTTTTCCATATATAATGAGTTTTGTCTTGTAATTATATAATGATAATGATTTTTTTCTTTGGAATTTGGATTGTACTAAGCAAAACAAGGAAGCAATCACTTGGCTGGACCCAATTCAAGAACCCACAATGGGCTTGGCTATATGATAAGAACTACTTAAAAGCCTGAAAAATTAACAAAAAGCCTGAAAAATCAGGTAAAAAAAAGCCTGAAAATTAACTAAAAGCAGATTCCTCGTAGAGAAATAGTTTGCTTGCAAATAGATGAACGAATTAAACAAGTTTTCTTATAATTTACCAAAAAAAAAAAGTTTTCTTATCACATTTAATTTGAAATTTATTGTTTCCTCGTGGACCTTTAAGCCCGTTCTCTGTATATATATAAAAAAGTTCGATTTATAACCATGTAGACGCAGGCAAAACAAAAAACATGTAGATGTATTCTGAATTTTGAAGGATAAGTAACTACTAACTAAATTTCTTTAAGCCTTAACTAAATGACAGGGGTGCTAAAATGGGTCGGTTCGTCCGAACTCGTTCCATCTAGGTCATACCATAAACGAGATAGGTTGTCAATTAAATTGGATTTAAAATATTAGCTCGCTCTATTTTATAGTGAGTCGGTAGGTTAACCCACTTAACTTTTTTAAAAATAATTTCGAAATTGTAAAATAAAATAAATAAAATTAATAACTAAAAGAAAAATAAAAAATAAAAAATTGTTTAAAAATTATATAATTATTAATTTTATAGTAATAATTATTCTTTTATTTAATAAAAAATAAAAATAAAAATTTTTGGTCCGGCAGAACAATCTATTCTACCTCGTCAAAACTTACAAATTTGACAATGTGAGTTTGACAGATTTTTTTAATTTGGTAAGTTCTAAAATCTAATTTGACTCGTCTTTTTTTAATAGATATAGCAGATTAGTTTGACGGGTTTGATCCATTTTACTACTTTTATTAAACTGTGAAGACGATAAGACCCCAACAAAAATTGTGGAGCCGATGGAGGAGTTTGAATTTGAGAAGTTTTTTACCATGCGAAATGATGGATAAAAAGTAAAAACCGTTGAAAATATTGGAAAAAATAACACTCTTTGCTCCTAGCATTAGACAAAACCATAAAAGATAATTATTCCAAGACAATTCAATATGATTGATTTTGATCACTATTAAATATGTGGTATTCATGATATAACATGGGACGGTATATTACTTACACTATCTTTGTATACATTTTGTTTTATATCTTTTACTTTTTATGTTAAAAATGATGAGATTAATTTTGATACAATTAATGTAAAAAATTATTATTTTTATTAATGTTACGTTACATAATAATAAACTAAATTTTATTTAATAATTTATTAATTTTTTATAAAAATATTTTATTTGTATCGATGTGTATTTTTATCTAGTCAACCAATTGAATTAGAAAAATACTTTTGTATACATTATCCTCATACAATTTAAAAATATTTATCATAAGTTAGACAAAAAAAAATAGATGCAATTATTTATTTTATTTCTTCTTCTTTAAAAAAATGAGGATATATGTCACCGGAAGTCCAAAATTACTACTCCAAACAATAGGAGACATAATATTTATGAATCATTCTATCGTTATACAGTAAATTAGCGATTTTATTAGATAGATAATGATTTTCATGATGTAAATAATTAATTTTAAAATTAATTTCATAAAATAAAAATATATTCCACTTCCAAATTACCTCATAAATTCTAACATTAAAATAATAATCCGTACACCTAATAAATTAAACATTTGACATATTTATTATTCACATTATTTAATATTCTCATTGTCTTCTTATATTTTTCTTATTTCGATTCTAAGTAAGCTGGTGTAGCATGTTTTGGTATTAATACGCTTGTCTCTCTTTTTTTTTTGTCTTATTTTTAAAAAGTATTAATAATTGATTTGTTAACATTAATGACTAATTATATATGATAAGATTTGTCAATAATTATGAATTTTATATCATACCTTTTTAAGTAATTACAAGATTTGTTAATAATTATTTATTAATTATGTTGATTATTTTTTATATCATCATATTCATTGTATATAGAGGATTTTATTTACCGTTTATAAACATATGTTCTAGAATTGGAGACTTTTATTTAGTTTCTTAGTTTAGTTTGATTCTTTCTTATATCTTTATTGATATTATATATAAAGTATTTTATTTACTATTAATGAGCGTATATTCTAAAGTCGACAATTTTTGTGTAGTTTTTCAATTCGTGTTTCTTCGTAAATATATAATATATTTTTTATTTTTTTATAAAAAAAATTGATTCCTCTAAGAAAGAAATTAAAATTTCGTCATCTTTTTACTAATTTTTCCATACTTTTGTAACTTTAATTATATAATAATTGTTCCTAATTAAATTTATTTTTTGTTCATAATTTTGCAACGTAATTATCTTTTGTGACAAGCACTCTATGTTTGAACTAGTGAGCATAACTCAAAACTAGAGAAATATATAATTAATGTTAAATATATTGGGTTATGTTTTTAAGATCACATGTCTGGAAAAATATTCTAACATGATAAATTTTGGTGGCAAAACTAGGACACTAAATATAAGATAGATATAATTCTCAAATATTTATAAAATATTTTGAATATAGTATAACTTTTATTTCTATCTATTACACTTATCTAAATAGTTAGAGAATTATTTGTTATAATTTTTTAACAATATATTATTATGTTTTACTACTCAAATCAATATTTATCATTATTATTAATTTGACACTATTTTATATAAGTTAAATATATTCATAAATAATTTATTTCAAAAATATATTTCAGACATAAATATAAAGAAATAGACATTTTTCGTATATCGCACGATTACATAGATTGTTTACATGTGAAACTACATGTTATAGCAATTAACAAGTGATTATAACATATCATTTCAAAAAAGGAAAATAGTTGGTAATGAAAATCAAATCCAAACATCTCCATGCAAGTATTGTTACCAAGAAGTTCATGTTGCACATTATAAGGGATGAACAGAATCTTTCATCTAACACCATCTATTACAAGAATATACCATTTCCAAAATTTAATGATAATGGTATCATAGTTTTTCCTAATACATACAGGATTCATATCCAACCTATTGAATTAGTTTCTCATATTATAAAGATACTCCACATCCATGAATATACAAGTGCATTTAAAATGACATCTTCTTAGTTATACTGCATATATTTGGTACTGAATGCTACTAACAAGGACTTATCTAAAATTGATTTGGCTATCTCAAATTGAACCATATAAATAAGCACTTGTTAAACAAGAAGATCACAAGAAAAACCGTTTCGTTTTTAAGCATGACTAGAAAGAAGGTGAAATTGGCTTTCATAGTGAATGATTCAGCAAGAAAGGCAACTTTCAAGAAAAGGAAGAAGGGATTATTGAAAAAAGTTGATGAACTCAGTACCCTTTGCGGGATTGATGCATGTGCTATCATCTATAGCCCGTATGATCCCCAACCAGAGGTTTGGCCGTCGCCATTGGGGGTTCAACAAGTGCTTTCCAAGTTCAGGTAACTTTGCAGTTACTTACTGGTTTGTTATATGCACGATTTTTGTATTTAATTTAATTTTCTGATTACTATGATGGTTAGGAGGATGCCTGAAATGGAGCAAAGCAAGAAGATGGTGAACCAAGAGAGTTTTCTAAGGCAGAGGATCGCGAAGGCGACAGAGCAGTTGAAGAAGCAGACCAAAGAGAATAGAGAGAAGGAGATGACCCAGCTCATGTTTCAGTACCTTGGTGAAGGTAACATCATGCACAATGTGAACATGCTTGATTTGAACGATCTTGCATATTTGATTGATCAGTATTTGAAGGATATCAATAGAAGGATTGAATTGTTGACAAGAGAGTCTCAGTCTCAGAGTCAACCCCCAATGCCACCACCACCGGTAGTTAAAGATGAGGTGGCAAATGTTGAAGAAGAGGGACAAGGGAGCCATGCCCAGCAAGGTTTGAACATCAACATGGATTCCATGCAACCAAAGGAAAATTGGTTTGTCAATTTGATGAGTGGTGCTAATGTGGATCAGCCACATGTATTTGGAGATGCTAATCAACAGAGTGGATTTTGGCCTAACACATTTTTCCATTGAAACAAACAAACGAAGAAATTCAAGTGTTATAAGTGTGGGTTCCTTTGTTGGAGTTGGATCTTTTCATGTTTAAAATAAATATGATTTGGCATATGCATATTTTTATATGAGATGATTGCTCTTAGAAAATAAAATATAATAGAGATATGATTATGACCTTGTTATGTTCATTTTGAACATTAGAAGATCTAGTTCCTTTTGTTATGTGTTTATATGTGAAAATAAGTGACCATGTGCTGGTGGTCTATGACTCTTAAGTTTGGCTTGTTTTTCTCTTTGTTATGTCGCTCTCTGTTTTAGTTTGATAAACGGACTCTTGGCTTTTGGTGTGGCTTTTTATTTTGAGATTTGCTGCTCCTCTCATGATTCCAAGGGATGCATTTCAAGGAATCAATTGAATATTTGGGCATACATAATGCAATTTCCATGCTCTGTTTAAGAGTCATAGAATGAATTTCAGAGAGAGAGAGAGAATCTCAGATTTTTCCAAAAAATGAATTTCATTATTCAAAGAATGAATTGAATGTTGGAGCATATGCTTCCTTTATGCGAGTATCTTTGTACAACAAAGAATGAATCAATGTTCTATGCTATATTGCTATGAATCTATGACCTACACAAGAAGAAAAAAGATGGAAGTAATTAAGTATTATGTGTCTAATTAGAATGACTTCTTAAGGTAGTTGAGTTCCAATGAAGAAGAATCAACACACTGTGCCTTGCCTCGATAAGCATTCAACAGTTTGAGCAACTCAGTAGCCTTCTCCTTAGTGCTATCATCACAACCAACTTGCAACACAACCAACAATTTCTGAAAGGCACCAACTTGAAGGGCCTCAATCAGAGCCCCTTCATCACTCTTATCCCACACCTTCCAAAGTATAGAAACCGCAAAGCTAGAGGCCAATTCTGACACCCTCAAGATCTTCTTGATTGCAAGGGGAACCATTAGAGCATTGCTCTTGGCAAAATCCTTCCCCTTTTGGAAATCACAAATGGAATCCAAGACCCCCAATGCCTTCTCAGTTATCCCTCTTTCACCATCAAGAATGATATCCAACAGCAATGAGACCAAACCTAATTCCACAAATCTCTCTGCAATTAGTTCTCTACTTTGTGCTAATGAAACCAAATTGGAAATTGTGGCCAAACATGATTTTGTAGCAATTGGACCAATTGGCTCCCTAATCATCTTAACCAAAGACTCAACAAGTTGTTCATTTTTCTCCAGTGCTTCAGCACTTAGCTCCTTAATCACCAAAGAAGCACCTTGTCTTGCTCCAAGGTCATTACCACCTAGGAACAAAACCAACCGAGTCAACGAATTTTCCGAGCCCAAACACCCTTTACCCTCTTCGCCAATAGGAAGCATCCACGTCAGATTCTCCAAAATCTCTGCCAAGACAACCACGTGCTTGTCGAACGAATCACGTGAGAAATTCTGAAACGCACGTGCGAGTACATCAGCGGAACCGTTGCCAACGACGCACCTCTTGTTCCTCTCGTTCTCCTTCCCCCAAGCCTTGATCTTGGCCAAAGATTCCCGACACGTGGCGTCATCACCGTGCTGTGAACCGGACAACAAGGTCTTACATTCCCGGGAAACGTCGTATCTGGAAAGGGGAACCCTAGGAGTGGGGATCCTCTGGACGCCATGGGAGCTGTTATCGACGCACCAATCCTGAATCATCTTTCTGATGGCGTGGTTGGGGATCATGTCGGAGGTAGTTAGGAGCTGTTTGGTGACGGGGCAGGTGTTGTTACCGGATTCAAGCCACTTGTCGATGCTGTCCCTGTCGTAGGTTATGCCGGTTGAGAGGGTAACGGGGTCTTTCATAATGTCCAAGCTCACTGGGCAGCAAAAGTGCACGGGGATGACAATGTCATCGGCGGAGGGAGGTTGATCCTCCTTTGTCACCTTACGGAGATGGCGGAAGACCTTTCTTTTGGTCCAAGACAAAACCATTATGTCTTTCTTCTTTGTACGTAACTGATAGATTGATGAATCTAAGTGTAATTGGAAGCTAAAGAATGTTTGTTTGGGAGAGTTGGGTTATTAGATTTATATACATACGCGGGTCAAAGGAAGGGTAAAGAGTTGAGTGCGTGGTCCAAGAGAATGGTTCAAAGTAAGAAAATGAAATGAAACGAAGGAATATAGTGTTGACCGTTGAATGTTTGAAGCAACGATATTTGTCAATAAGGGACAAACAGAATATTTAATAACGTAGAAGAGTAGTACAAATGAGAAAGTAGGGATAGTACATAGTAGTTTGAAGGGGATTGTGTTATTGCACCCCGAAGCAAGCTCAAAGAAACTCGTGTATAGCGCGTAACAGCTACGCGGCGGTGTCCGTGTAGGCGTAGCGTGTCCGCCACCTTCTAATTTAACAGTAGTATGCACCCGCTAACAACACAAGGTGGGATCAACTGGACAAAGTACTTATGTAAGATTTTTTATATCACAAAAACTTTTCGATAGAATTGAAATTCTTTTTTTTTTTAAACAAAGAAGGCTAAACACATTAAAGCGAAGCAATAAACAAAAAAAAGAAAACAAACAGATTAATTCATAGTCATTTTCGGTCTTATTATCAACAATCAAAAGGATTATTATCAATTTATTTTTTATAGTTCAAAAACGTTCTTCTTTATATGTCTTTAACACCTGCTTTTTGTTGGTTGAATATTTTGGCATTTTGTTCCAACCAAATATTTTAAATAATTGCAAAAAATCCAACCAGCAACCTCTTTTTTTCTATCTTTTTGTTATGCATGCTCGTCCAACTCTCAAACAGTCCTTTCATGGTTTATAGGATGGCCCACGGTCTATCAATACGTCTCAACCAATTGCACCACACCTGCCACGAAAACTCACGTAAAAGAAACAAATCTTCTAGCTCCTTATTGCACAGGACACAAAGATTATCATTCTGATGAATAACATCTACTCTGTTCAATCTCTCTTTAGTATTCACCCTGCCTATTAGAACAAACCATCCAAAAAGCTCAATTCTCGGAGGTACCAACCCTCCCCAAATCGAACTAGTAAAACTATAATTCGTAATCTCTTTCGAAAGAGTCTTCGTTTGCAATACCTGCACAAAATATTTAGTAGAGAAAATACCTTTATTATCAAATTTCCACACAACATTATCCTCTCTACCAATTGATAGTTTCATTGGCCTTAATCGCTCATGAAGTTGATGAACCAATTCCAGCCCCCATTGGAACAACTCTCTCCTCCAAAGGAAATTCTAAATCCACTCTAACCCATCCCAAAATCCACAGTCCCCTACCACAGATGCTTGTTGATTTGAAATAGAGAAGAGCCTTGGAAAGCTTGCTTTCAGAGGGCCACCTTGCACCCAATTATCTTCCCAAGACAGTGTTCGTCTTCCATTCACTACTTCCAATGCCAAGCCACTAATAAGTTTTTCTTTCACCTGTTGGTCTGTTATATTCAACTGACAGATGTCTTTCCACGGACCCCCCTTAACTGGTAAAGTGTGACTAGATAGCATAACTTTAGGGTTCAGGTTATTACAAGAACAAACAACCTTCTTCCACAGCGGACAGTCCTCCTTAGAAAACCGTCACCACCACTTAAACAAAAGCGCTATGTTCCTAATCACTGCATCTCCGACCCCCAAGCCTCCAGCTTTTTTTGGAGCTTGCTAGAGGCATACCAAAGTTACCATCCTCCTTACACCACATAAATCTCCTCTGAAGGGCAACCAACTTGTCAGTGACCACCTTCGACATCTTGTACAGATTAAGGTAATAGATCGGTAAGCTATTCAACACCGATTTGATGAGAACTAGCTTCCCGGCTTTGTTTAGAACCTTCGCTTTTCATAAGCTGAGCTTCTCTTCCACCTTGTCTATGATCGGCTTCCAAGTCTTCGCCAAACGCGGATTCGCTCCTAAAGAGATTCCGAGGTATCTAACTGGTAAAGTCGTCTGCTTACATCCCAAAAGG
>NC_029774.3:123033339-123033684 GCF_000817695.3 Arachis duranensis
AACTGATATTAAATTCGACTTATCAAAATTAATGCTCAGCCCAGACATCATCTCAAAACAACGCAGCAACCTCTTATAATTCACAATTGTTTCTGTCTCTGGAGGGCAAAGCAAGATAGTATCATCTGTGAATTGGAGATGCGACAATTCAATATGATCTCTCCCGACTAGCAACGAAGCAATGCGCCCATTCCTTACGGCGATCCCCAGCATCCTATGCAACACATCAACCACAAGAACAAACAGAAGAGGAGAGAGAGGATCTCCTTGTCTTAAATCCCTCTCCATTTTAAACGGTTTGGATGGTGAATCATTAACCAGGACAGACATAGAGGCCGTAGTGAC
>NC_029774.3:123033690-123042448 GCF_000817695.3 Arachis duranensis
GAAGTCCATCTTTTGAAGGACTATATATACAAAGCTCCATCTGACCCTATCGTAAGCTTTCTGAAAGTTTAGCTTTATGATTGCCGCATTCTTTCTACGCATCTTGAGCCATTGAACCGTCTCACAAGCAATGAGGGCGCCGTCATGTATTCTTCTACCCTTGACAAAAGCACTCTGTGTATCTCCAACCAAATCTGGCATGACTGTTCTCATTCTTCGCACCAAGACCTTGGAGATCACCTTATATACACACCCCACCATACTAATCGGTCGAAAATCCTTAATCTCTTTAGCACCCACAAATTTTGGAGCTAGCATCACCCACGTGACATTCGCATCGGACGGTAGCTTAGCAGTTTTGAAGAAATTCATCACCGCTGCAGTGAACTCCTTACCTATATCCTCCCAGCATTGTTTGATGAAGTTCATATTGTATCCATCACTACCTGGAGCTTTAGAGAATTCACAGTTCCAAACTGCCTCCCTAATTTCCTCCACAGACGGCATAACCTCTAGTGCTGCCACCTCTGCTCCATCAATCTGTCTCACTCTCACCAACTCATCCTGAAAGCCAATTCTCGGAACATATTCTTGCATATACAACTCCCTAAAAAACCCTCTAGTTGCAACCTTTATTCTTGTTTGATTCCGCACTAACCGACCATGAATCGTCAGAGCATCAATCCTGTTATTCCGTCTTCTAGTCGAAGCAATGTTATGAAAAAATCTAGTATTTTTATCCATGTTCTGTTTTCAGTGTAGCTCATTCCTAATATACCACTTCTCACAAAAACTCACCAACGCATTCGTGCTAGCCTCCGTTGTACCATCATAATCATTCTTAATTTAATAATTTTTTTTTCAACAAAACATTAATCAAATTATATAAAGAAAAAAAAACACTCCATCAAAATATTCACCACACGAAAAACCACTTACATTTCTTAACCCTCGCTTTTCTCGATGGCCACATTATCAGTCCATAAAAGCTTCTTTTATAATAATAAGTACTACAATCATAATAACCAACTCAATAATTCAACTCAAACGTACCTGTACTGTGTTAATGTTATACAGATAACTATGCCTAAACCTACGCCAAACAAAATACAATATTGTTAAGTGGCGGCTTCTGCAATGCACCTCATAAACAGATTTTAAATTCCCATCGTACCCTTAATTGCTGCCTCTAATCCTCCATTATCATTGATTCATTATCATTGTTTCCCAGCTTCATTCATTTTAAATTTTATTATTACACGAATATAGATGAGGTATTATCCGAATTTAAATTTTATTGTATTTGTATGTCTGATTCATATACTTTTAATTTACTCTACAGTATATTGTAGTAATGTTGAATATACAGTTTCATTTGTTTAAAAATTTGATAACATAATTCAATTCTTTGGTTTAAAAAAAAAAAAATCTAAACTGCGATCGTACATATTTTACCCTTTTCATATTTGATATTTTCTAGACATAAAAATCTTACATGAAATGTAACCAAGCAAAAGAATATCTCACACTAAAGAACATAAAAGGTTAGAATATATTGTATTCATTTGATTCGTTTGCAACAACGACGAGTGAGTAACGTTGCAAATTAAGGATGATAAAAGGAGTATTGGACTATTGGTCCAGCCACGTGTTACGTGTAGACTATAGATCTTTCAATTTTCTTTTACAATAGACCATGCAAGTCCATGCCCATCTTTCATGTATGGTCACCATGTGATAAAAAATTAAAAACACTGAAAGATTAATTTTATTCATAAGTAAATTTATTGTTCTAAAACTTTCATAAATAAAAATAATTAATAGCTTATTCATCCTTTTGTGTATAAAAGTTAATTTCAGTAACTTTATATAAAAATAGTAGTTTACTTCTAATTTGGTGTGAAGTGTGACATGACTTGTTCCCCTTAACACTTTATTTTGTTTGGTAAACTTTTCCCCAAACACATGAAAATTACTAAAGCAACTTTTGGAACCCTTCTTCGGAAATGGTGAAGCTGAAGTCTCTTTTTGGATGGATAACCACTTGCTTCCTTTTTACCAAGAGAGGTAGGCATGCAAATGCAATGCAGCAAGCAACAAATATTTAAAGCTTTTCCTTAACTACTTCTATACCTGCCTAATTTGTCTGCTTCACAAATTCATGCTCAATTCAAAAACTGCTTAACATGCGCCAGATTCCCCGGAACCATTCAAATTGATGGCTACCTTACAAAGTCATTAGTCAAGTTATTAGGATTCAGAGGCACAGCAACCAAAATAGAACATCTCTATCTCATATAATTGTTACACAACTTGTAGATTTTTTCATTTTAAGAATCCACTGGTTAAAAAGAATGTCATACCTAAAGTTAACCGAGGGAATTTGGCAGTAAAACTCCTTAAACAAATGCTGGGGAGGTACAAGATATACCGCGGAAGAAGTTACAGTTACTACAGTTACACCATGAAACATGATGGAACATGTTCATATAAGAAAAAGCCAGCAAGAAGCAAAGAAAATGATGAACCAAAAATACACACTACAAAACCACAATTAACATTATTTACAGCCAAACCTGAATCACCTCCCATCTGCTGAGGTGAAAGATTCGGCGAATCCGTAAGGACGGGTAGGGATGCTTGTCTGCGTGTTGTCCAAGCTTGGTAGGAGCGAAGAAGACGACGACTCCATTTGGCTTCCACCTTCGTAAGCCTGCCACTTCTTAAGCGCTTGCGGCAAAGACATGTCGAGGTCAATGCCGTATATGTCTTCGGGGTTCTGATCAGATGGTTTCCAGAGTTCTACAAGAGAAGCAAGCACGTTGACAGCATGACCCATGTCAGGCCTTTGATATGGCTCCCTCGCACAGCAGTGGCCGGCTAGCTCTGCCACGGTGTGTACACTAGCCAGCGTTTCCTCATCAAGCTCGATTGTGGGGTCAATGGCCTTTCGGAATGTGTCCTTGTTTATGTACATTCTGCGGAACCATGTAACGAGGTGCACGCTATCCTCCGGCTGGGTCTCGTCAAGTGCTCTTCTTCCGGTTAATAGTTCCATCAATATCACACCAAAGCTGAACACATCAACCTTGGTTGTGACTCGGCCGGTAACTGCAAGAAGAAAGCAATACAATTGCCAGTGTTAAGACTTTTCCCCGAAAAATCACTTATTACACAATAAAGATGAAACTCAGCTTGTGAAGTTTTGATATTAAAGAACAATAAAAATCAGAACAAACACATTCAACCATTCAAGTTGGTATCACCAAGCCAGGAGTCTCGTCATTTCTACACACCAGCAATTGCATTCGCTTGTTTACTTGCATTGAATTGACCAAACATTGACTTAGTTGATATAAGAAAAACACGTCCATACTCCTTACTAGTTACTACCTTGCTTATAAAGAATACTGAATGCTAGCTTACCATAATCCCATAATAAGTTGATCAAACTTTTATAACATTTTTCCTAACATGCTTTGCCATTGAATTGATATGCATAGGAAGTAACCCACATTTATGGCAATCAGCAAACTAAACCATAGCAATATCTAGATCATGATCAGATTATCATACTCATTGCTTGGCATGAATACAAAAATCGACCTAGCACACAAACAATGGAAGTTATATACTATTTTTTCAGTAAAAAGAAAAATACCTGCATATTCTGGAGCCAAATACCCAAAAGTTCCTGCAATTCTTGTTTCTATTGAAGCCTTGCCTTCTGGAGCAAGTCGCACAAGACCGAAATCTGCAACCTTCGCCCTCATATCATCTCCAAGGAGAATGTTTGAAGGCTTTAAGTCCCTATGTATGAAGCTTTGATGGGCCAAGCTATGAAGATACTCGACAGCCCTTGCCACATCCAATGCAATGGTTAATCTTCTATTCCACTCCAACGGCTTTAGTCCTTCTTCTAACCAACTAAAAAGATGCCTACTTAACGTCCCCTGAGGCATGTACTCATACACAAGAAGCTTCTCATTCCCATCCAAGCAGTAGCCAAGAAGCGAGACAAGATGCCGGTGGCGAACCTTAGTCAAAACAGCAATTTCAGACTTAAATTCTGCCGCTCCCTTACCGGATATTGCTCCGATCTCCATTCTTTTCACTGCAATTTTTGTGCCATCATGTAATTCACCTTTATAAACTGTTCCAAAACCTCCTTGCCCCAATATATTTTGCTCACTGAAATTGTTAGTGACATTCCTCAGGACTTGTATAGAAATGACCATATTTCCCGCTTCGACCATCTGGATATCCCCTCCTTCGCTGCCAGGTACAGTTTGCGATTCACTAACATTACCAACACTGACACTTGAACCCGCAACAGTTATCTTCACACTTTCATTGTCCGACCCAGAATGACGAGGGTGGACAACTAGCTCCCGCGGACTCTGCACCTTGCTCAGCCGTTTCTGCTTCATCCTATACAAGCAGAAAGCCAATAAAGCAATCAAAGCAATCAACAATACACCTCCAACCACAGCAATAACAATCACTAGTACATGCGAAGACTTCTTTTTGCCACCATTCCCTTCTATTGTGTTTGGAGCAGTCGAATTTGGAGACGAACCTGGAGGGGACGGGCTAGGCTTATCCTTCCCTATATCCTTGTTACCACTTATGGTAACAGCTACACTGCTCTTAAACTTTGGAACATTCCCATAAAGCTGATTGTTTGCAACATTCAGCTGAGTAAGAACAGGAAGAGCAGCTAGCTCCTCAGGGATTGGACCAGTAAGGTTATTATCAGCAAGAACCAACCTTTGCAGTGACTTGAGTGATGCGAAATCGGGCGATATCGTGCCGTTAAGCCCCATCTTCTGAAAATTAATAACTGAAATGTTCCCATTACTACAAGTAATCCCAATCCAATCACTACAAGGATCATTCCCTTTCCAATTCTCAGCAAACCTTTGGGGATAACCCATAGACCTAACAATAGAAAGTAGAGCATTCACTCTGGAATCACAATTACCGGGTTTAGTCAAACAGAAACTGTTCAAACCACTCATATCAACTACAACACCAGAACCAAACACAGGAACTGGACCCTGCAACAAGTTATTAGTCAAGTTCACGACTTTAAGCGACTTTAGGCTCTGCAGAGAGGGAGGGACAGGACCCGTGAAAGAGTTATCCCTCAAGCTCAAATCTTCCAAGTTTTGGAAGCCAGAAAAATCGGGCAAAGGCCCAGAAAACGAGTTCTGGTGCAACCAAACCTGCGTCAGTGACGTCATGTTCTGCAAAACATCAACGTCCCCACCAAGCTTCGCATCACCCTTTTGCCCGTTCAGCCACAGACTCTGAAGTTCCAAACTGGAAAACCCCGAAGGCAACGTACCCTCGATGCCGTTTATCGCTAAATGCAAATGGCTCAACCCGGGAAACACGTCAGAGTTGAAAAAATCTGGGATTTTTCCAACTATGTTAGCGCTATTCGCTGAGAAGTTCTGAAGCGCCGAAGCGTTCTGCAGAGACAGAGGAAGCTGCCACGCCTGAAAAGGGTTGTCGTCGATCTCCACTGCCTGAAGCTGTGACATTCCGGCGAAGAAACCTGCAGGAATGGAAGTGAAGCCATTGTTACTTAGAATAAGGACTTGAAGCGAACCCAACCCGGATAGGTCCGGTAGTGGACCCGAAATGTTGTTGAACTGAAGCTCAAGGCGCTCCAACTGGGTCAGGGTTTGGAGGGTGTTGTTGGGAATTGTGCCAGCAAGTCCTTGGCGTCCGATTTGGATCCGGGTGACCCGGTTGGAATCGGAGCAGAAGACGCGACTCCATTTGCATGGGTTCGGGTCGGACCAGCCAAGTGATTCGGGTGGGTTTAGTGCATGTTTGAGTGCTAGCATTGCTTGTGCGTCTGGGGAGGCGGGTTGTGAGTGGGTGAAGAGGATTAAGGAGAGGAAGTGGAAGCCACATAGGAAAATGGGTAAAGTTTTGAGCTTTGTGGTTTTGGAGTTGTAGGTGGCTTTCTTCTTCCTCATGGCGGTGCTATTGAGTGCAGAACTGGGAAGAGAAGTAAAAGAGAAGAGAGAAAGAAAGGTGGTGCTGATTGCTGATAACGGTGCGGATTGGGCATTGGGATGGGGGAAGTGTGTAATAACTCACAACTGATGTGTGCCAAATGAGAACCAATATTTTATTATTTTTTTAATATAATTTCTTAGCTTAACTGAACTCTCGAGAGAAATACCGATTCTTTTGAGAAAATTTTCTCTGTTTCCAATAAATGAATCTAAGAGCATAAACTAAATTTTATTGATAGTAAAATAAATATGTGACAGAAATGGAAATTAGCTGTTGAAAATAATATTTTGTTTTGAGTTGCATGCACATGGGGGTTGGGACCACAGTTGGGCTGGCATTGACTCATATGACATTGCAAAATGGCTGGAAATCACTGGCTATGATTCTCGCCGAGGGGTCCATTCGCCCAACTTGGGTTCCTTTCATTTTTTGCACTTCCCTTCAATTTGTGAAGCACTAAAGAGTTCCATTTATTAAATATTTGCTGAAATGGCCTAAGTGTGAAGGTGAATCCAAAGTTCCAATGATGTATAATTGACATGAAACTTTCGTTTCATATTTCGTCAATTAGTAAAGAAAGGGAATGGTGATGAAATATAGTCTGTGTTTTTCTTATTAGGGGATTAGATGCATCATGCATGTGCGTCTCTGCCCCTATTACGGCACCAACATGATCATTAAAAAGTAATGATACTTGTCATTGTCAATAGATTACAACCTTGTGTGTTTAAAGAATTACAGACTTCCACATCTTTATCTACCAATCTTTTTATTTTTCATTTTAAATAAAAAATTAAATACTAGCAAAATATTATTCGAGCATCATCGAGGCTATCAGCTGTTTGACATTTTCGTTTCTAATCTCTTGTATAAACTGCTGGGATGTCTATATTTTAATCTTCTCAAGTTAGTATTTCTAAGTAAGACAAATATTATTTAAGGTGAAATCTCATGTGCAGTCGAATTCACGTGAAATTGATTATTGAAAATCGTTAGATAAAAATTTAGTCATATCAGTCAAATCATTTAACAACTCTCAGTTATTAACTTTATGTGAAGTCCACACCTGAGTTTTCACCATTATTTAATGGTCAACATTTTTGACATTTTTTCTTTACACATCCAAAAATGTTTACCAAATGCACATATATCTCAATTAGCTAGGTGTTGCAACTTTGTGAAAGGGTGTTGAGTGTTGACTCTTTTTCGAGAGTAGTTAACACCTGTATTTCTTAGCTTACAAAAATTCAACACAAAAAGATGACATATTATGTATAATGAAAATTCTTTTTCATTAAATCTGAAAGTGAATGCTATAGTGCTTATCATATTGTAGCTAAGTTACTAAAAAGAGTAAATAAATAATATTTAATAAATTTTATATAATTTTTTTTATTTTAAATATTTTATTTTTTATTTTAAAAAATAAATTAGACAATTTAAGTACTATAACAAAAACACCATAGAACTTACCAAATCTAAAATCAATGTAAAATGTGAAGGACACAATGAAAATTCTTTTCCAATAAGCATGTTACAGAGTAACTCTTACCCTAATAAAAAAGTTCAAACATATATGTTAAAAAAAAAACAGATGCTATGTTAATTTTATTGTAGTTGAAAAATAAAGGTCATTTTAGAATAATATAACCCAATCAAATTTTATGTAAAATTATATATGTGGATAACTGCATTTCTCTACTAGATCCCTCAATGGCATAATCTTGAAGGCGAAGCTATCTACATTTTAAATTGTCTATTTAAAAGCTTTTGTTATCTAATTTTTTATTTTCTTACCGGTCACTTGTTTGTTATCTAGTTTTTTATTTTCCTTTTTTTTAAGACACAAATTTTGGCAGGCTAAGGACTAATCCGCCGCGGTACTGAGCTCCATTTAAGGGTTTGCCGCTGGCCAATGGGTTGCTGCATGCACAAGGCGGGATTCGAACCCCCGACACTTGCTTAAGCGGACTAGTGAGCTAACCACTAGACCAACCCAACTTGGTTAAATATATGTATCTTTAATTTGTTGAGTATGACTAAAGTCTTTAGTACATGTCTCTATCCTTGATGTAAGGCTACGGGTTTAAAAAGTTATACTTTTTTGTATGCACACCAAAAAATAATTTAAAGTTAAGGATAAGGCATTTTTTTTTTTAATTAAGAGTAAAGTCTAACCCATTTCATCCTTAACATGGACGATGATCAATAAAGTGTATTTTTTTTTAGCAGAATATGACGCAGTGTTTTTTTTCTTGGTCTTGAATATGACGCAGTTTGAGTTGGTTGTTCTCACTTTGGGCTTAACCCAATGATCTTTGGGCTTCACTTTTACTGGTCCAGCCCCTCTCTCTTTCCTAAAACTTTGATTCGCCAAATAAGAGTGCCTGACAAAAATATAACGGTCAATTTTATAATCGCTATAAATTGATCTCTAAATTTTGTTTAATTTGTTTTTTATATTAAATTTTAAATTTAAAAATAATTTATTTTTATATTTTTAAATTAAATATTAATTCTTAATTTTTTTTTATAATTTAAGCATCACATTTTAAGTATCATAGTAATAATCAAATATAAAAGAGAAAAATAGGGAAACAAAATCTTGAATGGGAATAACATTATTTTTTGGATCATTTCATCCGAATGTAATATTTGTATTCACTTTCCATGTTTTACAATTTACACAATATTGAGTCTCATCAATTTTCTCAATATCTTC
>NC_029774.3:123042504-123114202 GCF_000817695.3 Arachis duranensis
TAGTTTATTATATTTATTATTTATTATATATTATTAATTTTATAATTAAAATATATTAATATTATTTTTTATTATAACTAAAATTAATTTTTTTAAATTAAAGAACTATCTCCTTCTTTTTCTTATTTTTTTATTCCTCTCATTTTTTACCTATTTTATCTCTCTTATATATCATTATCAATAACTAATTATAAATTTGACAATTAAAATATATAATATGGCATTTTCTAATTACGATTAAAATTAAAATTGAAATTAAAACATTAGAATTAAAATATAGTTATATTATATTACTAATTTAACAAGCAAAATATGTCACATGACTCTCTCATTAAAATTGAGATGAAATATTTCCCTTTAAAATTAATAAAATTTCATTCCTTCATCCTCTTATGTCTAATTTACCTCTCTCGTTTTCTAATTTTCGTTATCATTTCCACTCTATATATAAATATTATATTACTGATTTGACAAATCAAAATATATTACGAGTAATTCTTTCATTACAATTAAAATAAAATATTTTTTTCAAAATTAACAGACTCTCTCTTTCTTCTTTTTTATCCTTCTCTCTTTTATTTCTAATTCTCTATTTCTCTCTTGACATTTTTGTTCTATAAAAAACAAAATTAATTAATAAATAAATTCATAAAATTATAAAAAATCATTAGATTTATAATTAAATATAATAAAAATAATCCCGTAAGATTATTCACATATATTATTATTATGCATATTTTTTTAATTTTTTTATTTATCTTTTCACTGTTTATCTTTTTAAATTTTTACTTTTCTTTTTTTGAATATTTATTATATATAATTTTTAAAAAAATACTAATGTTGTGATTAATAATTAGAATCAAGATTCAATAATTAAAAAAATGATTTTTAATTAATTTTATAGCTATTAATATAAATTTTTTGATACTAATATCTAACTATATTTTTATATATAAAAATATTATTTTTAAATAAAAAACATAAAAATTAATTATTTTTATTTGTGCAAAATCCAATTAAATATAAAAATATACGCATTAAATTCTTTTAAGTTTTTGATAATGAATATTAAAATTAATTATTAGTAAAAATTTAAATTCTTTTACATAAAAGTAATAACTAAAAAACTTATTATTTAATTTTTTTTCTATCTATGAAGATCTTGATCTTTTTAATCGACGAAAACTTTTGTTTCCAATAATATTTTTATTTTTATAAAGGTAGTTTAATTTTATAATTTTTTTCTATCACAATCTATAATATTAGGACAAAAGCTGACATAATTTCAAAAAATGTATATTCTCATAATATTGTTACGACAAAAACACTATATATCTAATACTCAAATCCGATACCATTAAAAAGAGGGAAACATATACGTTGGCTACCACACTCAACCAATTTAGGGCTGTAATATCTTTTCAAATTCCAACAGTGTGGGCGCAAATCATTGATGCAAATACGAAGTGAGCTCCAGCAGAGAACCAAACACCATGCAAAGAAAGACACAAGCATGATATAGAATAATATATAGTAATATTATTCATGCTTTGTGATTTCACCATAGAGTATAGACAAAGGTAGATAGAAAAAATCCTCAACCCCATTATAACATATAGAATAATCGACTTTAACTATGTCAACATGGAAAAAAAGAAAAAAAAAAAAAAGATGTGGCTTACAGATATAACTTGACTTTGGATTGTAAACAAAGAAGAATTCCTCAACACACATGGCATCCTATGATGTCATGCATAACACAATAAATAGAAATTGAAGCAAGCAACTATATATATACTTTGATTCGAGATTTCACCACTTATGGTATTTCCCTAATTAAAAATATTAGTCCTCTTTTGTATCCTATTATGTATCCATCTAGGGCATAGATTCTATGTACCAATAAGAATCTTTAAGGTATAATACTTCAACCGTTTATGCACTGATCATGTTTGGCCATATCATATGCCAGTAAATTAAAGCATAGTAGTCAATCATCCAATTGATGTTCATATAAATGCTCTAAGCACCAATAGTGTTTTATCTTTTATCCCAATTGAACAATTGTTTTAATGGTGTCTGACCAATATTGGTTTAATATAAAGGCCTAAGGTTCAAAATTCAAATTTAATCAGAACTCAAAGAAGCGTATTAGGAAAGCCCTCCAATTGATGATTGGAATAATGAACATATTTATGTATGTGTTTGACAGTAAGATTGAATTTATATTGGAAAAAGACATGGCTATGAATGAATGACTAAGCCTATAACCTCTGGTGGGCTCTTACTAATCAGCACTAACTACATCTTTGTGGTAAAATTAAAAAAAAAATGTAAAGTAATTGAAGCATAGGAATATATTAATGGTCACCAACTAAGTGGAACTACGAACTTACTTAAAAAATATCAATATCATTAAGAACTGTAATTATCACTAGAGAATTATTATGTATTATCATCTTCTGCACTAATTAATGCTTATTGCTGTTGATTATATCCTATATTGCTATGCATTTTTTATTTTGAAGAAATTAAATACTTCGTTCTTAAAATACAAATATATTTAAATACAAATTATGTCTAATTATCTAAATATATATTATATTGTATTGTTAAAGTAAATAATTATTCAAAAATGGACTAATTTGAGGCAGTAATGGAGGCAAAGGTGGTGAAAGGAGTGTGTGTTGGGAACTGCACTAAGCTGCGGAGACATGGACTTGTCTCTAACTGCCATGACCAAAAGTTGGAGTGTCACTTGGTCACGTGCCATTTCTGTGATCGAGAGTAAAAGAAAAAAGAAAGTATAGGCATGAAACATGAAACATGTAAGTTGTAACACTAATCTTTTGGCTTTGGCACTGTATCCTAAAATTTATAATAATAAGGTACTGTACATTTGTATTGTTTATTCTTGTGACTAATTTCGATTGGACTAAGATCAAACACACGTGGATACTATGATATGTTGACACTACATTGGGCTAATATTTTTTTTGAATTAAAAAATAAGAATATTTGTCTTGATCACACACTATTAGAGTCACTAATCTACTTTGAACATGTGCTTAGGCCTTAATGGGGCTACTTAGTAGGTAAAGCATTTGCCTCTAGCCTAGGAGTTCTTTCAGGTGCAAACTATATGGAAATTGTAAAATTTGCATTGATTTGAGGAGCCTATGTGAGTATTCTTCCTCCACCATCTCCAACTTTATAAGACTAATCCTCTTTGAACATGTGCTTAAGCTTCTAAAGTCTAATTAAAATATAATTTTAACTTTGGCTGTTTCAACAAAATTGTCAGATGCAGGATCCAATTTGTGCATAAAAATATTCTAACATAAAGTGCTTTTTGTATGATAACTCTAGTTTTTTATACACCTTGCCTTGTCAGCCCCATTAGATAAGTGCTTCCCTTTCATGTACTTTCTATATTATAATATTTATTGGCTTTTATATAGTTTCATTTTTCTGTTTAATCTAACTAAATATTCTTTTGCCATTGCGTAGCTGGTGCCTTCAAGATTACATTCAAGCATAATCCTGACACGTTATACAGTAAAAGAACAAGAAAAAAAAATCTTACAAACAGAGAACCTTAAGTAATTGATCACAAAACTGGCTTAAGAACCAACTTAATTTATAAGAAGATAAAGGTTGAAATAATACTTGCTTTTGTTTTAGACTCTCTAGTTTGTAGGAGATCATCCGTACAGGGACAATAATGTAAATTTGATATTATTATTATACTAGATAATTTGAAACTCTGCTAATTTGCGGCAGAAAATAGTATAAATTTTGAGAAAGATTAATGAGTGTCTATTTTATAAATGTTCTTAAGATTATCAATTTGTATTTATATAAGATAACATTTCAGAACACATGCTTAAAGTCCAATTGGTCCCTGACGTTTAGTAACTTTAAAAAATGTGTGAAGGCAGTTTTATTTATTTATTTTTTAAATGGATTTGTTTTATATTTGAAAAGAATCACAATTGAATATGATGAATACCCATAACCCACCAGATAGATTTAAAAGCTTTTGAATTTATTCTCAAATCACATCACTATTTTATCTTATTTTTTTATTAGCACATTCCTCTATTGACCCTGTACAAAGAAGTGTTTATGATTGAAAAGATAAACCTGTCATATGATTATTTGTGAGAGCATTATTGTCTAGGAGAACCGTTGTGATTGCAATCATGTGAATCCATGTTGGTATGCGTACAATATACCAATGGCTATGTAATTATAAGCAGGGATTTTATATACAAATGTGACTTCCAAAAAATTCTGTTCACATTTTGCATAGGGGTCTAATATAAGTTACTTTTTTTTGTGAAGAGCCATGAATGTTTATAGCTTAGCATGATGGATTTTGTGAGACCCATCTATTTCCGATCTAATAAATGGGATGAGAACTCTGGCGTGGCTGAAATTATAGATCAAAGGAAGAAGAAAAAAAGGGAGCAAAAACATTGGACCCTATATGGCTATGATGATGCTATAATTTCGTGCGTGGAATAATGGACCATCCCATTAGCAAAAATGTCAGTTTAATGATGGAGATTGAAGGCCATGTATGGTAATCTCTTTTAGTGAACCTTGTTGTGTTTCAATTTGGCCTCACAAATCCTTCTAAATAATCTTAGTATTATGTAATGGCTAAGATTGATGTCCTTTTCCAAGAACAAAGAATCACGCATGTAAAATGTATGTTCAATTGTAAGATTGGTTTATTCGGAAAAACAGTGGCCAAAATTTGATGAAAATGATTAGAGCCAATGACAAGTAACTATATATACTATACTCAATCAAGACCATGCTTAATTACTTTGAGAAATTTTATTATGATTATCTCTTTTACAGTTAAATGTGAAAGACAAAGGGAATAATTAACTGGGCAGGAAAATTGCAAGGAATAAATAAAGTTAAAGAAAAAAGATGTGACAATAATTGATGATATAAAAATGTTATTATTGTTAAGAGAGGAAGGACATGTGGTGTATTATTTATTATTAGGGGAGTGGGGTTGTTAAAAAAATAATAGGAGATCTAAAATTAAAGAAATGAATGATGTTATATGTTAGTAGCATAGCATAGCAAAGTGGCATAGTGTAATATAATGGTGGACGTGATGGATGGAACCAAATATATATGAAATGAAACTACTGAAAGCTGACCCCATGCACTATATGGTCTATATGGAGTTATCTGAACGCACTTTTGAAGTGGGAAAGAGAGAGACTTTGAGAATCTTTGGTGGGAAAAATAAGAATAATAGCTTCACTACTGTTAGCTTGTTTTTGCTTCTATCTCATACTGTGTCCTCAATTCAATCAACTCACTTGAGGTTTCAATTCTCAGGAAACCCCAAAATTTTGGAAAGGATGTGCACTCCCTCACCCTATTTGATCGAATCCTCCTTTAATGTATTTATTTTTTTAAGAATTCAAGATTAAGACATTTTAATGTCTCTTTTGTAAGATGAAAATTTAAGTGTAATTTTTATGCAAAGTTGATAATTAAAAACTATTATTTTAAAAGCAGAACCTCATGTTAACGAGAGGGACAATGATAATAGGTGACCAAAAAGACAATTCACACCAGAACAAATTCAGCAAGTGATATGTATAACAATGCAGAAAAATATCAAGTAATCTATGAAACAGTGAGAGGGTAATTGTAGTAAATCAACAATGGTAGCAACCCTGACTTAGGGAAGACTATTATAACAACCTTCCATATGAAAATGCCTATCCTCCTCCACTACACTCATCTCCCCTTATACACATGCATTCTCTCTATTCTTGTAACTAACTCTCCACCTCAGCATACTATAAGAATCCCCTATGATGCACCCTCACATTACCCTTCATAATCCTTCATCCACACAGGTGGTTTTCTTATTCTTTTGCTTGTTGGATCTGCAAATTGTACATTCGGCCCATCATGAGCTGTCGGGTCTGCAATTGCTGTATTCGGCCCATTACCAGTGGGTTTACTCGTATCAATCACTCCTCCCATTACAATGACCTTGTCCTCAAGGTCTTCCGCAGGGTACATTCTCACCAACTCAGCCCAACTCACCCATGTTGCTTCCTCTCTTGGTGCGCCTTGCCATTCCACCAACACTTGCACATCCTGAGACCCATCATCAAGCTGCAAGGTTCTACTGTCAATAATGGCTACCGGCACTGGTTCAAAAGGCAGAGAAAGAGGAAGCTCGTTGATGCCCCCTGCCACAACAGACTCACCCTTAAACTCCTTCAGTAGGGAAACATGAAAAACGGGATGAATTGCACTTCCAACTGGCAACTCCAGTTTGTAAGCGACAGTTCCCACTCTTTGGAGCACCTTAAATGGTCCAAAATATTTCTTACCAAGCTTCAAATGTCTTCGTATCACTACGGACCCCTGCCGATATGGTTGAAGCTTTAAGAGAACTAAATCACCCACATTGAATGATTTTTCACGTCTATGAGAATCAGCTTGGCGTTTCATGCGTTCTTGGGCTTGTTGGAGGCGAAATTGGAGTTCCATGTCAAGAATCTCCCTGACTCGCAATAGATCATCCACGTCTTGGACCAAAGAAGAGTGACTAATATAGCCGGGTATAGTTCTGACAGGAAACCCATACAAGGCCTCATGTGGTGACATTTCAATGGTGGAGTGAAAAGAATTATTGTAACAGAACTCTGCCCAATTGAGGTAGGCAGACCACTTGGTTGGGTGAGCATGTGTAAACACACGCAGATATTGCTCCAGGGTCCTATTAACAACCTCGGTTTGCCCATCCGTCTGAGGATGATAGGCCGTGCTATAGAGCAGCTTAGTACCACAATGCTGAAACAGTTCTTTCCAAAAACGACTAAGGAAGAGAGGGTCCCTGTCTGAGACAATAGTGGCTGGGAAACCGTGATACCTCACCACGAAATTGATGAATTTCTGAGCGACCACTTTGGCAGTAAACCCCGTCTTCAATGGCGCAACTCGTGCTGTCTTACTGAACCGATCCACCACTACTAACACTGCAGTAAAACCATTGGAATTTGGTAGTTTGGTGATGAAGTCTAAACTAATGTCCTCCCAGGGCCTTGCCGGAACCGGAAGCGGTTGCAAGAGTCCTTGTGGCTTGGCAGTAACATACTTTGTACACTGACACTCCACACAATGATTAACAAATCGAACCACATCTTGGCGCATTCCCGGCCAAAAAAATAGCTCACCCAATCCTTTATACGTTTTCAAAATACCGCCATGCCCTGCAGTCAAGGCTGAATGGAACTGGTGCAACAACTTCTCACGTATATTAGCAACATTCGGAACCCAAATTTTACCGCGGTATGTCATCAGCCCATCCTTGAATACATATTCAGGAGGTAATGTACCCCTCTGTAGCTTCTCTTGCAACTGAAGCATCTCCTCACTCTCGTTATTAGCCTGGAGCAGGGTTGGTAAAAGATCGGACTGCATTGCTGTGAATGCTTGGAGCTGTGTGTGATGCTCATCATCCCCTAGCCTGGATAGCGCATCCGCAACCTTGTTAAACTTCCCAGGGCGGTACTCAATCTCGAATTCATATCCAAGCAATTTAGAGAGGTAGTGTTGTTGTTCCGGGGTAAGGATCACCTGCGTCATTAGCTCCCGCAAACCTTGGTGATCAGTTCTGATTAAAAATTTCCGCCCCAATAAGTAATGTCGCCATTTCGCAACAGCTTGAGTTACTGCATATAGCTCTCGGACGTATGCGGATGCTTGAGATAACCGAGCCCCCAATTTCTTGCTGAAGTAGGCTATGGGGTGTCCTCCTTGGGATAAAACTGCCCCGACCCCAGTGCTCGAAGCATCTGTCTCCACTGTGAAGGGCTGTGTGAAATCAGGGAGAGCCAACACTGGAGTATGAACCATCAGCTGCTTCAATTGATGGAAAGCTTGATCAGCAGCGATATTCCATTGGAATGCATTCTTCTTGAGAAGTTCTGTCAATGGAAACACTCGCTGCGCATACTGTGCCACGAATTTCCTATAATACCCCGTCAGCCCTAAGAAGCCTCTTAATTGTTTTAGAGACTTAGGAACAGGCCACGCTACAATTGCTTCGATTTTGGCTGGATCCACCTTAACCCCTTCGCCCGAAATCACATGCCCCAAATACTCAATTTGTTGTTGCAGGAAGGTGCACTTGGAACGCTTGGCAAAGAATTGGTTCTCTTTCAAGATTTGTAAAGCTTGAACTAAATGATCCAGATGCTCCTCTCGGAACGGGCTGTAAACCAGGATGTCGTCAAAAAATACAGCAATAAATCGCCTCAAGTATGGTTGGAAAATCCTGTTCATTGTCGCTTGGAAGGTGGAAGGTGCATTAGTAAGCCCAAAAGGCATCACTACAAACTCATAGTGACCCATATGAGTACGAAATGCTGTTTTGCTTATGTCTTCTTCACGCATTCTGATCTGATGGTACCCACTCCTGAGGTCAATTTTGGAGAAAAACCTAGCTCCATGCAGCTCATCGAGAATCTCATCAATAGTAGGGATTGGGAATTTATCTTTAATCGTTATCATGTTCAAAGCTCTATAATCGACGCAGAATCGCCAACCACCATCCTTTTTTTTTACTAGCAAAACTGGACTTGAGAATGCACTCTGGCTATCCCTAATCAGCCCCGCTTGTAGCATTTCCGACACTAACCGCTCTATCTCCTCCTTCTGAAAATGGGGATATTTATATGGTCGAATGCTTACTGGCGATGCACCCGGTGTAAGGTGGATGGGGTGGTCAATAGCTCTACGAGGGGGTAGTTGTTTTGGTTCTTCAAAAACATCATTAAATTCCTCAATAACTGTTTGGATAGCCACTTCCTCTACCTCCGGAACGGGCTCTTCCACCGATGGAATCGCTGCCAATTGAAACAATGAAGCAATGTTACTACTTCCGCTGAGTTTCCGTAGCTCCCTGAAATTAAGCTCGGTCTCTCGTAGCAATCGTTCACCCTTGAACGTGATCCATGTTCCCATTTCTTTAAATTTCATAAACAGCTCCATGTAGTTAATTCGGATGGTGCCTAATCTCATCATCCAATGTACACCCAGCACAACATCGGCTCCTTTAAGGTCCAATACGTACATGTCCGCGGAGAATTTGTATCCCTGCACCAATAGTGATAGGTCTCGACATTTTGCAGCACAGTTTATGGATTCACCATTACCAACCATTACCTTTAATGCAGGTGTAGGAGTGAGAGACAAATTGAGCTTCTTAGCTACGGACCCCTTGATAAAATTATGGGTGCTACCCCCATCGATTAAAATCAGCAGCTGCTTGTTGGCGTGGGTACCCTTCACACGCAGGGTCTCAGGGTGAAATTCACCTTCAAAAGCATTGAGACTAATCCGCGGATTCTGCTGTCCATTCTCTTCCTCCTCTTCTTCGGTGTCTGACTCATGTACCTCTCCATTACCCTCTGTCGTTCCATGCAACAACTCCTGAAGTTCCTCTTCCCCAATGAGCAATTGATATGAAGCCTTGCAACGATGTCCCGGTGCATATTTGTCATCACAATAGTAACATAATCCTTTTTCTCGTCTAGCCCGAATCTCAGCACTTGTTAATTTCTTGAATGGTGGCTGGGGTGCTTTGGTGGGAGTGTTGGTGGAATGGAGGATTGCAGGGTTTGCGGGGTTGGTAGATGTGGGATTAGTTTGAATTTTCTGATTAGTGTAAATGGGATTGAGAGTGCGGTTGGGTGCAAATCGGGTTGGGGCTTGTTGAGTAATGGGCTTATTAATAGTGCTTCTAGCTAGGCCCGCAGTTACCGCATTTTTTTGTTCATGCAGTTTGGCGATGGAGACAGCTTGTACGTAAGAGGTAGGTTGAGCCAAGAGCAATTCACACTTCAATGGCTCCTTGAGTCCGGCTACGAATAGTGAGATTATCCATTCTTCACTCAATCCGTTGACTCGATTGGTCAATTCTTCAAATTGGCATTGATATTCTTCCACCGATTCACTCTGCTTCAACTCTTTAATGGCAGTTCGGGGATCATAATAGAGGTTCTTTCCAAATCTGAGGACCATCGCCTCCAGAAACGCTTCGCATGTATACGCCATGTTGTTGTTTATCCCCCACCGATACCAAGCATAAGCCGCCCCTACCAAGTGAAATGACAATACCCTGATTCGTTGTTCCATGGGTATCTCAAAAGTCTCTAAGTATTGGCGGGCCCGAAACACCCAATCCTCCACCCCCTCACCGTCAAACATTGGTAGATCGGCGACTTTCACTCTGAGTCGGGGCCACGGCTGCTCAGCCCCCACACTCACAGACCCTGCCCCTGAACCACCTTCCATGGTGTCGTCACCATTGAAGCCATAATCATTCACCTTAAGTTTCAATTTCAAATTCTCACGAAGCAGTTTTTCAATGGATCGTAAGGAAGAGTCCATGTTCGTGAGCTGAGCTTGCGTATCGGCGATCCTCTCGTTAGCTTCCACGAGACCGCGACTAAGGGTGGTGACCTCTTGCTTATTCGACATAGTGAGCTCCTCTAATCGGTTCAGGCGTGTTCCTTCCGCCATGGCTCCGAGTCTCTCAACGAGAGCACCAATTAATAGGTGACCAAAAAGACAATTCACACCAGAACAAATTCAGCAAGTGATATGTATAACAATGCAGAAAAATATCAAGTAATCTATGAAACAGTGAGAGGGTAATTGTAGTAAATCAACAATGGTAGCAACCCTGACTTAGGGAAGACTATTATAACAACCTTCCATATGAAAATGCCTATCCTCCTCCACTACACTCATCTCCCCTTATACACATGCATTCTCTCTATTCTTGTAACTAACTCTCCACCTCAGCATACTATAAGAATCCCCTATGATGCACCCTCACATTACCCTTCATAATCCTTCATCCACACAGGTGGTTTTCTTATTCTTTTGCTTGTTGGATCTGCAAATTGTACATTCGGCCCATCATGAGCTGTCGGGTCTGCAATTGCTGTATTCGGCCCATTACCAGTGGGTTTACTCGTATCAAATGACCTTCCTAAATTTGAAAAATTTTTAGATAAATTATACATAAATTTTAGGTGAAAACTCAAGTGAAGTCGATTTCATGTGAAGTTGATATCTAAGAGTCGTTAGATGAAAATTTAGTCAAATCAGTCAAATTATCTAACGGTTCTCAGTTATCAACTTCATATAAAGTTGACTTCACCTGAGTTTCCATCTAAATTTTAATTTAGTTTTCTCGAAATTTTTTATTTGTTTCATTTTTATTATGAAATAAAATTTTTGGTTCCTTCTTAAAGCTTAGTCTAATTCCATTTTTTATTAGATGATAATTTAGTTAAATATATTAAATTATTTAATAATTTTTAATTATTAATTTTATACGAAAACAATTGCATGTGCCTGTATATCTTTCCTTGTCTAAATCTATGTATTAAAATTTAGAGATATATGTTGTTTTCTTTGGATTATAATTTGTGGCAGCACCTTCCTTTCCTCTGAACTCTCCACTTCCCTGTTACCTTTGCTTTACCATAATTAAACATCAATACAATACCCACCATCTCTATGTCTTTTCTCTTTCTCTCATTCTTTTACTCTTCCTTTATTATTATTCCTTCTTCTTTATTTTCAATAATTTCAGTTAAAATATTGCTCTATCATATTAGGAATTAAAAAATTGAAGAAAGAAGAAAAAGCTCTCAGCTCTCTCTCACCTTATTATTATACATACCTTCTCTATTTTAGTGTAACCAGGAACATAAAAAACAGCAGAGGCTTGTGTTTTGTCTTTCTCATAATAATCAAGCATACCAAGAAAAAGCAACACTGGGGATTCATGTCTCCAATTCCATAGCAGTGTTTTATAGGGTGATCTCAGAAGCAAGCAAGCAAGCAAGCCACTCTCATCGCTTGATCTTGAAACTTGTATGTGATCCTGTCACCTCTATAGTATATTTAACTGCTTCTTGTCTTCTTTTTTTTCTGGTTCTTTCTTTCTTGGTGTTTCTGAACAAGTTTTCTTGGAATCACTGCATAGAACAAAATGGTTGATATAATTCTTCTATCTTACAACACTGCCTTTCATACCAACCATTGTAGATTTTGATGCTGGTCTTTAAAGTATCACACGTTACAAGTAAGACTTCTTGTTAAGAAAATGAAACAATTATATATGCATGCAATTATCTGACTTGGCGTATGCAGATATTGCCACTCCTTCATGTTTCTGTTACTGTTTTTTTTTTCTTTGTTTTGTGTGATGACATGCTGGTCACTCACTCATTCACTCACTCTAACTCTTATAGATTCTGAATCATAACCTGCACTTGCAGACTTGTAGTTAGGTTCCGTGGCTCTCTTCTTTTCTTTTTTCTATATGATTAAGTTAGACTAAATTATGGTTTTCAATCTCCAAAACATCTGCCTTTTGCAAATATCTATAACTGTAATAGTCTGCATACAGAGTCCAAATATGATTTCAGATCATAGTAAGTAAATCTTGTTTGCTTATATTTTTAGTACTTTTGGAAAACATTTTCTACTACTAAGAGCTTCTTCTTCATGCCTCTTGCTACTTTGTTCCTTATTTTTCTCTTTTCTTTTCTTTTTTTCGTGAGCAAACTTACAGAAGAGTGGGCCAGATCACAAGCACATGGTGAAGCGGATTCAGTGTTCTTTACTTAAGAGAGTCTAATAATCTTTTCCTATCAGAATTGTCAATACATAACTAGTTTGACCTTAAATTTCAATCATACATTTGCAAGTTAGAAGGCTTTGAGTGGTCCATGTTCAGGAATATTGTTTTATTAATAAAGTCTTAAGAAATAATAATAATAATGTTGGGTATTTGGGTCAAACACAGTAGGTAGAGAGATGTTGTTTAGGATAATTAAAGAAAATATTTGACCATTGTATTGGATTTCAGATCTCCCACAATCTAAATAATGGATTTAATATGTATTAGGTAAGCCAAATTGGGAGGAACTGAAGAGAAGCTATAAGAAAAACTTGTTGATAATATTAATTGTTTATTTTTAAAGAAATTTGTCGGTAACTATTTAGTTGCTGCACCTGTGGTAGCAGTAGTACAAAAGCTTTTTGATCAGAAAGTCCCACATGCACTTGAATCACAAGACAAGGCATCATTATTATTCCAATGGAAGTGTGTTTCTATGGTAGGAATAGCATGCCTGTGTTTCTTTACCCATTGTGGATAAAACAATAATAGTCTTTCACTATTCTGAGGTCAAACTCATTCAAGAATTCATGAATTTTTCATTGCAGGAGAAAACAGCTCTTAAATAGACCCTCCCTATTCTGATGGTAGATTGTTTCACACAGACTGAAAGTTAGCATTATCAGAGTTAATTAAACCATGAAACCAAGATTTGATCTGGAATTGGAGGCCTCAGCAGCAGAATATGAATCTGAAGTTAGCAGCCAGGTTGCTTCCAACATATCCTCTCTTCAAGAAACCTCTGCAGGCCCTTCAACTGACACCTTAACCAACTCTTACAAACTCGCGAATCCAATGGAGTTCGATGCTCTCTCGCTTGATTTAACTCTCAGCTTTGGCAACAATGAAACAGGGGAAAAAGCAGGGGATTCAATAGGACTCTCATTCTCTAGCACTAGTGAAAGCAGCAATGAACCAACTTTCCAAACTGGCACTGTACCAAGAGTCTTCTCTTGCAATTACTGCCAGCGCAAATTTTTCAGCTCGCAGGCTCTTGGAGGCCACCAGAACGCGCACAAGAGGGAGCGAACGCTGGCAAAGCGTGCCATGCGAATGGGGCTATTCTCTGAGAGGTATGCTAGTTTAGCATCTCTGCCTCTTCACGGTTCTTTCAGATCCCTGGGGATTAAGGCACACTCTTCAGTTCATCACCAAGCATTTGCACCATCAATTAGGCCTCCTGAGATAAAAACAAATGCAAGATTCGACCAAGGTTATGTCGGCCTTCCAATATTCTTGGAGGATGATGAGTCAGAACTGCTCTGGCCTGGTAGTTTCCGGCAGGTTACTAGCGAAGGAGGCGATAGCAATCAGGCATTCGTGCTGGCCAGGAGTTCGAATTTGAGTTTTACTGAGGTGAATCCACCAGTTGAGATAGATAACTCTACACCTGAATTAACATTGAAGCTTTAAAAGTGGTTACTTGGCACATAATCTATATGTGGCTTTGAGTTTGTTCTGCTTTGTTGTTATAATTTTGTACAGTTTATCAAGAGAGACATGCATGGAAGGGCTAAGAGTTTCAGATTGGATAGTTATATTTGCTTGGTCTCATGTATAACTTTCTTCGTTCAGTATTCTCTTAAGAATTCTTGATTTGGTGTTTTGCTTAGTATGTTATCTAATTGTATAAGAGCTCTCAGACTGGGAACACCATTTTGGAGCTTCTTTGCTTGTGATATATAAATCATGTTTTTTTTTTCCCTTACTACTACTGCAATGTGTTTGAATCATTTGTTTCTATTTTGGATCATACTAACTCATGAACTATTTAGCTCTTTTTGGTAATGAAGTGGTCAATGAGACTAATACTGACTAATAAAATTCCAGTCTTTTAATATGGCATGTTATATAATATATAATATATAGAGAGATTCTAATAGATAATGCATAAGAATCTGAACAGTGAATAATAGTATAGAACCGAAGAGCTTTCAAGTTTCAACATCATTTACAGTTTTTCACAAAGTTGCCACGAGTGATGCAATAATGATACTTCAACCCATTATTCTCGGTGAGAAATTATGGACACCAACTTAGAGTTTGTTTGAAAAGTATTTGAATGTGAAAAAAGAATTCTATTTTTTTTAAGAAAAGAATTTATTTTTATTTAAAATTTAATTTTATAATTTGAAATAATTTTAATATACTAATAAAATATAATTTAATTTTTTAGTTTGGAATAACTCTTACTTGAGTTAATTTTTTTTATAATTTTGTTCTTAATAAAATTATTTTATTAAACATCCACTTATTTAAATAAGGATATTTTTTATATTTGATATGTTAAATTAAATTAGTGTGAGAATTAATTTTAAAATCAGATTCTTTTTAGTCTAATTTGTAAATGAGGGAAAAGTGAGAATTAAAATTCTCAAAGAGTTTAAATTATTTTTTTTACGTGTTCTAAAACAAGAAAAAAATTTATAATTTTTGAGTAAATTCTAATTCATAAGTTTTCAAACAAGCTCTTAAAATGTATTCTAGTATCATGAATTATAGTATTTAGTGATCTTTGTTTTTGTCAAAAATAACAAAGAGACTAAAATTTTGTGTCTCGAAACTGAAATTAAACTCTCAGACTACTAAACACAATACTGAGTCTCAGTCTATTTCCAAATTTTGATTTCAATCTCAAAACAAACACTACCTATCAATTATAACACGAAAATTCATCCACACTATACACTTACACACAAAAGATTATATTTGCTAGTAAATTCATGATAGCAAGTACTTTTTGGTCATGATTCTTGTTTTGAGAATTATCTGAAATTGATTGTTTTTGAATTTGGACTTGAGGTCAAAATACTTTTGAGTGGTCTGTGGTTCGAGTTGTTTGTGAAGAGGTGAGGGCCTGAGAGGTGATACTGCAAGAGAGTCCGAACTCAAGTTAGCAATAGTTTAATACGGATTTTTAGTAGATTGAGTTTTGAATATATTTAAAAGTGTCAGTGTATTTATAGTATAATAGATAACTATTTTTTAGAGTAGTTTTACTTTTGAAAGTGAATGACCGTTCAGTTTTTTTTACAAAAGTTGTTAAAATCTGTCTTTTAAAAAAATAAAAAATATTTTAAAAATCAGTTACTTATTTAAATAAATAAAACTAAAATTGAAGTGAATTGAATTAGATCTCTTAATTAGACTTTATTTATGTTAGCCTGATTAAAATTCTTAGGCTGGGATATGAAAAGTATTGTTCGGCCAATGGACTATTTTCATTGTTGGGTAGATTTGAAGACATGGCCAACCATTCATATTATTCTATTTGTAAACCTTACAAATTAATAGATTTGATTAAATAAAAAACAAATAATGTGCCAAATTATAATTAAAATTTTATCATGTAATTTTTTTCTACAGAAAAATTAAAGCAAAAACAATTCCTCGTCAAATAAAAAATATATTCGATTTGGTTCTTGTTATCATAAATTAATATTTTTCTATTACACAATAAAACAACTGTAAACCAATAAAAAATAACACAAAGTGTTGTATTTATATTATTCTAATTTAATTTAAATATTAATAAAAATGTAACTATCGTTAAACAAATCATATAATAAATTACTAAAAAAATAATAATATTCTATTTTTATGATAGAATGGATGATTAGATTATTAAAATGTGACTACTCACACGAAACTTTTTTACATGTTTAAATAAATTATTTGACATTATACGTGTTAACGTCATAGTTACATAATGATAAAAATTAAATTTAGAAAATAATTTTATTTTAGAGTGTTGGTTAAGAACTTATAAGATCATAAGACGGTTGGTGGCGTTGGCATGAACAAGTGCATAAGAAACTAACCCAAACAGTTTGGCGCTCTTTTGCTTGTAACTCACCGCGTTTTTTCGTCTGTTTATATTCCCTTCTTCCAAACACACCCCTTGACTGCTCCCTCGTTCCATTTTACAGGTTCCCTCTCTCTCTCGAACGAATTGTTCCATCATTTTACGGTTACTTCTTAATACCTTTGATTTGTTTATTTGGTTGATCATACACATGTAACATGTTTAACACTCCAATTCTGGAGTACATATGCAAAAATATTATTTGGTTTGTCTTATTCTTCTACGTGGATTCTTATTTATTAATATTTGTATGGTTGCTTCAATTGAACCTTCTTCCTGATTTTCATTATGGCATTTTCTCATTGTTGTGTCCGGCTATATTAATTTACTTGATACAGAGACAAGAATCTTTTATAGATATATAGATAGCGGCTAAAAATTTTAGATATGAAAGAGGAATGAATAATATATTTTATTATTGTAATTTTTTATATTTTTTAAAAATTTAAAATACAGAAATTGGAGGATTCGATATCCCAAATTTTTTAATTTTTTTAAACATAAATTGAAAGGTCTGACTACTAAAATTAGATGATCTGATTTCTATCAGAGGTCAGATAGATAATGGCATTTGATTATTTATTTATTTTTTGCATCTTTTAAAATTTTGTAAGAGAAAGAAGATCTCTTTCATGATGTGATGTAATTAATTATTTTAATGAAATATATGAAACCAAAATCTTGAAGATATTTTTTGTTTTTTTACTGTGAATGACGAATGTGGACTTGTTAAAGCAAACAAGTATCATCACAATTAGAATTTAGAATTGACTTTATAGTATTTCCTTGAACCCCAAGTCTCTACTTTTTTAAAACGTCGCTATCTAGTAGGAGTATTTAAACTTTGGCTACAGAATTTGTTAATCTACCTAGGTAAAAAATTGTTGATCTTCCTCCTCTTCTTCTCTATTTCTCTCCGTCTCAGGTATAATAGTTAAAGTGCATATAATGCATGCCAAGGAACCCATTATTGTGATTTATGACTTTGCTTTTGTAGATTCGGGAGGAAAAAGAAACATTCATGATTGCATATAACATTTTCTAGTTCTGATTTTGCTCTAATTGGCAAAGACATCGTCTTCGTCACTCTCTTCCGTATAGTAAAAATCCAGAGAACCTTGTAACAATTGAACATGCTTTAATTGGTTACTTATAATATTTTACTACTAAATTAACTGTGAAAGCTTGATCTTTCTTTTAATGAATTATTTTGAGGTTCCAATCGGGCCAAAGAGCATTAAAAAAGGAAACAGAAACTTAGTCATTCTTGTGTCAAATAAAAACTACGGAGATTATTAAGTGTTTGTTTGGGCACTATTAAATCAATAAAAAAATCTTTTTATTTTATTGTTTAGTGTGTTTAGTAAATTTCTAATAATAAAAATGATTAATAAAAAGATACTTTTATTTTTGTAAAAGACCTTTTAAAAAAATATAGTTTAAAAAAAAAAGATTTTTTTCACATTTAAACAAATATCAAATTTAATTCAGCTTTCTTTTAGTTTCATAATTCATTTTATTTTTAGAGTAGAAACTAGAATGTATTGATATCTTGTAAAATCTGGAAACTTTTCAATGCATGGAACACAATCTTATGTATCAAACTTTATAAATTGCTAGCATGATCTCTTCTGGCTGCCAAGAATGATTAATTTGTGGTGTGTTTTGATGCAGGTGTAATCATCATCGGTTATAGACAGTGTAAAGATTTTGATAAAATCCTAAGAGATGAGTCAGAGGATTCATCTACTTGTTATCATTCTACTTTGCTTCTTGTTAAGGTGCGAGTCATGGGGTTGGTTTTCATCAGCTAATAAAGGTACTCACTCTAAAGAGGGACCTTATGACAATAACAGAGGCATCTCTAGAGGCTCTAGTGCTGAATTCTCCGTTGAGGGCTTCAACGACCGGAAGGGATTGAAGTTGGTGGAGAATGCTAGGAAGAAAATGGTTGGCACAAACACTTGTTGGCAAAGAGCTTATCAGCACCTTTTCGCAGGATGTTCCGAGATTCTGGCTTCCGAGGATAAGCGGTCTAGACTTGCTTGGCATCTCAGTGATTGCTTTCAAAGAGACTCTGGCAGGCCTTCTTTTCCGCATTGCGACGAGAAATCCTCCATGACCGTATGCCTAAGAGCCTTAGATGACATTGCTCATAAGGTCTACCTTGAATTCTACCTTGAAACCAACACTATTTGTCATCAGTTACAGTTAAGTCCACTTTGTTTTTTTCATGCCTTATATGATCTCATATTTATTTAATTTTGGTGTATAATCTAAAGTTGTATATCTTGTTTTCTTGCAGGGCGTATGCATTCAAACATGAAACAGAGAGGCTTGTGACTGAACTAAAAAGTTCAGCTCAATATGTGGAGGACAAATTAGATAGCATTGATGAGAAATCAGAACATCTATTGCAAGGATCTAAGCATATCGTGGATTCCATGAACTTCATAGATATTCACACCCAACAAGTTGCTCAAACTGCTAAGAACTTGCAAGATCATATAGGCATTGTGTTAAGGCATTCGGAGAGTGTATACGACCAGACTAAGAAGATTGAAGCCTCCCAATTGCAATTGAAAGAAGGACAAGAGGATATGAAGAGGAGTTTGGAGGATGGAGTAGCATTGCTCAAAGAATCTTACGGTTATTTGGGTCAAGAAATAGGCAAGTTAAGAGATGAAGCCATTGTGATTGAGCATGAGGTAACTAAAGTTGGAGATGCAATGGCATTAAAGATGAGTAACTTACAAAGCAAAGCTGAGGACATTGGAAACATGGCTGGGGTTTCTTTAGAAAAGCAACAACAACTTCTACATGGGCAATCTACAGCACTTGAAGGTTTGAATTCTTTATCTGAATTTCAATCCAAAGCACTAGAGGAGAGCAGGTATAGCTTAATTCTATTATAGCAATTACTAATTTGAGCTTAGGAAGCGTATTTGCAAAGATGTTGAGTTGAGTACTTCATTCTGTGATTCAGGAAAACCTTGCAGTATTTTACTGAATATGGGCATAGACAGCATGAGGAGCTGCTTCAGAAACAAGAACAGATACAAGGACTTCATGATCGTTTAATGGAAAATTCAAAATCAATATTGTCTGCTCAGGTTTGAAGCTTCTTGTAGACTATAAGTTCTAACTATTTGTTTCTGAAATCTATATTATGGATGGTTTTTCAATAAGGAATCTCTATTTTTATTTTACAGGAATCTTTTGAGTCAAAACAAGCTACCATGTTTATTGCTCTAGACAAGCTTTTTGCTTTGCAAAATGCTATGCTGGTTGAATCACGAGTGATTAAAGCTTTCTTCATTTATTCCATATCAATCTTTGTGATCTATATGTTGACTAGTACAAAGCAAACATACAATGTCAGGCCATGGCTATATATTGGTATGTATTCCAATTCTTCTAAACATTTACCTTTGATTTAAGCATAATTTACTTAGTAGTTTTGATTATTTTCAGGGCTTTGTGCTACTTTCTTTATCGAAGTAACCATTATTCGTTACACCAATGATAATATGGAGCAACAAACATGGATAATAAACACAACCCGGTTATTGTTCATGATAGCTGCCTCAGTTCATCTTCTATACGCCATTTGCACATACAGGTACATGTTCAAACACCCTAAAACATGGTTGTTCATATCTGGATTTTTTTGTCTTACACAAAGTCAATTATTAACCATGCAGGGACTATGAAATGTTAAACCATCAAATGCTACTCACTCTCATGAACAAGCTTAACAACATGCAAGCACAAAAGGGGTTGCCATGGGACATGCATACTGATTATGTTGAATGGACAGAGTGGGTAGATGCTGATTTACCCCATGACGTCAATTGCCTTGATGATTCTGACTATGTACTTCCAGAAGAAGTTGCAGAGAATTCGATCACATCGTCGACAAAGACAAAAAGTTATAATCTACGCCCACGCAACCAGTCGCGTTGATGGATAGTTTAGAAACAGAACATTTAAACTGTGCGCTAGCTGTTTTGTTCTATTAATTTGTTCCATAACTCTGAATTATGTTATAGTGTATGTGTAATTTATATTGGAGATACTACCATAAGAATTTTATAATTGTTTTTATATGAAAATGTTTTTATTATTATTAGATGATGAATTGTAAAATTTAATTTTAATATATTATAAAAGTGTTATTATTTTTAAAGTATGGCTAAACAAATAAAATATACTTTTAACACAAAAATTTTCATAAAAGATATTTTTAATATTTTCATTTGAGTAGGTGCCATTTATATTAAGTTTACAATAGCTTAAATCCCTGTATCAGAAGGATTTTATTGATTATCTATACATGGTGAGTACTGAGTACGATTGAATTTGAATAGATTATTGAAACACTTTACCGAGGCCAAGAGGGTCTACAAGGAAACGGGTTTGCAGCCGAGGTCTAACGACTTGTTGACCGCATCAACGACGAGCTGAGTCTTTCTAGTAATCTGAGGCCACTTGTTATCGGGGCCAGTGGCGACAAGGCTAGCAAACTCTTGCACCATAAGTGCTTCTTGAGGGAGCACATTGGCTACATGAACTTCCTCTGGCTTCACATTCCACCCAATGTGAAGATCAACAAACTTGGCACCAAATGTGAAGTCAAAGGAAGCAACGTGTTCCTGGTATGGGATTATGAAATCCCTAACATGCAGGGAGCCGTTGGAACCACATATGGCAAGGTCCATGGAAGTGTGAGAGAGAAAGGAGGTGGCTGGCAATTGGTATCCCTTTGCCCACAAGGAAGCACCAATGCAGTACCATGCCAGGTCACCCAACGCACCAAGCCCATCCAACTCTGCCTTCACTCTGATGTTGCTCTCCAGGAATCCAGCTCTTGTTTGCATTGTTGATGTGCTGTGAATCTTCATATTCAGATCACTCAATTATGTTAGCTTCTTTACTCATATAATATTAAACTCAATCAACTAATTCGGACAAACTCAGACTTACAAATTGAATGTTTCCAATGCTTCCAGAATGAGAAAGGGACAAAAGTTGCTTCATATGAGAGGTCCTAGGGTGATGCAGCCACATGCTCCCGTCCATGAACTGCACGCCATTCGACTCGCACGCCTCCAAGATCAGCTCTAGCTCCGCCGCATCTAGCGCAGCCGGCTTCTCCAACAGCACGTGCTTCCTCCGGGCGGCGGCCGCCACCGCCCACCGCACGTGCAGAGAAGTTGGGAGGGGCAGGTACACTGCGTCCACAGTTGGATCGTCAAGCAGCTCTTGGTAGCTGCCATATAGGGCGACGGTGTCGGGGAGGGCGTTTTGGGCGGCGAAGGTTTGGGCCTTTTGGAGGGAACGGCTGGCAACGGCACAAAGTGTGGCGTTGGGTGCTAAGGCAATGGCTCGAGCCACTTTTCTTGCGATGTGGGCGCAGCCCATGATGGCGAAACGCACCGTTTCAGGTTTGGCCATTGTTTTCAGCGTGGAGTCTGGTTTTTGAGTAGTAAACTAGTTTCAAACGAGCAGCCTGCATAGTGTGGCTTCTAAAGTAGTTGATTGTTGTGGATAGGATAGTACGAGCCTCTCGTGTCGTGTCGTTTGTTGACTGGCAAAGCTAGGATGCCATCGCTATGCCACAAAATATTCTTCATTTTACAAAATTTTAAAAAGTTGCTATTGCTATTCTTTAAGGGGGAAAAAAATTAATACCATTAGATTTTATTATTTTTTTATTATTAATTTATTTTTTTAGTTTAACAATTAACAATATATTTTTAGTCTATATTTTTAAATATTAATAATAAATTATGATAATTTTTAATATTTTTCTAAAATCAATTCTATAGTATCTATAATTTTTTTGGTTTAAATTACTTAAATATATATGTTAAGGGATTAAATTCATTTTTTTGTAAAATTAAAACATATATAATTTTTGGACATCATAGAACTCATTATATCTATATCAGTCCAGCTATATATTTAAGTTTTTTTGACAATTAAGTCCAATTAAGTTAGCCCAAACTCAATAAAAATTATTTTTATTACATCAGCGTGTACACATCCGCTTCACTAATACATACATATCCTTCTTCGTCTCCACGTTCCTTTTTTTCACTATTCCTTTTTCTTCATATTATTCCTTCTTCTTTGCATTCTTTCTTCTTCTTAACGTGTTTTCTCTCAATCGTTGTTCTTTTCCTCCTTAGTTTAATTGAGGTTCATATGGATTTAGAAATGAATTCGATGTGTTTTTATTAATGATTGAGTCTTTTAATTGCTTGTTCAAAATTAAACTAATTTCAATTCATTTGTTTGTTAATTGAGGTTCACCTGATGCTGCAAGTATTGACCAAATTTTTTATTCCTTAAGTAATTTTAGTTTATTTCTTAGTTTAATTGAGATTCATTTGAATCCAAAAATACTTGTTCCAAACTGAACTAATTTCGATTCATTTGTGTGTTAATTGAGGTTCACTTGATGCTATTGTTTAGTATTGACCGGATGTATTTTGTTGATGGTTGAATCTATAGTTATTAAAACCGGATCGGACTGGCCGGTTCGACCGAAAAATTAGTAAACCGAATCCAATCCCGGTCCAATCCGAAGTTAGGACCGCTTAAGGTAGAGAACTGGTATGAACCGATCAAATCCGAAATGAACCGGCAAAAACTGGTCTAATCCTGTGATAATCGGACTGGACCGAACCGCTCGAATTGAAGGCGAATCTATGATGCACCAGCATTCTGCAGGTCCACCGTGCTTTGTGTACTCCAGCACTGCCAAGTGTCAAAGCTGGTGAGTTTTGGAAAATTTATCCAAAACGCTTCACATCATAGTTATCAGAACCGAACCGGTAATTGACACAGTCATGCGACTGGGTCACTGGTTCAACTGATGAGTCACTGATTTACTCGGTTGACTCGATCGTAATTAAATAAAAATATAAAATTATAACAATAAAAATAAAAATAAAAAATTAAATGCATGTTTTCAAAAAATATATTAATGATTAATCAAATATTAATTTTTAGATATAATTTATGGTGCAAAAACAGATAATAAATTAGTCACTAATACAAAATACTTTCTCAATTTAAACGAACGAGATAAAATAAAAGATAACATAACCAATATCAATATATTAATATGTTTGTATATTAGGTATTATTACTTATTTGGTATCTATGTAAATCCATGCTTAAAAGGATAAAAAATAAATAAAAAATCATTCATAGTTTATTATATATTTAGTTATTGTCACATATATTCGAATCTTCCGGCCGATTTTTAATAGATTTGACCACCGTTGACCAATTTAATAACATGTTCAGTTTAATTCGCTAACCGAACCAACTAGACCATCGATTCAATTACATGTTCCATTCACATGGGGTTCGAACCCCTTCCCCAAAGAATGCAATAAGGATTGTTGACCACCTAAGATGTAATGTTTTTTACCAATAAATATACAAATTATAATGCATATAGCAATCTTTGAATTTACTTATATTTAATTTATTTTTATTTTAAAGTCATTCATTTTTAAATCAGTTATATTTTATTTAATAATAGATTTTATTAAATATATACAAATTAAAAATATAAACAAAAAAATTTATTAATTACAATTTATTTTTTTAATAAATACTTGTAATATATGAAAATCGTTAGATGATATTTAGTCAAAACTTGTAAAATTATCTAATGGTTCTTAAATATCAACTTCATATGAAAACAACTGTATGTGAATTTTTATTTATAATAATATAATAATAAAATAAATATAAACTAATTAATAAAGTTTAAAATTTAAAAATTATAATTATTTAATTATGTCGGGTTAACCAGTTCGACCAGTGATCTACCGATTGAACCAGTGATCCAGTAACTTGACCGGTTCGATCACCGATTCGGTTCTAACAACTATAGTTGAATCTTTTTGACTATTTGTTTAAAACTGAACTAATTTCGATTTATTTGTGTATTAGTTGAGGTTCACTTGATATTGTTGTTAAGTATTGACCAAGTTTTTTATTTCTTGAGTAATTTTGGTTCATTTCTTAGTTTATTTGAGGTTCATTTGGATCCAAAAATGGATTCAATGTGTGTTTTGTTGATGATTGAGTCTTTTTGACTATTTGTTCAAAACTGAACTAATTGAATGAAATGGAGTAGAATCTAATGCAATTGAATAAAGTGATAATAAATAATTTCATTCTTTGCTAAAAAATTTGGCCAATACTTATCAGCAGCATCAATTGGACCTCAATTAACACATAAATGAACCGAAATTAGTTCAGTTTTGAACAAATAGTAAAAAAGACTCAATCATCAACAAAACACACATCGAAATTCATTTTTGAATCCAAATGAACCTCAATTAAACTAAAAAATGAATTGAAATTATTTAAGGAATAAAAAAGTTAGTCAATACTTATCAGCAACATCAAATAAACATCAATAAACACAAATGAACGAAAATAAACTAAAAAATGAACCAAAATTATTTAATGATGGCAGAGAATGTAAAGGAGAAATTGGAGAAGAAGGCACATGAATTAAAAAGTGGTTATGATGACTTAATTAGACTTAATTAAATATTTTACTTGAATGTAAAGATTTATTTATATCTACGAATAGATGCTAGTTAAATGTTCACCAAGTGCTTTTTACCTATAATTTTTTATAAGTATGTTACTTTTGTTACATAAAAAAATAATTATTATCAGTCTAAATTATATATTAATTAAAATATAAAATATATTAAATAATACTAACTATGTTATTGTCGAACAATTCGTTTATCAAATTATAATTTTATATATAGATGTATATATTTTATATGAATTTAATTTTGATGCACTGTTAGTATAAAATAGTTTTATATATGTAATTAATTATATAATATCACGTCAGTAAAAATAACTACTTTTTATATTAACCGCACAAATGATTATCTAAAAGAACGAATGTGATTGTATAAACATAGTATAAAATCAATTATTTATAGTTTAGAAGTTAAATGTTATGTATAAATAATTTTTATAGGCTAAAACTACTATATCCATTTTTAGATTTTATACTAGAAAATTAATTTAGGTAATACACTTAACCTATTTTTATAGACTGATTGGTTTTTTTGCTATCATTTAGAATATGTGGTTAGAAAGGAATGGCATGATTTTTATGAATCAAAAAACATGCGTTGCAAAAATTATTACCAAGTCGATTAGGAGTTACAAAGAATGAGTTGGCTTTGTTTCATCTAGTTATTGATGGCAATGTCAAAAATAACTATGATTTTTTGTTTAATATTTGTATTGTAACTCTAGACTTTCTAAATGCTCTACCTTACTGTATTAAACTTTTTATTTAAAAAAAAAACACTTAACCTAGTTTGATTTTATAACTTTGATAATATATAAGTATAGATATAAAAAATAACAGACTATGGAAGTAACCTGGTAATATACAAGTATAAACATAAAAAAGAATAAAGAATTAAAATAGTTAGCAATTATAAAATGGGGGATGTTCTCATTAAAATGCATAAAATGTCTTTTGTAAAGACGTTTATGTGTCGCATTATCATTGGATATATTAATTATTTTTTAATTTTTTAAAAAATTAGAATAAAACTAATTTTTTTATAATAATAACAAATTAGAATAAAATTGATTTTTTTATAACAATAACAATAAATCTAAAAATTTAGAGATATATTTATTTTTTTATCAAAGAATTTAAAGATATTCGGTTTAGATTGTATAATACGATCGGATCAAATTGAATCTAATAATTATAATACAGACAATTGAGTTTATTATTGTTACTATAATAAATCGATTTTCTTTTAATTTATTAAAAAATAAATTATTAACATAACACATGTAAACGTCTTTAAAAAAATAAATTTTAATGTTTGTATTAAAGTGATCTCCTTATAAAATACATATAGATAGAGATAGAAGACATACGTAAACGTGTATACACTGATTAAATATTGAGTTGTAACAAAAAAATGATATTAATCCAATGTAAAGAAACTTATGATCGTATTAGATTAGATAAAAAAATAAACAATATTTTATGAAACATTTGTGTTAAAAAATAAAAAAGTATATAAAAAATTGATGAAACATGTGTGTTAAAAAATAGTAGGATGAAATTGGGGCCAAAAATGAGTGTGGCTGAAGCCAATGCATGATATGAAAGGCACGAAGAAGTTTATGATTTGTTCCGTTTTAGCATCATGAGAATCACGCCTGCCACTCCTAGCTACCATCTAATTCTGATGATTAACAGAAAGAATCCCACGGCGCCGCCATATCACTGATTACATTCACTCTATGAGTACAGTCAACACATTCAAAGAAATCATGGAGTCGGATAAAGAATTCCCAACCGAACTGCAATCCATAACCTTCCAGATCCTTAGCTCCAACGACACCGCACATATGGAAGCTATCTTCTACAATCTCTTCTCTCCCGAACCTAAACCCAAACCTCACTCCGAAGCACTCGCCTTCCTCCAATGCTCCAAGAAACACCACCCGGATCTCCTCTTCATCAAGCTCTTCTTCCTCCTCCGATGCGGCGCCACCCCGCTCACGCGCGCCAACTCCGCACGCGCCCTCCACCTCCTCAGCCAACCGGACATCTGGCCCAAACTCAAGCCCATCGCCCAGGCCAGCCTCAAGGTCCACTTCACAGCCTACCTCAAGGAAGAAACCTCCCTGCACGTCCTCAGGCTCGTTGCACCCGTCCTCGCCGAAACCCTTTCCATTATATATAAAGACCACCAACAACAATGGCCTGAGCTTCTTGACTTATTAGTGTCGTTTACTGCCTCAAACGACGACAAGTCCCGCGAAACGGCGCTCTTGGTTTTCGCCAATTTGCGCAAAGACTGCCGTTTACGCGTTTCCGATGCGCTCCGCGGGGCAGTTCCCGTGCTCCGCACCTCGTTTATGGAATCGCTGGGATCATCCAACGCTGACATTCAGGTGGCGGCTTTCGGCACCGTGGTGAGCCTCGTCCGTTTGTTCTCCGATCCATGCGTGTTCCACGAGCTCCTCCGCGCTATGATGGTGGCAGCTTTCGCTCTCCTGCATGGCTCCGACGGGAGCTATTTTCGGCGCGCTTTCGCGGAGATGGTGAGGCTAGTGATGGAGGAACCGTCCCCACTGAAGCCTTATGCGAGCGACATGGTACTCGACGTGCTCCAGATCGTGGAGAGCGACGCAGGTTTGAGCATCGAGACGCAGCAAGCTGCGTTCGAGCTGGTGATGGCGATGACGGAGGTGGAGGATTATGCGACGGTGCTGAAGAGCCATAACCACCAGACTCTGGTCAGGGTTTTCATGATCCCGATGAAGATGCTGATGTTCGTTGAGGACGAAGATGATAAAAAAGAGAAAGACGGGTGTGGTGTGTACAAAGTTGGATTGAAGTGGTTGAATCGGCTTTGCGTGACGGTTGGAGGGGACATAGTTGTGAACATTGGCTGTCATATTTTAAACATTTTCTTGGATTCACCGTACTGGAAGAAGCGCCATGCAGGGATTGCTTTGCTCAGTGTGCTTTCAAAAGATTTCTCAGACGAAATGGTGATCTCATCTACTCTCTCTCTTCTTCTTTATTTACATAACTGTAACAAACTTTTTCTTTTTCTTTTTATTTAAAACAAGTTCTGCTAGGATTGCAGTTAGGGTTATGTTACAGTGAGAGAAGAACTGAACTGGTCCTTATTATGGTCAAGGTTTGAAAATTTATTTGTTGTGCGTGCATACATAGGTGATGAGAGAAAATTTTCTAATGGAAGTTGTAGCAAAATTTTTCAAGTCATTCCAAGATTGCCATGATCGAGTTCGGTTGGCAGCTTTTAGCTTTATGCAGATGCCTACAAACTTTGTCCAAGCGATGCATGTCCTCTATCATCATAGGCTTATGCATGCCTTTGCCGCTGCACTTGACACTACCCAGAACTATAAAGTCAAGGTATATAGGTAGTGTATGCCGTCTTTATTTGATGTGTATGCAAGTTGATATCTTATATTTATGTTGCTTTTCTAGGAACATACAGCATCGGCAATGCTATTTTTTCTAAAGACTACTCTTCCAGACAGCTTAACATTGTACAAGAATGCAGATGTTATAACAAACAAATTTTTGTCAATACTTAAGGTAAAAATTATTATCTTACAGTAAGCTGCATTTCAGTTTATTATTCATGGCATTTTTTTTTTTGTCTTATTTTCTTTTTTAATTTGTTGCTGAGGCTCGTGAGAATTAATGTTTATGTGATTCAATATCACTCTATTTTGACTTTTAACTATTATTATGATTTGAACGGTCAGAGACCTTGGATCGGTTCAATAGTATATACCTCAGTTTTGTTAGTTATGTAATGAGCTATGTGTAAAAATGAGTTTGTCTTGTGATTTTTTATATAAAAATCTGAATGATTGGACATGCATATATGTAGTTATGGCTTTTATATATGAATCTCCATGATATATGGTCCTCTTCTACTTTGGTGTTTCTCAGCCATGTGCTTGCAGGGTAAAGAAGGTGCTAAGCTTAGAAGTATTGCTCTGGTAACTCTCAACATAATTGCACAGCAGTGTCATGAACTAGCTCACAAGTGCGTGCTGCTGTTCCATTTCTTTTCTTTCTTGTCTTTCCTGTTAACACATGTATCACTCTTATAAAGATGATAGCATTATGAGAAATTTCTTCATGTTCTTGTCAGGTATTGTGCGAGTTATCTTCCAATCTTACTAGAAGAATGTCAGGACAATAATTCTGAAATCAAAGAGGTTTTATTTCCTCATGTTTGTTTTCATTGGTATTACACTTGTTAATTGTCATGGATATATGCTCAAATTCTTTTGTCTCTCAATATTTTTCAGGAAGCAACACGTGGAATTCGAATATGTGCAGAACTTGGAACACCTCATTTAAAGCCTCTTGTCAATAGTACCCTGTTTGTTCCATAATTCCTGCTATTCGTTGTTGATAAGTTCAGAACTAAGATTTGTGTTCTGTCCTTCAATTTGTAGGGATACTGTCATATCTCAGTAGTGTTTTGATCAAAGAACCAAATCATTCAATTTCGGAGAATGCAAAAGTATATGATATAGCAGTTTCTGTTCTAGGAAGAATTTGTGAGTTCCATCGTGACACCATTGATGGCTCAAAGGTGATAGTTTCCTTCTACATTCTGGAGTTATCTAATCGTTAGGATTTAACTCTTTTAGTCCGTTCAATTCGAATATCTACTAAAATTAAATAACAGTTCAAAATCCGAACTAACTGTTGATTTCAAGATGGCACTTACAAAATGATGATGTATACAGATTGTTCCTGCCTGGTTAAGTTGCTTGCCACTTAAAAATGATTTGATTGAGGCCAAACTCATGCATGAACAGCTTTGCTTAATGGTTAAAAGGTTGGAAGTTTAGTCCTTGAGATTGATCTTTTCGAATGATTAGTTTCAAAATACATGAAGCGTCAGTTTCCATTAATGGAGTGTTTTCCATAACTTTTCAGACTAGATAAGGATCTTTCAGGAGCTGGTAACCAAAACCTTCTCAAGGTTCTCGTAGTGTTCCTTGAGGTGAGTTACTCGCATTCATTTGACCGATTGAATATTGATCACAATAGTATACGACTATACGTTCCTTTTATAAATTGTATAATAATTCTATTACAGGTTATTGATAACGGTGACAAACTAGGTTCACCTCAAACAATAACGCAGATGAACAATTTGTTGAGGCAGCTTGGACGGAACATTCCTCGTACGGCGATTAATAAAGTTTTGTTTTCTTTAAATGACCGGCAACGGGAACTGTTGTTGCCTTTCCTAGCGTCCTAGTATGCAGTAATGTAGTATCTCAATCATTTTAGCTTTTCTGATGGAAGGAAATAAAAAAAAAGAAAAGAAAATGTATAGCTGATTGAATTGAATAGGGTCACTTGTTAAATTCATAGGACTCTATCTTATGTGAAGCCCTCCCGAAAGGGTTTCTGAATAAAATTGTTGGTTTCATGCTAAACAAAATCATGTTCTTCTCATGTAAAACAAAATCACTACCATTATAATCTTTGTTTAAAATGTTTATTTAACTAGTAAATTAGTGAAATACATGCGAGAGCTACTAACAGGTAACGAACAAAACACAATTTACTTTGAAGTATATCAGAGAAACATACAACAGTACAAATCTAATCCAGTATCAAAACTGCATAATTTCCCCTCCTCCTTTGCAACTCCGACATAACCAACTAGCAGTGACAACCACCAACTCTTAAATCAAAATCTTAATAGATAACAGAGCAAGAAAGGATAACAGAAAGAGATTAGCTCGTTAAAGAAGCAATGACCAGCCAACCCTCAATATGCAAGCTACGTTAGATTTTCTTCTAAGAAATCTTGGATTTGTATTCATATTCAGGTACTTGAAAGGTTATAATACCCTTGACCATTGCTGGTACTTCCCCTAGTAAGTTTGGCAAAAAAGTGTTTTATAAAACCTATTTATATAGTGCAAAATGAACACGTTCACATGCTTTTCGAAATCATAACAGTAACATAGATTACATGTGAACTTAGAAAGATGACTGCGAAATTCACTTGAACATTACATAACGTGAGCAATAAAAAGAAAACGATTTTACTTCAAAATACTTGGTTTTACTCTTCCATATCCTCGTCCCCATCCTCGTCCTCACTCAGATCAAGATCAGCCAACAACTCATCTAGTGGAACTGAAGGCACCTCTTCCCCATCTGTCACTGATGCCATCTCTGATTGTTGATACTCTTTATTACGATACAATGATAAATTGAACCTCAGTTCAGGGTTTTCTTCTATATCCTTTAAGAACTGTTCATAATCTGAGGTCTTCTTGTCTTGTTCAATTCTACCCTTATCATCAACTTCCATGCTAAGTGATTTAAGCTTCCATGAACGAGGCTTGGAGCGTTTCTTCTGGCGCTTCTCTTCATAACTCTTCTTTACTAAAACTGCTTCGGGAAGGACAAGTCCTCTGTACTTGTCCAGTTCAATATCATTAGTGTTAGCCCCATACAGGTCATACCCAAGAGCATAATCACCAGGACTCAAAATATGACCCAAATGAGTCTTGATGGAAAATATCGTGTCATTCTTCCCAAAATCTGACACACGGGCCACTTGAGCCTCCGCCAAAACATATTTAGTACCAGCAATATATACCTCAGCAGAACGAATAACTTCCACATCTAGCACAATATATTCCACCAGCTCTCGGCTAGTAAGCAGAGACTTAAAGGATGCCCTCCAGTACTGATCAGCATCCAAGAAGCAATGTCTCAGGGTAAATGGATCAAGCAGAGCAATGCTGCTGCTAACCTTGGTACAAATCACAAGGGGACCAAGGTTTCCCAAACTAACAGCAACTTTTGGTGGCAGACATATTAAATCCTCGCGGCAAATAGGGGGGATTTCAACAGAAAATGTATATTTGTAGTTGTAGTTATTACTCTTAGGATCATGGGATACAAGTTGCTTATCATGACGGCCTTTCACAGGAGCAACTTTCCCCAGAAATTCCACAAATTTGACACCATGACTCCGATTAGAGAAAAAGAAGTCAATTCCCTGATCTGTCTCTTTGATTCTTATAGCACTGGCAGCGGCATCATGTTTCAGAATCAGCTGCTCCAAATAAAAGAAAGTACGCCTATGAGAAACATGCTGTCGGAGTTGCACGGCGGCGACCCACTGGTCAGGGTTAGCCTGGATCCTGGAGCAAGGTTCACACATTTGATCCCGTTGAATATACTCGACAGGATAAGACTGTTCAAGGATTACTCCATTCAGAATCTCCTTCTGAACCTTAACCTTGACTTTGATCCTCTTGGAGTGGGGCTCAGTCCAAATAAACTCAGCATGTACCATCCTCGCTTTATTAGAATTCAAATTCTTCTGCAACTTCTTCAAGCAAAATGTTAGCAGCTCCTTCGATTCTAACTGTAGCTTGATCCAATTTCTTGGCGGCTGAAGGTAGCTATCACATTCAGGGCAATGCTTGAGCTCAAGACGCTTCAGTAGACCCTCAGTGATATTATTTTCTGAGCTTAAACACTTGACACACATGTTGGCAGCATTTGGTTGCATTTGAATTCCACATTTGCAACACAGAACACTGCCAATTGTATGATGAACCGTGAACATACCATTTTCCATCCTTGAAGGACCTACAATTGTGAAACTTAGAACGCATGAGCATGGAATCATGAACTAAAATAAAATAAAATAAAAAACTCAACTCGTACAATCATAAGAAAATTTTAAAAAAATAGAAACACTAATATCGAACAATTGATGCGTATATAGCTATATAAAACTGAACACTGGACGTAATTCCATACTATTCAACGACTGATTCAAGTATTAAAAAAAAAAGACTCAATTGTAATGGATTTGTAATAAATCAGCTAAGAAATTTATGATGATGAACACTACAGAACAGGCCGAAAAGAAAGAGAGACAGATTTAATGGAAAAATTAGTATCATACTTACGGTGAACGATCTACGCGATGCAGAGACAGAGGCGGCAGCGTCTTCAGAAGACCGACTACAAGCACAGCAATATAGATAGGTTTCCAGGTGAGGCGGAGGGACTGCGGCGGCGATGGTGTTATAAGGACAATGGAGAATTTCGTTTGGGATTTTCCTTCTTTCGGATTACCTATTTTTGTTTTCTCTCTTTCAGTTAAACGTGGACTGAGAAATACACAGCCCAAATAAAACCGTGGCCCAAGTGTGCTCCTCCAACTTAATATAGGGTCCATAATGATATTCAATGTCGTTCTCAGCCCCAAAGAGAAAAACTAAAAACCAAATTGGATTAGTCGAGTCAGTCGTTTGTTCATGCAAGTGTGGGAGTTTTAATCTCGTCTTAAATCCGCGATGTATTAATATATATATATAAGGTGGGATCCACTCTTTCACCTTTTATCTTTTAGATAAATTAGGCACAAGTTTTATAGATATTATAGAATTTATCTATTCTCCATCTATTTATTCAATTATATCAGTTATTTTAATTTATTAATTTACAAAAGACATAGTAAAATAAACGATTTGTTACTTGTTTTGATTGAATGCAATAAATACATATTACTTTAATGAATAAAATGATCGTCTTCTGTATAGAACAATGAATTTATAAATATAATGATTTGGTCTAATTTTGTCTAATTCATATTAAACTAAAAAGTTCTATTATTTTTCATTTTAATAATTTATTCAAATATTTAAATAAAATATTTTTTTATTTGTAATTATTTCTGTTAGACTTAATTCAAATTGTTTTATTTTTGTCTATAATTTAAGTTAATTAAATTATCACCACTAATTTGTCATAGTTTAGATTAATCAAATGGTATATTTCTCAAGTCACCAAAAAAAAATGGTATATTTCTCCCGTTTGTGTTTCTTAAATTGATTATTTGATGTGATATATGTTATAAATAATGTGGATCAAATGAACGAATGTAGAATAATTTATTGCAATAACTATACTAGTAAAAATGTATTTTTTTCAACATATTATTATTATTATTATTATTATTATTATTATTATTATTATTATTATTATTATTATGATGCTTGAAACATATCATAAAGTTATATTTAATTTCGAATTCTTAATCTAATTTCAATTATTGAAATTAGTATATGTTGAATATTTTGTGCTTAAAAATAGAATTATGAGGAGAAGTATATTAAATGATGATTAAGAAACTAATCAAACTATTTTCTTAAATAAATATTCTTATTCATATGGTTATTAGCTTATGTATGTAAAAATAAATATTGTTATGGATAATATAAGAGTTTTGTTTAACTTTTTTTTTCTCTATCAAATATAAGATTGGTTAATTGAATAATTATTTGTTAGCTTTATTATTATTTTTCTTTGACTTATCAGTCTGAAAAAACGATAATACAAATTTCAACATATATAAAAATGTGCAATATATTAATGTAATTTAAAAAATCATGTGTCAAAAAATTAATTGAGATAAATATTAATTATTTTTAATACGTTTGGGCCAACTTGGTTATATAGTTACATGGATGTGTAGCAGGCTCGTTATTTTTTATATTTTTAACATTAAAAATTCTTAAACTTTAATTTTAGTTATAATTTTATAAAATATTTATAGTGATAAACTGATCATTATTATATATTATTTATTAATTTTTTAATAGCAAATTTCATATATATATTAGTTTTTTACCTGTAATATTATTATGGGAATATAAATCTTTTAAAATGATGTCAGTTCTGGTATTATAAATTACTAGTGTTAAACCCGTGCGATGCACGGGCTTATATTTAAATTTGATAAGTTAAATTAAAAATAATATTTTATAATCATATATTTTTTAAATTTAGTATAACACTATCATCATCGTTATATAATAAACGTGTTAAATATGTTGTTTTATCTTTATTCAAAGTAAAATATGAATAAAAGAGTTTGAAGTTTATAATATTCTTGAACCATAAGGAGGGAGATAAAAAAATAAGAACATATATAACTGTAATAATAGCATGTTAATTTTACCCTAAATTTTATATCAAAAAGCTAATAAAAATTTATCGACAACCTAGTATTTTACTAACTTCATTACAACCTTGTTACACATTTCATTTCAAATTTGAAAAAAGAGTTATAGATAAATTAGTTATATTTATAGTAAAGATTTGTACAAAAGTGTAAACCATAACATGCTATTAAAATGAAAATAATATTATTCTTACCTAAATATTATTAAAAACCTCTTTGAACACGACATTTGTTGTTGATGACTTTGGATTGCCGTCTTCGTTTAGAATTAAAACCCTGAGACCACTGCGACTCTTAACTCTTGACAAAGCAACATAAAGTTGTCCATAGGTGAACACTGATTTTGGCAAATAAAGTCGTACATGTGATAATGATTGACCCTGACTCATGTTAATGGGTATTGCAAAGCATACTGTTAATGAAAATTGTCTCCGTTAGAACTTAAATGGCAATCCTGAATCTGAAGGGATCAAGTTCATTCTTGGAATGTACACTTTATCTCTAATATTTCTACCGGTCACTACCGTCGCTCCAATTACGTTGCTGCCAAGTTTGTTAACTATTAATCTTGTCCCGTTGCATAAACCTGAAGTCTGGTCTATGTTTTGCAGTAGCATTACAGCGACTCCTGCCTTCAAAGTCAACTTGTGATTGAGTAGTCCCGAATATTTGATGTCATTTAGAAACTCTGGTGTGAACCACTCATGTTTTACATCTTCATTCTCATCAGCTTGACATGTTGTGTCAGAGCTCAAATACTCCTTTTCCATCCCTGAAAAGATTGTCAAGACAAAATCGTTTACCTTCTCGACACTCTTAAGTGTGGGTGCAAGAATTGCTCTACTCTGAAAATACATGTAATCTGACATGTTTTGCAACAAATTTGGATATGCAAAGTCTACCAAATGAGAGAGAGGATCATCAGTAGTTGTAATCAATAGATCATCTGGAATTTCAACTTCTGATTCATCACCAACAACAGAGCCAATATTTCCATTTCCAACATCAAGTATCCAATTAGTAAATATTTTCATTTCACCTTCGTCTTGATCCGAAGAAGACATTAGAAGTCTCATATTCGTATGCAGTTTCAGAACCTTACAAAATAACCACAGATGGGATGAGTTAATAGCGGATGCTAATATATCGTGTCTACTTCCTTTCGGAATCACCGGAAGTATCTGTCTGAAATCACTTCCTAGAACAACAATCTTACCACTAAATGGTTGATGTGTCTTATGTTGATCGGTAACTGACATAAGATTCCTGAGCGTCCGATCAAGTGCTTCAAAACGGCAGTTGTACCTTCCCTCGCATACAACATATTGAGAACTCAAAATTGGATCCTTTTTTGGACTTCTCTGATCTCTCCTCATACCACATCATGGCGTCGCAATGCCGACAAAAAATTCTGGGTCACCAATATCTATCACATCTAATAATCACCAAGATAATAAATTGTTTTAGTTATATCTACAACAATACTTTATATAAAAATATATCTTTCTTTCACCATGTTAAGTATAAAAATAATATTTATAAAAGATTACCGAAGAATGCAATTTATAGATTAAAAAGATGAGATCATATAATACAATTTCATTGTGCCAACCTCAAGATTTAAGTTTTACAATAAATCAATGTTCAAATACAAAAATTATAATATATAACTATATCTTAGTTTGAATTTTAAAACTTGAACACTAAACGATAATTTTTTGTTTATAAAAAGCATAACAATAGTAAATAATAAAGTGATGATATTGCTACTTTTTAAATTACCTGTATTTTCAGCAACATCGAATATGGCTGGGTATTAAATGTGCACAGAATCATCTAAAATAGTCGTATTTTCAGTAATATCCTCAACTTCTTGAAAAAATTTTGAAAGATTTGTAGTCAATTTCTTCAAAAATGTTTCTCTTTGTATCAGGTGTCTTTTTTTTTCAGCTATGTACACTTCTTCTAATTCTTTAGTATCTAAATTTGAATTAAATGTACTTGCTCCTGTAATCATTAGAGATAATACATCAAGTACTTTATATTATAAAAAAAGAAAAATGAATATATGTTAAATGTTTGAATCAGCTGAATTATGAATATATATTATGAAGGTATTATTAAAGATAAAAGAAGTAAAATTTTAGTTTTGTGATAATTACAATCTATCATGCTTGTCTTACCATGTCTCTTTTGAAGTAGCATAGTCTTCCTATTCAATCTTACATTCCTTTGCAATCTAATTCGATTTGTGTATTCCAGTGAATCTATAATAATTATTTAGCATATACCAATGATTATTTTTAATAGACCAATTAAAAAGTTAAATGTTTGGTCTTTAAGTAATAAAAATATATTAACATAGTAACTGGTAAATATTATTTAATATTTGTTGAAGATGTTGTTGACTTGTCTGATGACATAGACTATTATATGCTTTATGTGTGATACCCGAATTACTTCATGGACTATTCATAAACAGTATTAACTTTATTATACTTTTTTCTAAAATTTAAACAGTATTACATTTTTTTTAAATAGTATAAATAATTTCACATCTTAATAAGATTGATAATTCTATTTATTTTATTATAATCCTTTGTAATTAGCATAGTAACTTATAAATTATATAAATTTTTAAAAAATATTCTCAAATCCAATTTCTTACGTAAAAATTCTCAAACCCAATTGCTTACGTAAAAATTCAAAAAAAAAGTATATTTGAATTTAAATTTAAAATTCTAAACATAATACTTTAATTAAAAATTATAATTAGATTTTTTTTAAATAAGTACACATTAAAAATTAATAACTAACTTAATTGTATCAACAATAATTTAAAGAAGAAATTTATAATTTATGACATTAAATATTAAATTAAAAATTATCAGAATATCAACGGTGAGAATCAAATTAAAAATAAAACCACAAGTAATAACCAAATAACTTCAATTTATATTTAAAAAAATTCTAAATTCCAAACATAAAAATCGAAAAGAACCAAAAAAAAAAATAACAACTCAAGAAAAGACAATGTTTCCACCAAAACAAACATATGCTTGGCATTATTCTATTAGATAGACCCTAAAAGAAATTCCAAAACATGTGCATCCAAATTCTCAAGTTTCTTTCTCAATCTTGATTTTCTTGCAAGTTGAGGTATCTCCTTCCATCTTCGAATCTTCCGACTCCGAGGATAGTCACTTAGTTAGTGTAATAGCACTTTCCAACAATTCAGATTCATCATTGGCCGCAACTTCATTGGAGAATTCAAGTAACAAATTCTGTACAAAAAACCACGTTAAATTAAAGACTTCTTTCTAACCTTTGATTTTATCTCACTAATATTTTTTGAATAAAATTAAGATCTAATTTTGAGAAAACAAACAAAAAAAATATTTTTTGAACAAATACCTTAGTACCTTCTACTTTCTCCCCTTCAATGATTGAGGATGTCTTTGAAATTGGAAACAAACCACCGGTGTAGTCAACATCCTAAAATTATAATTAATTATTATTTATAAATTAGATACTACTAATGACCAAGAAAGCAAAAAATAAATTAATTTTTAATAGAAGTACACTTATATATACTCACAATTTGAATATGGTGAGTCTCTTTGAATTTATTTATGAGATCCATATTATTAGTCATCTTCTTAACTTTATAAGAAGGTGCACTTAGTTGATGAAATAGCACTTTCCAACAATTCAGATTCATCATTGGCCGCAACTTCAATGGAGAATTCAAGCAACAAATTCTGTACAAAAAAATCATAATAAATAATATAAAAAGTACCAATAAAAATATCTTCACTAATGCTTTTAGAAATAAATATTGGTTAGATCTTACCAATAAGAGTGGATCAAGTATCTCTACACAGCTCTCTTCCAAAACTTGTTTTGCCTCCTTGTCAAAGACTACATAACATACACAGTCAGAATCATCAATGACACCAAGCTTTATTCGATACCTGCTTAAAAAAGAAAATAACATAAGAAAAAGTTAAATATAGACTTATTTAATATCTAATCCAATGTATATAGACTTTAATTTAAATAAATAAATAAATAACCTTGGAGTCATGGATAAAAGGATATTAGTAGAAAATTCGCGTCTTCATTGAGTCAAACCATCTCAATTGAGTATGGCAATGGAGAATTTCCGTAACTTGATAGTGTCTATAACTATATCACTCGTATACGTACAGACAAATTATCGATTGTAGGATTGATGTCAGCAATTTTGTGAATATCAACCATTGGAATAAGTAGGGAGATTTTGGATATATGTAAAGAAAGGGATTGATGTACTTTAAATTGTGGTGCTTTACATATCTCATAACTTATCCTTTTATAGTTGCATCATAACTAAATTTTTTAAAATTTGGTTGACTTTAATTTAAAATTTAAAAAATAACAAACTAAGTAAAACAACCCAAATTTAAAATTTAAAAATAACAACTTAAATAAATAATAATTTTAAAATTCTAAACTAACGTAAATATTTATTTATTGTAATATTAGTATGTAACAATCGAAGAATAATTAACGTAAATTTTTTTAAAACTCTAAATTTCTTTAAAAGAATTTATGTAGCTGCAATTTAAAAAAAAATCAACAAAATTTTAAAAAATTATGCTAAAAAGAATTAACAGATTTTAAAAAAATAGTGTTAAAATATAAAAAAGAACAATCTAAATAAAATCTAAATAAAATTAAAAAAATAACAACTTAAATAAAATAATTTGAAATTTAAAAAATAACAACCTAAGTAAAATAATCCAAACAAATAAAACAATTTAAAATTTAAAAAATAATAACTTAAGTAAAACAACCCAAACTTAAAATTTGAAAATAACAATCTGAGCAAATAATAATTTATAATTTATAAATATAAATCTAAAAATTTATAGTGACGACACGTAAGCAAATAAATTCCCAAACTCAACGTATGAGCGCCACGTCAGCAAATGAGCTCCCCATTTGTATTACTATAAAGATGACACGAAAAAATTATAGTATTAAACTACTTTTATAAAATGGTTATAAGGGACAAAAGTCTCCGTCGTCGGCTAAGAAGATCAGAGTCTTAAACAAAATTAACTAATAAAATTTTTAGTTATTATTTTCAAATGAAAGGGTTTAATTTTTTTATTTTATTTTAAAATTCATTATCTAAAATTTAAAGAAATTTAACGTGTATATTTTTATATTTAATTAGGTATTAAATTTGTTGCACAAATAAAAATAATTAATTTTTATACTTGTTATTTAAAAATAATATTTTTTTAAATATATAAAAATATAATTAGATATTAACATAAAAAAAATTTCTATTGATAGTTATAAAATTAACTCATTTTTTAAAAATAATTGAATATTGGATTCTAACTTTTAATCACAACATTAGTATTCTCTCCAAATTATATTTAAATTATATGTAATAAATATCTAAAAGAAAAGAAGTGAAATATAGATTAAAAAGATAAGCAGTAAAAATTTAAAATTAAATAAAAAATATGTATATAATAATATTTTTATTTAAATTATATTATGTTATTAATTTTATTTTTTTAGAACATAAAGGTAGAGAAAAATAGAGAATGAGAGAAAAGAGAGAGAAAGATAAAGAAGAAGAATGAGAGAGGGAGTTTGTTAATTTTGGAAGTTAAGAAATTTTTATTTTAATTATAATGAAAATATCTGGTGGCACATTTTGATTTGTCAAATTACTAATATAAAATATGAATTATAAATTATATATAGAGTGAGAAGGATGGAGAGAAATAGAAAAGAAAGAGAGAAGTAGATAAGAAAATATAAGAAGGATGTTTACTAATTTTAGAGGAAAATATTTTCTTTAAATTTTAATAAGAGTGTCATGTGACACATTTTAGTTATTAAATTAGTTAATAATATATAAATATAATATATAATATAGTTATATTTTAATTTTAATTTAATTTAAATACAATTAAAGAATGTTATGTTGTATATTTTGATTGTAAAATTCGTAATTAGTGATTGATAATGATATATAAAAGAGATAAAATGAGTAAAGAAATGAGAGAGATAGAGAAAGAAAAAGATAAGAGGAAAAAGTTTTTTAATTTTATTTAGAAAAAAATTTTGATTTCAATTACAATAAAAGAGTGATATGTGACACATTTTAATCCTAAAATTAATAATATATAATAAATGTATGTATTATTCCGTGCAGAAAAGGAACGTACATTAGTTTTCAAATTAAAAAACTTGAAATCTTAAAAAATATATAAAAAAGTTTAGAAGATGTAATATCTAATTAAATAATGTAACGTAAGTAGAGGGTGTAATTAATATGGTTGCAGCTGTACACGATGAATCAGCAAGGAAGCAGATCACCGTCCATGTGGATGATTAATGGGCAGCCGTCTCTATCTCTCTGTTAATCAGTTGATCTGAATGGCGACCTACTTCATCACACTTTTCTCATTCTCTTCTCTCACTCGCTAACACTCATATTATGGCGGAGGACAAGCATAGCACCAACTCCAACGCTAATGGCGTCTACGTTGAGGTCACCGGAGAAGAAGAATCTAATAATAATAAACGAGAAAGCGAGAGCAGCATCACCTTATACCAAGTTCTTAACCGCCTCGCTTACGCTATTCTCTTCCCGGACCCTTCTACCAGCGCCTCCCTGCTTAAACGGATCAAGATCTCCCTCGCCGAAAACGCTCCGCTCCTTCCAGAAGCTTCTAGAAAATCCGCCCTCGACCTTCTCCTCTGGACTCGCCAAGGCAGCCCCTTCCGCGCCATCTTAGTCATCACCGTAACTTCTGAACTCCATCATCCACCTCTTTCACTTTCCCAATTTACTTAGTTTAGCTCCTTCTGGATTTTGTTTTCAAATTGAATTACTAGCCTTTTCTAATTAAAATGTTGATCTACGAGTCTTCAATTTTGATTTGATCCAATTCCCCTTGCCACTGTTGTTGTTAGACGACATTTTCTTCATATTGTGCTCAAATTTTGATTCTACATAATATTTTGAACTAATATTTTTGACGTTATTACGAAATTGTAAGTTTTTAAAATAAAATGTATCTTCATATTTAATTTTTATTATAAAATTTTAAAAGTTAATTATATCTAATGTTTTTATAATAAATATTAAAGATTTTATCAAATGAAGAAAAGAAAAAGATATGAAATTTGTGTTTTACTTCTTCTAGTGAACTGGTACGTGGATTACCATTTTTCTTGTTAGAAGAGCTCTTTGGATAGGCACCTTCAAGTTGGAATACCAAAAAGGAAAAAGAAAAGGTGCCACCGAAGTAAAATGATAGCATCTATCTAAATAGTTTAAAAATAATAGTATTTTGATAATAAGTTTTAAAAATGGTAGTATAAGTTAAAAAGCAAAGAGAAATAGAGTTGGTGGATATCATGATAATGCAACATAAGCTCATGAAAGGAATTTATAGAGAATTCATCTAGTGGATTTCCTCACATGCAGAATATAGTTAGACATTGATAGACTAGAATTAGAAGCAAGCAAGCAAGATAATTTCTTCTTATGTTTTTTAATTTTATTCATGGAAGAATAGGCAAAACAATTGTCTCCGTCTATGCCAGCTTCATGGATAATTAAGCATCAGATTGTCCTGTATATACATAAATATTCGGGTATCAAGGTGTGTGATTATTTTCCTTGTCACTGCAGGTTGGGACAATTACTTCTGTTGCGCTCACAGGACTGCTTGTCTTCTTACTTTTCTTTCTGGCTGCCACCATAAACGCTGTTGTCATATCACTTCTTGTGTCTTTGGCAGCAGCTGGAGGATTCTTGGCTATTTTCTTTGCCTGTGTTGCAGCTGTATATGTTGGGGCACTATTAGTAGCTGCGTTTGCAATTTCCGTTACCACATTTTGGGCAAGTGTTGCTGTTCTGTTCGCTACAGGTAAGAAGTTTACTATTCAGAATCCAGATGATACCATATGCCATGTTTCAGATTGATATTTTGTACTGTTTTGCTATTCCATTATTGTGAAATGTTTCATCAATTGTGCGGTTTGAGTAGGTAGGCCATGAATATTTATGATTTGAACAAAATGTGCATCAAGATTTGAAATGCATATTTCTGTTGCAATTAGGCGAACTTTATGCGTATAAGTACACTGATACTTGCCGTATGTTATTTGAGAAAAACAACCTTTTCTACTCCCAATTGGCACCAGGGATGTAATGGGTTACATACTTATATGTCCATTATTTGAATGTTTCTTCACTTAGCTACTTCACAGTCAAAATAGTTGCCCCAGCATTGCCTGCTGGGGCTGTATTACAATCTTTGGGTTTTCAACAAAATCACCGACTATTAGGTGCAGATGACAACCACGAACGAGGCTCTGTGGCATCTATAACTTTAAAACTGCAACTGAGATTGCTTTCTTTAAATATAAGTTTATATTTGATGTTTCCATGATAGTTTACGTGATTTTGCACTCTGTTTCTCCGTTTCCCATTTCTTCTTTTTCCTGTGGGTTTACACTATTATCTTTGGAAACCAATGTGAATCAGGCTGGATTGGATTCTTTTACATCGTGTGGTTGGTAACTAGTAAGAGTTTCGGATATGCCAAACATACATTGAGTGCCACTGGCTCTGCAATCTCAACTTACTCTGCTGCGCGGCATGTCCGCCACCAAATGCGCAAAGATTCAGATTAAGAAGATCATAGATTGAAGCTTATTTATAAATCTCCAGTTTTCCTTTTGGCTGGTAGGGTGCTATGTTCATAAGATGTTAGGTGGTATGTTTCGGATGCCTATCTTCGGTTTTCTTCTTATTTATGAACGGTGTTCATTTTATTATAAATGGGCCTCTATGCTTGATGTTAATATAAAATAGTTCGCCTTTTCCCTACCTATGCCTGGTATTGTACATCCTATTACAGATGAAATTACACTTTGTAAAATGATGTAATGTACAAACGAGTAACAATTGCTGTATTGGTGTTTAGAAAGGATGGTATGGCTTTGGTACTTTTGTTTTACCATTATCTTTTTAACATTCATATGTAGATAAACCATTAAACGCTTTTCAGAAAATTTGGCTTTCTCATAGTGTAAGTGCAAAATGTTATTCGTTTTGTTTGTTAAATGAAAAAGTATAGGTAAACAACTCATAATCAATCAATTTTAAACAACTGTAATTAATAATTATTAATTTTATATTTTTTAAAAAATAAAATTTAAATAATCATTATTTGTGATAATCAATTAATATGGAATGTAATTTAAAAATGTTTGTTAGTTTGTTGTTGGTTAGATTTTTGTTGGTTATCTAGCAGGAACAATGGAATCTCATTTTTATATTACTGACATGTTTTCACCACAAAATCATTCTTTATCACAACTTATGGTTTGACAATTTGGAGAACTAATTTAATTTACGAGAGAAATTTGATGGATTGTATTTGACCATTTTCTCAAATGATAACTATCAAGATGTGATTGTAATTGTACATGTGAATTAATTTCATTAAGATTGCACATTTCAATGTTCCCCTGCTTCCTTCTGATAGATATGGCAACTATCCTCACGGAATCTGTATAAGTTTTTTATTCTGATGGGCTGCTTCCACAACAACAAATAGCATGCCCTTTTAGGGTACAATCACGGGCCAGGTACAAAAACAAAAATTAAATAAGCTAGTAGCTAGCTACATAAAAAAGCTGGCCTGAGTCCTAATAAAAATAGTAAAAATAAGTGTATATATATAAGAAATAACAAATAAGTAACGGACCCAGACCAAAAAAAAAACCCAAATAAGTAACGGATGGAAATATGGGACAAGAGGAATGAAACTGATGTAATAGCTGTGTGTATTTAATCACCAAAAAAAGGCTGTGTGTATTTATTATTTAATATACAGGTTTGATTAATAAAATTCTTCCAGATCTCAACAGTTTCATGGCCGAGCTGAAGGGCTGCTAAGTTCTATAATTTGATGTATTGGTAACAAAATTTGTGTAATTTCAATTTATATATATATTTTTATTTGTAATAATGTATATTATTATTCTTTGTAATTCATTAAAAACTAGATGCATGTGATCCTCAGGGATGATGTTCGTTCGTTATGGTTGTTCAAGGACGATAAAATGACTAGAAAAAAAATGTTTAGTTAAAGTCATTACCTTAGCTTATTATCATATGACAGTGTGTGAAATGTGATACATATTCCATCTTACGATAAAAAGGTCACAATTCAGTAAGTCACAAAAGTATTTTTCTTATAGTTATAGGTAAGGTTATATTTAACTACTGCTATCTCATGATCATCATTTCAATGAACGTAATTTATTTCAATAAGGAAATGGATAAAATATAAAATATATATTAAAAATAAATTAAATTATATATATTTATACATAAATACACGATAATTAATTTATTGTCTGATTTTTTTGTGTGTATATAGTATTTTTTAACTATTTTAGTATACATTGTCTTGATTCCATTTTTTTAAAGTTTTGAAAACAACATAATTTATTTTCCTACCCTCAAAAAAGTATGATTCTTTCGGTTATGGTTGCTTCATATTCAATATTTGAACTAGTCTGAAAAAGTATCTATCTCTCACATGTTGATATATTCCATTGATTTTATATATCTAATTTTGAGACATAAAGACTTTTTAAAAAATTTTTTATTTATATTTGAAAGACGTATTTTAAATTTATTGAGGTTTAAAATCATATTAATTGTTGCAACAAGATTAAATAAAGTAAGTTTTAATTTTTTTCTCTTAGTATTACGGTATTATAATATTTGAGTAATGTTACACATTTAAATTTTTTCACGAACTAAGTCTGACAAAACTAAACAAAAAAACTTATAATAATGCTAGCTATCACTGATTTTTATCATGTTTATCAACTTGATTGGATTTAATTAACAAAAAATACTTAAATGTATAGCATTATTCATAATATTTATTGTAACCATAACATTTTTGCCACAAATGTGATTGAAATTGTCAAATGCAAACTTGCAAATTGAAATCTAGTATTTACAATGGTTTATGTTAAATATTTAAACATCAAAAATTACGGATTACAAGTTTATTAAGATAACTAGATTTAATCATTACACTTAAACAATTATTTTTCTCTTCGAATATAAATCATAACATTATTAGTAAGTATCTTTAATATTTTGATTACCCGTTATAATAAAAATCAGAAGTAAAAATAGGAGAAAAATAAAAAAATTAAGAGAAAAAAATAAAAAATATTTTATTTACCAAAACAAATTTTATATTTCTTTCATTTTTCTCTAAGAACTTCACCAATCTCCTCTTCTACATTTTTGCAGCTTCATCCTCAATTTCTTTAAATTGAGTAGACTTCTTTACCAATAAATAATTAAAAAAATTAAAATAAATATTATAAATTAAATGATTAGACAAAATTATTGTTCTTAATGAACTCCGAAAACCACTTTCAAATATTATATAAAACTTTGTAGATTATGTGGTTTTTTTCTTTCTTTCTTCTCATCATTGACACTAATTTTTATATATATCTAACATACAGCACCTAATTATTTTCTATTTGAGGATAACTGAAATACAAAAATATATAAAGACAAATAAAAAGAAGCAATCAAAATTATTAGGCTTGTCCTTTGCCATTCCAATCTGGTCTGCCTAATGTGAACTCCAAACTTGGGTTCTTGCACTCTAAATTATTATTAGATCCTGACAAACTGCTCTTGATTTGGGTTGAATCACACGCCTGTGTGGGAAAATAATATTTGATTAAACAATAATTTATCATTATTTATGATAAATGAGATATTGGGAAAATACTTTATTCTATTTTTTTTTTCTTTTATCTATGTATTGTGTATATCTATTTTTGAGATCAATTCCAATTTACAAGAGAATACTTCATAGTATTAGTACCTGCTGGATTTGATGGCCTATGGATTGAGACTGAAACATTGATATTGGTCTGAAACCATCTATGTCGTTTGAATTAGCTTGTGGCCATGGGTCCCTATTGCTGATGAAAACCATTAAAGATCAGAAGTGATCAAATTTTGGATTATTAGCTATTAACAGTAACAAAAATCCAATAAAACTTATACTTAGGGACAACTGATCCAATCTCCACATACAACTGTGTGTTATTGGTGAAATTTCTTATATGTCCTATCTTCCTATGATATTTTAATTAACAAACATGCATACCCTAACCAATATAATAACCAATATCCCAAAAAAATAACTATCAATAAACAGTAGTTATTATAAAATCTAATAGAACATCATATTTCAGGTATTTAATTTTGTATCTTTAAGTAATTAAAGTGGTGACAGGAGAATTTAGGGTATGGTACTGATGTAATAAAGGATACATTTTTTTAGATCATCAATTTAAACTTTTACACTCCAATAAATTAGTACATGCAACTTATTAGATTTGTGTGATCTCAAACCATAATTGATCATATATTTTTTTTCTGGAATAGAATAGTCCTACTATAATAGTCAAAAGATATCTATCATCACTGTTAAAATTTAAAAAATATGCATCAATTATACAAAAAGAAGTTCCAAAACTATTATTTGAATTGCAAATTTATTTTAACCTATTATTGTTTGTAAAAAAAAAAAAATTACATATTTATGCATATATATTAGATATAAGTGACAAACCCTTGTTAAAGAAAGATTCAGAAAAATAATTTTGAACCGGTTAACAAAGTTTTAGGCCAAACTATACAACTTCATTACCTACGGCATTAATTAGCATCCACTTTTGCCTTATTTTTCATTATTCTACTTTATCTTTTATATATCTGAGTGTACATACATTCCCGTCCCTTGTTAACAATGAATGGACTTGGTAGAATTTCATGTCTTATTATTCCATTCCATGTACGGCATGATTCGTGAAGATGTATTCCATGAGAATCTATCTACTAAGATTTCTCGGTGGAAACATATCTAACACAATCAAATAAAGAAGTACCATTTACCGGTAAAAGAAAACTAAGTAAGATGAATGTGAAGGATTATTGGCTCATTTTGGGTTTTATGCTATGTACTTGAGGATAGAATAAGAACCACACTTTTTTATTTTTATTTTTATCAACAATATTCGACAAATCACACACAATTCTAAAGGGAGGAAAGGAAACGAAATTAACGAGGGAAAGAATGAAAAGTGAATGAAGCCGTGTAATTGGATTGCTTTCCTTTTATCCCAATGAACGTTTGATTATTATGTCTAGTAGCTTTCTCTGTTACACACATACCAAAGGCGAAAAAAATTCGGTGAGTTACCAAAAGATATAAAAAGTAACCAAAAGAAAGAAGAAAAATCACACACAATAAGTAAAGTAAAAGCTGCCACAAGAACCCTTTTTAATCTTCATGAGAAAAAACAAAACATATGTGGTGGTGATTAAGTTTTCAATATATGCTATATATATAGTACCTTGAAGAATTATTACTCCATAGTGTTGGGGTGGAAGAATAATCCATATCTTGTTGGCCTCTTTGCTCTTGAAATTGACGCATACCACTACTTCCCATTGGAGGAGACATTTCATCCTCTCCTGATCCATCCGAAAGCCCTGAAAAAAAAAATACTAAAAAGATGACTCCAATAATTTGAAATTCATATATGTGTTTACTAGCATGATATGTATGATGCTTGTATTAACATGTGTGTGAATGCATGCATGCATCTTTATAATTTATTTATTTTTACCATATATATGTATATGTGAATCTGTGTTAAGAGTACTAATGGGGAGTCTTGTTGCATATATATTATGTGTGGGGAAAAGACTTAAAGGGCTTGCATTTTGTGTCAGGCAAGGGACTCTGCAAACAAGGCAACACTCATGCGGTAAAATTTAAAATATGTAATTTAATAATTAATATATTGAAATATATATAAATACATGATGATTAATTTTTAGTACAGATATAATAATTTTACCTAACAAAAAATAATGTGGTAGAAGAAACGTGCCATTTTTCCTACACTATTTTTGTTTTAAATTGATATGAAAATGAAGTAACAAAAAAATGAAATTGGTTGAAGAATGCGAATTACCGGAAGAAGCTGCAGGCTTGTCAGTAGTCTTAACAGTTCGATACATCTGTGTTGAAGAAGAAAAAGAAGAAGCCATAAAATTAGCAGTAACCCAGATTGAAGTCGTATATATTAGATCCGTTTGGTTGTAGTGTGTGAGAGTTTGGGTTTGATGTCATTAATCAGGAGGTTGAAGAAGAAGATAGCTTTGTATTATTACAACATGATGAGTTTACTTTATTGTCCCTTTTTCTTTTGAAAGAAACTATACCTGCAAATGGCTTTTGACATGGGCTAATGTGAGATCTTTCACATCCATCAACTCAAGTACGGACTTGGGTGTTGCTCCTAAAATTCACCATCTATCTAACATTAGCACCCCAATTTCAAATTACCTCCTACCATATACCAAATTAAATTAAATTAAATTATTACTTTCATGGCCACCAAGAAGCTCAACGGCGTGAACAAATCGAGCATGGAGGGTGCTAGTCCACCGCATCCTGGGTGCTCTCATGCTCCTCTTGCTTGGGAGCTTAGGCAAGAACCTTGATCTCATCATCTCCGACGAGCCGTAGTGGTGGTGCAATGGATGGTGCTGATGGCTTGGGATCCCATTATTGAACCTAGTTGTGGCAGCAGCCCTATTATTATAAGGCCCTCCCGCTCCCCCGGAATTCAAGAAGGAAATGGGATCTAAACCCACTCCCACAGGGAAAGGAGAAGAAGATGCAGGCATGTGATGATATAAGCACATCTTGGGATTTGGATTGTTGTGATCCCTATCCATGGGTAAGAAAGGGAAAGAACGGTTGTGATAAACCGGGATCCCTTTGATGGGTCTCAAGGCTTCGTTTATGTGGTTCATGTTAGTCGGCAGTAATGGTGGTGGTGGTGGTGGTTCTCGTCTCCCAAGAGAGAGGTCGGTGTGATGTCCTCCGGCATAGTTAGTGGTGGTTGGAGGGCTTATGTGAAGGGAAAGATCAGGAACACAAGTAGTAGAAGCAGAAGCAGAAGCAGAAGCAGAAGTAGAGGGTGGTTGAATGAAAACCCCTTCCAAGGGCATCTTAATTGTTTAGAACAACTTTATTTGCTTTTAGTACAGTAGGCTTTTCCCGGAAAAAGAACAATCTGGAAAGCAAGGGAGGGTAGCTAGGTAGAAGAGAAAGAAAAGAGAGGATGATGGATTTGAGTTTTGTTTTCCTCGAGACGAGTATATCTCGGAAAATGACACTAGCTACCAGCTACTTACACTCACATTTTTATAAATCCATCAATCCTCTTTTCTATTCACATAAATCATCATCATCTATATACATTCTTTTCATTTCTTTTAATGCTCCTCCTTTAAACAATAACTAAAATAAATTAAATCCTTCTCTTAAACCTTTTATCACCCTACTTTTTACCAATTACTACAATGAAGGAAATGTACCATTATGAAATTCGATAATGTTAAAAAGATTTAAAAAAAAACGTCACCGTTTATTTTATTTAATATTTATTTTAATTATTTTTAGTTACTTCTTTTTTGTTATTAAATATTTTTGTATAAAATTATACTATTCAATTTACGAATCCATTCATTAATTTAAATAATCTAAAAAGTCACAAATACAAAATATTAATTTTTTATTTATTAAAATTTTTGATATTTTATTTTAATTCATGTAAAACTTTTTCAAAAAAATGTAAAATTTTAAAGTTCAAAAATCTAATTTTAGTTGGTTTTCATTTGACCAAGGCATAAAAGGTTTAAGCTAGCTTAACATACATCATATATAATTTGGTATATACTTAGGAAAATATTTTCATATGAAAATAATATTATAAATATGTCAAACTATCAAATGGTTTGTAATATCATTTTCATTTAGATGTGTCTTCATATAAGTATTTAGGTTTAATTACTTTGTTCCTATATTTTTGTAAAATTTTCAATTAGGTCCCTATATTTTTGTTTTTTTAATTGGGTTCCTGCATTAATTTTTTTTCAATTAGATCTCACTTAGTAATAATTGGCTTAATTTTATAGGGACTCAACTAAAAAAAAATTTGGTATAGAAACCCAAATAAAAGAAAAAAAAATGTAGGGACCCAATTAAAAAAAATTGGTGCAAAGACTTAATTAAAAGGAAAAAAAGTACAAAAACATAATTAAAAATTTCGTGAAACTACAGGACCAACAAAATAATTAAACCAAGTATTTACTAATATAATTTGTCATTTCATATGTTAGATCAGCATTTTCTAATAACAAAATCAAAAATAACATTTTACATTTATAGGACAAAGGCCCAAAAAAATATTTTAAAGAAATAAAAATAACATACCCAAACCAAACCTTACTTTTTGGAAGTTAGATTACTAGAACAAAAACAACTTGACGTACAATTTTTAAAAAATAAAAGTAAAAATTGATTGTTGATCCCCATTTTATGTATAGAAAGAACTAAAATTTTGTGTTATTTATTCTATTTATTAAGATGCGTACAAGGTTATTTTTTCTTAAAAAAAAAGAAAAGAAATATCACTGTATTCGACCTTAGATAAATATTTTTATAAAAAAGAAAACCCTTAAAAAGACAATTTATCACAGGATTGCATGTCATATTGTCATTTAAGATTTTTGCTAGTTTCAAGAAGCAGTACATAGGCACACAGGATGGAAAGGATTTTTTTAATATGTTGAAAAAAATGTGTAAAAAGTTTATAACATCGCCATCTTAATAATCAAAATTTTTTTAATTTTTTTTGTTTTCTTTCTCTGTCCCTTTACATTATTCTAATAATAAAAAAAAAACAACAAAATTTGATTCTATTGAAAATTAATACATAGACTGGCCTGGCTTACTATGAATTTTCGTTTTCACGTATCCACAAAATAACAAAGAAAATTTATTAGGCTCAGAGGTAGCCTCGTGTGTGATTCCTTACCTCTACTAACTGTTCATAAATAAACAAATATATCTTTCTTCCTTTCTTTGTTGTATTTAAATACGGAAGTAATTATTAATTAAATGGTTATCGTGGTCTCATTTTCTTGCTTAAATAGGAATGCTCACTGATAGGACAATACTTCTTTGTTGTTACAATCTTCAAATTCTCAGTTCATTCATTGATTTTTATAATGTTCTCGTGTACTACATACTTGTATTAAAGAAAACAAAACTGCAAACAGGAAAAAAAAAAAAAACATTGACTTAAGTGTGAGAGTTAGAGTGAGAAAGACCCACACAAACAAACGCATTTTGTTGGATTCTCCAATTAATTTAATTTGTATGTATGCATCTCCAAAACTAATGCCGATTATTTTATTAAAGAACCGCATATCTAAGAGCTTACGGCAATCAGCATCAAAGAATTAACATTTTTGTACAGTAAAAACTCATATGGAATTTTTTTTTAAGTTATTAGTTAAAATTTATTAAATAATTTAGTATATTTAATTAAATTATTATTTAATATTTATCAACAATTAACTTTACATAAAAATAAAAATAATTATACGTAAATTTTTATCTTTTATATTTTAGTAGAACTACAAAATTTCCATCTTAACTGTACCACAAATTTTTTATATAACTCAAATGTTATAGTTTTTTTATTTTTTATTTTTTTTGTCCAAAGATAAGGAAATTTAAATTTGCGATCTCTTGTTGTTTGATAAGGATATTTTTTATAAATATCAATTTTATAATTAATTTTAAATTTGATACCTTACTTTTTATTTCATTTTGTTGAGATTTGGAATGAATATATATATGTATAACGAAAAACGAAAGACAAGCATTTACGTTTGATATACTACTAGCCAGTATGGCTTTCCCATTATATTTTTCTCTTGGAATGATTTGGAAAAAAAAAAATCCGATAGCATTGACCAATGACCAAAGTTGAGGGGGTGCGTTATTGTTTCCAAAACCCTAGGCTAAATCAAATCAAAGATATATAATGATAAACAATATGGGATCTTTAACTCCTAATTTAATTAATTGCTGACACCGTAAATAACAAAACTTAGCCATTGGAGTCTCAACCTTCTAATCAAGCACCCAATTAATGAAAGGTAAAGTTTTTTATTCGGTTTGCCACAGTGTGCCAGTGCCACCATCTGCAATGTTACTACTACCAAAAAGAAAATAAAAAAAAAACTACTATAGGCTCATTAAATGCACAAATTGGGTACAGTGAATGTGCAAATTGGTTCTCAAAATTAAACTCTCTTATTTTTTTCTTTTTTTTTCCCTGGCATCTTCTTTTAACGCGTTGCTGTAAGAAATGGTCCTTGACCGACATGCACAGAGAAGTAGTTAAACATTTCATTCAAATTGTTCGTCGTATAATGGCAAATATTAAATAGTTGTAACCAGTTCTACAGAGCATGATCTTGGAAACACATTAGACCTTATTCAATCACACTTTTGTCATCACACTCAGCAACTTTGTATGTCTGTTACACTCTCTCTATATATTAAATTCCGATTTTGAGATGTGTCATAAAAATTGAAAGAAAAAAATATATTTTATATCGCAATTATTATTACTGAAATGATTGTAAACTGTTTGTTCATTAATCATTTAGACTAGATATAATATGTACATCAGATTTAATTTTAATATAGGTTTCCATTCTAAACAAACCACTAGCTCGTGCTGTCTTATTAATCAATTAATAATCATTCTGTCAACAGTCACAATCATAATTCGTAATTTGAGTATGTCAATTGTCATCTATCTCCAACAGTTTGTTGAAATCTCATTAGGAGTTAGCTAGTATTAATGTAATAAGCTCAGTTAGGACATCCTTAATCGTGAAACAAAACTCTATTAATTAATTATTAATTAGTTCGTTTTTAATGTCAAAGGAGGTGTGAGGATTGACATTTGGAGATGAAAAATTGATTTCTGGATTGAGAGTCAAATAACTGCCGTAACATTCGCGAATATTCGATCTCTTTGACGTTGGCATACTCAAAATTGGTCACAGTCAGAGAAAAAGGGTTTAAACGGATCCATATGCATGATGAGCACTCTACATATATATATAATTATTAGGTATATATACATAAAAAGTCGTCAATTCGAGTCAATTACAGATTACATTCTTACAGAACAGTAGTAGTATAAATCGGGCCACGGAGCCGACAGATGGAACACACAAATAAAGAAAAATCTAATCACATTTGCTTCCTGCATCCCTTCCCTCTTTTTTTTTTCTTTCAATTCAACGGCTGAAATAAAACAATATACCATAATTAAAGAATTTTAATTTGAGTAAACATTTAAAATAATCTTCAAAAAAAATTTAAATCAGACATTTTAATACTCAACAAATTTTTATTATTTTAGGGATTCTTGAAACAGATTAATTTCAATATAAAAAGACTAATTTATTTTATAAAAGTATTTGTCATAAATCAAATTATCATATTATAAAATTTGTTAAAATTTATTTATTCAATATAAATGGACCACTCTATCTGATAATATGTGTAATTCTCAGAAACTTTTTAAAATGACGATGTTGTCCTCATGCTCCATTACGCTTACGACGCCTACAAGAAAGTCTGGGGAGGCCTGCACCACCTGCGCCCCAACGGCCACGCTGGGGATTTGTTTTCTTAGTGATAAATTAGGATTTGTTCTACATTTTAGTTTTTATTTTTTTAAAATGATTAAATTAGGTTTATTTGATTTTAATTTTTTTAGTGTAAAAGAATAATAATTTTGTCACAACGATAAAAGAGTTATTTAATTTTTTAACAAAAATATCTTTTTATATCTATCTACAAGAATATTTTAATATATATAATTATATAATATTTTTTAAAATAAAAAGATAAATACTGATAAAGATAAATATAATTCACATATAATTTTTTAATTTGTTCATATATTTCATCTTATTAATACATATAAATTAATTATCGTATCGAAACAAATATCTTATTTCAATAACAGAAAATAAGAATTCCATAAAATTTGATCCTTTATAGTATCTCTTTTTTACAATTAATTAACCACATCATTATTAAAATATTTCTAATTCTGTTTGTATACAATTTAATTAAATATATCAGAGATATAATTATTTATATTTTTTTTATTAATTTAAATTTTTAGAAAAAAATTATATTATGACGTGATATTAAAATTCTATATCTGCAATATCTAAAATTCAATACTAAAAAAAAGCATGAAACAAAATAAAAGGATAAAAAATTATATAAAAAATCAAATAAACTTTTAAAAAATTTTTACTTAAAAAAAGGTATTAAAGATATAACTATTTATATATTTTTTTATCGGTTTAATCTTTTTAAAAAAGTAATCACATGAATCTAAATATATTGATGAACTTAAATGATTAATACTTTATAGTAATTTATTTATTTATATGTATTATTAAAAAGTGGGAAAAGGTAGAATGGTTAGTTAGAGAAGGCGGCAGCATAGAGAGGGCTGAAAAAAGATTTGGTTGAGAAGATTACATTATTAGCACATAATACTAACTTTTAGAAATTCCCCATTCATCATATTCATCAGAACAGGGTTTTTGCCCCACAAGCTTCTTATTTATTGGCTGTCAGTTTGACAAGAATGTATGGTGGAGAATATGGAATAGCCTGTACCATCAAAACTTAGTATTTGGTACACACCCTATATGTGTACCATTCACAGCATTCAGCTCTCTATTCTCCTCTCCCACACCCCTTCCTTATTTACAATAAGGTATATGAGACATTATAATATATCGTAACGTAAAATTAAAATAATCCGTAGGAAAACAACAGTGTAGACACATAGCAGAAAATTCTTGCTAAAAGCCTCATTTTTTTTATGCTATTGAGGATTGTTATAAGTATTACATATTTTTCTTCATGCTATTATTAGATATATGCATTGCTGAAAAAATGTGATGAGGTTCCAAAATCATTGAGAAAATAAATAGTTAAATATATAATAATTTCTATTTTTATTTATTATTGGTTTACATTTTTTTAATAAGTAATATTATGATGTAATATTAAATTTTTATAATTAAAAATTTGATTTTTATTAATTTAAAAAAAAAATCCTAACATATAAAATAAATAAATAACTATAAAAAAATATTGAAAAAGAAAAATTTAAATTCTAAATCCTAAATCTATTAATTTGGACCGGATTGATAATACGGAACTAAGGGCATTCAATTGAATTGGGCAAAAAATAAAATAAAAATATGTAATGTAATTAAAAATCAATGAAGCTCTAATTTTAAACACATGTGTTGTTTCTCTTGGAAACTTGGATTGACAACACAAAAACTAACCGAAAAAAGGAAAAGGATCGAGTTCCAAGTAACACAAAACCTAAAGAGCGTAAGAATGGAAGAAGTGATATGGTCATCCCCGACCCCTATGCTTTCCCATAAATGTGACATTCATTGCACAAATTAAAATCAAACCCACCAAAGTTTTCTTTTTTCTTTAAAAAAAAAAGGAAGAAGCAAGAATATATTAGAGAAACATATAACTGTGCCTTTTTTGAACTCAATTTGAGCAACCAAACCACATGATGACACAGACATCCATCCTCTCCATAATTGGCAAAATATCACTATGATACGTCTTCTCTCGCACAAGTAATGCTCTTTTCATAAGGTTTTTATTTTTATTTTTTGTCACTCCACATATTTAAACCTTTTTAAACTTCTCAATGTATTGGAATAATTAATGACACTCCCTTTTAAGAATGATATTATCTAATACATATATCATCATTCAAATATTTCTATTTATCAACTTAATTTTTTGAAGCTAAGTTATTTCATGACATGTCATTACATTCTTGATGAGAGTCGATGGTAGCAAGAACTTAATTGAATGAGTTCTTAATTATTTGGCTCTTCTTTAATTTGGATTCATTATTCCTCAAGAATATAATTTTATTGCTTTTTTTATTTTTTAATTCTTCTTCTTCTTTTTCTCGATGTGATTACGTTACTATATATATGTGTATGTTCTGTTCCACTATAAAGCTCTTTCAATTTGAAATGCGTGCTCCCAACCACAGTCACCATGTTCTGTACTTCTGTTTAATGAGTGATTATCTCGTGACATCCTAGCTAATAATATATAGCTACATAATATGACTTTTCTTCTTTGCAAATATATATATATATATTTTCTGTGTTTTATAAATTGACAACTATATTACGTATACACTAAAATCAGCTATAAAAAGTAGTTATAAATATAAAATATATGTTAAAATACAAACATACATTGAAAATAAATTAAATCATATATGTATTTATACATAAATACGTTAATAGTTGATTTTAATTGTTGATTTTGATGTAAAAATAATATTTTTGATAATTCAATCATACCGTATGAGAAGATATACATATGACAAAATTAAAATTCAAGATTTTGTCTTACTAAATTCAAAGAATAAATTATAAAGTTAAACAAAACAAGATATGTATGTATATTATTAGGTATTATTAGGTGAGAGTATTAATTTGTGATTTTTGTTAGATCAGAGGATTAAAATGTTTCACAGAAGAATCAATTTTAGGGCATGGAAAGGTAAATGATAAATGCTTGTTTTCATAAGGTTGGTTATGAAGTCAATTTTGTGTGGGTATAAGCAGGGGAACCATCTCTCCCATTTCGAAGTAATTTATGAGCCATAAACTAAAAATAGAGTTTCTAAATTAATTTTATTGGGATAGCAACAGATATTTTAAAATTTAAATAAAAGATTTAGTCAAAATAAAAAGTAATCAATTTAAAATTTTTTCATTTTTGCATTCTAAAAAAAAAATGTAACTACTCAAATAAAGATATCTAAAACGTCTTTTTTTAAAGATGTTTTTTATTAATTATAATTTAATACATATAATCGATTAAATCGTATTATTTTTATCAAAATTATGATAAAAAAAATTAATTTGACCAAAAATGGTGAATCAAATTTTGAACCGGTCTAAATTAATATTATTTTTTATAAAAAATGACTACCATATTTTTATTATAGAAATTGACTAAAATACTCCAATTATATATATATAAATTTTGAAAACTCTAAATTCTAACCCTATGATAACAGAGAAATAAAAGGTTAAAATTTAAGATTTTCAAAATTAATATATATAATAAGAATATTTTAATTATTTTTTATAATAAGAGTATTGTAATAATTTTTTATAAAAAAATATTAATTTAGATCAGTTCAAGATTTAATTCACTATTTTTTCAGTTAAATTAATTTGTTTGGCCTAATTTCAACAAAAATAACATAATTTAATCGAATTATATCTGTTGAATTTTAATTATTAAAAAATATCTTTAAAAAAAGACATTCTAGACGTTTTTATCGGTTAAAAAAAAAAAAACAATTGTTAGCAGCAAAACGTTTTCAAATATCCCAAGCCTTATATATAATGATTTATGAACTTTCAAGAAAGATTAATTGGCGTTTAGTTTGGTTTAGATTCCTGACTACTATTGAGAAAACAAAAATCGTAATAACATGACTACTCTAAACTTAAATTACTATAAATTAAAAGATTTAACTAATATATATCCTAAAGATACAAATTAAAATTTTTATTAATAGAAGATTTTAATTTTTTTATTTTTAATAAATACATAACAATTACATTAAAAATTAAATTTTATACAATTTTTCTATGTTAAGTTTTTTATGATAATTTTTTTTTCGTAACTTCTAAATTAAATTGAAGTATGTTTGGCTTTCATAATATAAAATAGTGTGTCTGGGATCATTGAACCTTAACAAGGATACAGACTCATTAAGTTAATAAGAGATTATGAACAATAACAATAACAATAACATACCCCACTTCCAACAACCACCACTTATCCCACATCAATGTCATTTAGAGAATGTGGTTTCCATATTTATGTAATCATTGACTCTAAATATTGATAGAGGTTGGTTAGGCCTATGCGCACAAAAAAGTAACATAATTATTTCATAGTCACGACATTCACTATATATTATTCCTGATGATAATATTAGAATGACTAGTCCAAATCTACGTTTTGGACGTTAGGCCAAAGATATTTCCTTCTCTTAGAGGGAATTTAATTATAATGCCAAGGGTCCCAATATAATTAAAACCCATTGGATGTGAAGTTTGTGAATAGCCCCATACATGCAAATATGCATACATGGCTGAAAACAAATGGAGACATAAATGATAGTGAACCATCAAAATATATATATTAAAACTGATATATATGTCGCCCTTTTCTTTTTGATATGATCGATTCATAGATTAGTATATATAGTGGATTATTGTATTAAGAAATTTGGACCGCAAGATTTAGCTAAGAATTTGTCACTGCTTGTATCATGCCCAACCTTCTCAATAATTGCTATGCATATTCACTTACTTCTATAGAGTAACCGTGCCCCTTTGATAGCGTTACTTACATGAATCCAATCTTAGCATAAAATATAAGACAGATATATCCATATTATAGTAATTAGTGGAATTTTTTGTTTCATAAAACCTTGCCTCCTTCTTGTTAAGGATCAATCGTGACTCGTGATGTGCGACCCAGAAATTCTGAAATATAACGCTATGAATAAATACTCAAATTAATATTTAAAAAAATATGATTTAACGTCTTGATCCTTAATGAATTTTTATTATTTAAAATTTTTATAAATTATTATATTTTGATGCATAAAATCCTAACAAATAAAGTTGTTTATCGGTCAAATTGGTTCAGTGTGGATTGGAGAAGAATTAGAATCTAATTTATTAAATTTTAGTTTGTTTGCATTAATTTGGGTTTGAGGTTTTCTTTTTTAGTAAATTCGAATCAATCTAAACCGATGATTAAACATGAGTCGTATCAGTTTGAATAATTATATATCCAATTGAAAATAAAATTAAATAAATATTTTTTTTTAAATAAAATATTCTAATAGTTTAAAAAAAACAATACATGATCAAATTTGTACTTAAATAAATATCATGATTTGGCACGGTTTTGGTCGAGAATTTGGGGCAGACAGTGATGAGAAAGCTGGACTTTGTGATGTTGTATCGAAAAATCCATAATTGATTGATAGTGAGAGTGCATACTTGGTGAGGAAGTGTTTGCAACAATAGTGTTCCTAATAGGCATAATTCATTTTCACTATTTTTTAATCTATAAAAAAATAATGAAAATATAATTTTCTAATATTCACCAATTTCACAACACCTCAACATAACTGAGATCCGTAAACCTCAAAACAGTTGAATTTTAAAAAGTTTGAATGAGTAAATTTAAGACAAAATGTGAGAGCAGCAATGAGTTAAAAATAAATTTGATGGTTAGAATTTAAAAATAATTAGAAACGATTGTCTATATTTAGTTTTAATTTAAACTATTTGTTTATTAGGATATATTAAGTTTAAATGTAAAAAAAAACATAAATACATTTGTAATTATTTCATAAATAACGACACACAAATACATTCAATACATTCTTCTTCATTTTATATTCTTCGTGAGTGTGTGCTTTGTTCTTTTATTTTCCAACAAAGTGGTATTAGAGTCACTCATAAAATGTCTTCGTCAAAAGGAACTACTTTATCTTTTCAATGCCCACAATTATCTAAGCTCAACTATGACAATTGGGCAGCTCGAATGAAAGCAATTCTTGGTGCTCAAAGAGTGTGGGAGATAGTTGAAAAAGGCTATGTAGAACTAGAATATGTGGACAAGCTAACAGAAGTTTAGAAGGAAGAATTAGAAAATAAAAGAAAGAAAGATCAATGTGCACTTACTATCATTCATCAAGGCTTGGATGATGATATGTTTGAGAAGAATGCTGATATAACCAATGCAAAGAAATCTTGGTATACTCTTCAAAATTTCGTCATAGGAGTTGAAAAGGTGAAGAAGGTTCGTCTACAAACTCTAAGGGCTGAGTTTGAGTCTCTAATGATGAAGAAGACTGAATCCATTTCGGATTATTTCACCAAAGTTTTGACGGTAGTGCACTAAATAAAAAGACTTGGAGAAAAATTAGAAGATGTTCGTGTTGTTGAGAAAATTCTTCGTTCTCTCAATTCAGAATTTTACCATGTGGTGGTAGCCATTAAGGAGTCCAAGATTTGGATACGATGTTCATTGATCATTTGAATGGTTCTTTACGGGCCCATGAAGAAAGAATGGATAAAGGCAAGCAAGAACGTGTGGAACATGTCTTGCAGGCAAAATTTTCGTGGAATGCTAGAGGAGAAATCAATGAAAGTGGAAGACAAGGATGAGGTCGAGGTCGTGGACGAGGACGAGGATGTGGTTACGGAAGAGGAAGAGATGAGAAAAATTATTATCAAGAGAAAAGAAATCAAAATTTTTCTCGAGGTCGTGGAAGAGGAAGAACAGTTGACAAAAGACACATTAAATGCTATTCATGTGGAAAGAATGGACATTATTTTTGGGAGTGTAAGAAAATAAACTTGTTGTGCACAGTGAAGATGTTGAAGAACCAACATTATTCATTACACTCAAGGAAGATCAAAATTCTGAAGATAGTACATGGTATCTTGACAATGGAGTCAGTAACCATATGATAGGTGATTGGAGTAAATTTATAGCACTCGATACCAATGTAAAAGGACACATGCGTTTTGGTAATGAATCAAAAGTAGAAATCAATGGCAAAAGGACGATTCTATTCGAGCTGAAGAATGAAAATCATAAGATTCTTTCCAATGTTTATTACATCCCAAAAATAAAGAATAATATCTTGATTATTGGGCAACTTATGGAGAATGGTTACAAGATAGTCATGGAAGATCTCTATCTTTGGCTTAGAGATAAAAATGAAAATCTTATTGCTAAGGTTTCTATGACAAAAAATCGTATGTTCTTGTTAAACATGAGAAGCGGTGGAGCTATATGTTTGAAGTCATGTATTGAAGATCCACCATAGATTTGGCACATGAGATATGCATATTTAAATTTTGGTAGGCTCAAAGAATTGGGAACAAAAAAGATGGTAAAAGAAATTCCAACAATTGATCATCCACATCAGTTATGTGAAGCTTGCTTACTTGGAAAACATTCAAAAAAGAGTTTTTCAAAGTAGTCCAAATCAAGAGCTACCAAGCCACTTTAGTTTATCCACGCGGATGTTTGTGGACCTATCAAGCCTTTGTCACTTGGTAAGACTGTCTATTTTTTGCTTTTTATTGATGATTATTCAAGAAAAAACATGGGTTTATTTCTTGAACCAAAAAAACAAAGCATTTGAAGCACTAAAGAAGTTTAAAGTCCTCGTTGAAAAAGAAGGTGGCTATGAGATAAAAGCTCTCAGAACTGACAAAGGTAGAGAATTCACTTCGCATAAATTCAAATTTTTTTGTGAAAATTATGGTATTCGACGTCTCCTAATTGCTCCTAGATTGCCTCAACAAAATGGGGTTGCTAAAAGAAAGAATATGACAATTCTAAATATAACAAGAACGATGTTAAAAAGTAAGTCATTACCAAAAGAATTATGGGGAGATGCAGTTACACGTGCAATTTATCTCTCAAACTGCTCACTTACCAAGAGTTTGAGAGATATAACACCTCAAAAAGTATGGACTGGTTTGAAGCCTAAGTATCACATTTAAGGGTATTTGGATCTATTGCATATGTCCAAATTCCTGAGCAAGAAAGATCGAAACTTGATGATAGGTGCCAAAAGCTTGTATTTATTAGTTACGAGGAGAATACTAAAAGCTACAAATTCTTTAATCCCATCAATAATAAAGTAATAATAAGTAGAGATGTTGAGTTTGAAGAAAATGCAAAGTGGGACTAGAGTACACAAAATGAAGTCACTTGTAATTTTCTGCTTTACTTTGAGGAAAAAGAAACCCCGATGCAAGAAGTGCAAGGCGAAATCGATCCTTCAACACCAGCATTAACCCCACTAGTATCATCATCGTCATCTCCATCCTCTAGTTCAAGCGAAGGCCTTCATAGATATCGAAGTCTTCCTGATCTCTATAAGCAAACAGAAATGCTAGAGGATGAAAATTTATTGTGTTTACTCTCCAATGATGAGCCTTTAAATTTTAAAGAAGCTGTCAAAGATGAGAAATGGATACAAGCCATGGAGAAAGAAATTCAAGCAATTGAGAAGAACAACACTTGAAAACTTGCATTACTTCCAAGTGGTCATCAGGCTATTAGAATCAAATAGGTTTACAAAGTTAAGAAGAACTCTAATGGTGATGTAGAAAGGTATAAGGCAAGACTCATTGCAAAAGGGTATAAGCAGAAGCAAGGAATAGATTACGATGAGGTGTTTGCTCCAATTGCTCGCTTGGAGACGATAAGGCTATTGTTGTCACTTGCAACATAGAACAACCGAAAAATCCATCAAATGGATGTGAAGTCTGCTTTTCTGAACAATAATCTTCTGGAAGAAGTTTATATTGAACAATCTTAGGGTTTTGTTGTTGAGGGTTGTGAAGATAAAGTGTTAAGGCTTAAAAAGGCCTTATATGGACTGAAACAAGCTCCAAGAGCTTGAAATGATCGTCTTGATACGTATTTTCAAGATAATGATTTCACTAGGTGCATTCATGAATATGCACTCTATGTGAAAGAGAAAAGAGGAAATTTGTTATTTGTTTGTGTCTATGTGAATGATCTTATATTCACAGGAAACAATCAAATAATATTTGAAGAATTTGAGATGAGTGATATGGGACTAATGTCTTATTATTTGGGAATTGAAGTGAAACAAATGGAGGATGGAATTTTCTTCTCACAAGAGGTTTATGTAAGAGAGCTATTGAAGAAACTCAACATGCTAGATTGCAATGCTACCAATACACCTGTAGAGTGTGGAGTCAAACTTTCCAAAGAGGAAGAAAGTGTAAGAAAAGTTGACGAAACATTATTCAGAAGTCTCGTGGGGAGTTTAAGGTATTTGATATGTACCGGACCTGAAATTTTATTTTTAGTTGGGTTAGTTAGTCGTTACATGGAGAATCCAACAGAAACCCATATGAAGGCAGCCAAGAGAATTCTTCGCTATCTTAGAGGCACTCTTGAGTATGGTGTGTTTTATTCAGTTTCAGATGAATTCAAATTAATGGGCTATTGTGATAGTGATTATGTTAGGGATATTGATGACAGGAAGAGTACTACTGGATTTTTTTTCTTTTTAGGAAATAATGCAATTTCTTAGTGTTCAAAGAAACAACCTATAGTCACTATTTCAACTTGTGAAGTTGAATATGTTGTTCCTACTGCCTGTGCATGTCATACAATTTGGCTGAAGATACTACTAAGGGAACTTCATTTTGAGCAAGCTAAATCCACCAAGATCATGATGGACAATAAGTCAGCAATTGCCCTAACAAAGAATCCAGTGTTTCACAACAGAAGCAAGCACATAGAAACAAAGTATCATTTCATTCGACAATGTATTGAGAACATGCATGTAGAGGTTGAGTATGTGAAATCACTTGATCAAGTTACTGACATTTTCACAAAACCTCTGAAATATGATGCTTTTCAAAGGTTAAGGATTATGATTGGAGTCGAAAAATTATCAAGTTTAAGGGAGAATGTTAAAAATAAACTTGATGGTTAGAATTTAAGAATGATTAGAAACCACAGTTTGAATAAGTTGTCTATATTTAGTTTTAATTTAAACCATTTGTTTATTAGGATGTATTAAGTTTAGACGTCAAAGAAAAGTATAAATACATTTGTAATTATTTCATAAATAACAACACACAAATACATTCAATACATTCCTTTTCATTTTATATTCTTCGTGAGTGTGTGTGCCTTGTTCTTTTATTTTCCAACACAATGGACCAGACAATTGCGACATTAAGAAGATGAAAGGAACAATGGAGCCAACAACATGAAGAGCGCCGAAGACAAGAGAAGACAACACCAACGCTTGAGAAGACGAGGTGAAAAGCCATGGAGATCAGAATTCAGAAGACCCCAATTAACAGTGTTAGCCAGAGAAGAATCGAAGATGATGCAGAGTGAAGAAGATTGGGGGTTGCCGCTGTGACTGAGTGTGTGACGATCGCTGGCTGCCGGTCCGCCACCGTGAATATAACTTAATCGAGTAAATGGATTGGTTTAGGATTGCATGATGCCAAAATTAATACCCGAATCAATTAAGATCAGGTTTAATCGAGTCTGATTTTATTGTACTCAATTAATTATTCATTGGGTATATACTATCCAGAGGAGTTTTAGGAGGCAGATTTATAGCCATCAATTAGTTATTATTAGTATTTTTAATGGTATGAAATTTTATCTAAGGAAAAGTATATGGAACCAACTTCTAACCAGCCAAAAATTAAACAACTCAATTAATTAGAATTATCTTAATTAATTAATTTTTTTTAATTTACAATATTTGTTATTAATTGCTGTTTCATTAAAATCAGCTTTTGATTAATATGTTCCAAAAAATGATCCTGGGATCACGGAGCAGAAATCAAGCCCAGTTATTCACCCTCTATTCCCTTTGGTGGCTACGGTGCATGGTTCTCTCTTCATATCATTGACGGCGCCGATCTCATCCATCCGACCATCCAAGCGGCGATCCCTCCTCAGGGAAGACAAGGCTCCCAATTCTTCATCCTTTCTCCCTCTTGGCGGCTACGGTGCATGGTTCGCTCTTGGTTACATCAACGGCGCCAACCTCCTCCATCGGACCATCCAAGCGCCGCTCCATTCTCAAGTGAAGTCTACGCTCCCGATTATTCACCCTATCTCCTTGTCGGTGGCTACGGTGTATGGTTCGCTCTTGGTTACATCAGTGGCGCTAACCTCCTCCAATCAACCATCCAAGAGAAGGGTGCGGTGCAACACTTCCGAAAGAGAGCATCTTCCATGACATTTTTAATCCCGGAAGGTGAATCGATTAGTACATTGATCAATCCAACCCAAGGCGATGAACAATTCAGTGTGGGTGAAGTAGTTATTCAAGAGCAAGAGGGGTCGAAGGTATGTTGCATAATCTGCTCCTACGTTGTAGAAAATTTTATAACAATGTGTTATTTGAATGTTTATTATTCATGCTAATTAGATGTTTTTGCAGTTCAAAAAGTATATTCATTTAAAAAATTCTGGTACAATGATGTATTTAGTTGAGCAAAGTATGCTTAAAATTGCTACTAAATACTTACCCAGCATGTTCGAATCATAAGAATTGCCATCATTAAAGTATGCTTGACTCCCAGATTTGTTTACATATATTTTTTTATGGTTTTTACTGGACTCATTCATTATATAGTAAGGAAGGATCTTAACTTGATAATGGATTTTTCTGGTGTCTTTAATTGAAGGTCGACGAAATTATCAACGTCGTTGTTACTAGAAAGGATGAGTTGGAATTGGGACACGAGGTTTAAATGTGCTATGTGAATGTTTCTAATTCATACTAATTAGATATTTTTTTAAGTCACATTAGATTTTCCACTGTGTTAATTTTGTATTATTGACTAAGAAAGAATATGTGCTCTTTTTGGTAGTATTTATGCCTTGGCAAGGTTTTGATGAGAATATGTGTTAATTTTACTTTTCATCTACTTTCTTAGGGTAGGTAACATCAATTCGGAATATGCTTTCAATATAATATAACTATATTAATGAGTGCTATATGAATCCTGAAATGGTATCAAACCATATAATGATATAGATCGTTTGGCCATGCGGGTTCTCCATAATAATTATGACCCAAAAAAAAAAAGAAGAGTGATGATTGTACACTTCTCTAAAATACAAATATCATTTCTATATTTATATTTATAGGATTTTACTGAAAATCTTCGCAGGTTACTATATAAAGGTGTTTTGAGATTTGTGAACCTATCAAATGTATTGGTTCCTTATGTGATCAACTCGTTAACCATATAAATTCAAACCAATCCAACATTCAATATATTGGGTTGGACTAAAGTTTTGGTTAGTATTTATAGTGAAACAAATTTGTATAATATAGATATTTTTTAAGTTCAAAAAGCTTATTTATTTGAAAAATTCAGGTACAGTAAAATATTTATTTGAGATATTATTAAAGTATGCTAAGAATTGGTATTAAATATTTACTGTGTTGGTGCTAATTTTAATTCGTATCTAAGTTTGTGTATTGACGTTACAGTTACCGGATCATAGTGGGGTCGGTGAAGAGGAAATTCCAATCATAGGAATGAGTTTTGGTTCGTTGCCTCTCGCACAGAAGTTTTATGCAAACTATGCAAAGAAAGTTGGGTTCGTTACTAAAATTAGGAACATGAATTTCGATAAGACACGGAAGGAATCAAAGATACCGGTTAATCAATCTATTTACTGCACGCGAGAATGTTATCGAGAGTCTAGGGTGAACGCAACAACTCGAGCAAACAGAACAGCCACGAGATGCAGAGCAAGGATGTATGTCATGCTAGACAAGGAGAAGGAAAGTTGGGTTGTGTCTAGATTAGAATTCAGGCATTCTCACCCCTGTTCAGCTAAGAAAGCTGTCCACTATCATGAGTACCGGGAATTGACCATGCATGCTAAGTGCGTCATTACGGATAACGACGAGGCTGGAATAAGACCCAACAAGACGTATCTAGCACTGGCAATGAGGACTTCCAAGGGATGATGAATTATTTCGTTCGAATGAAGGAGATCAATCCCAACTTCTTTTATGCCATAGATGTTGACGATGCTAATAAATTTAGGAGCGCACTATGGGTAGATGCAAGGTGCAGGGCTTCGTATGAATATTACAGAAATGTGGTGTCGTTCGACACCACTTACAGAAGAAACAGGTTTGTATACTTATTGGTGAATTGCAAGAACAGTTATTTGTTAAATTTGTCTTGCTGCCTCACAGTTGTTTTTGCTCTTTTCACAGGCATGGTTTGTCGTTTGCATCCTTTGTCGGTGTAAACCACCATGAAAAGTCTAGTCTTCTTGACTGTACTTTACTTGGGAGCGAGGAGATCCCTAGATTTGAGTGGGTGTTCATGCAGTTAGTTAGATGCGTTGGGGCTGCGCCAAGGAGGATAATCACTGACCAGTGCAAGGCGATGGCTGGTGCTATTAGGAATGTCCTACCTGATACTGTCCATTGATGGTACATCTGGCCCATAATGAAGAAATCACAATTCAAGCTCGGTGGCTACGCTAGGTACGGAGAATTGAATGCAATGATGAATCACATTGTGTGGAATTCTCCTTCGACTGAATCGTTTGAGGTTGATTGGGATGTTTTCATCAAACAATTTAACTTAGGCCAAAACAGATGGTTAGCAGGTCTGTGATTGTTAAATTAAATCCCGTCTGTTGGTTTCTAGTTGCCTATTTATTCACTTTATGTTATTTTTGCCGGCTTTATACCGTTCTTATGTTTTTGCTAAGAAATGTAGCTGGGTTTTCTGCCCCTATAGTCAGTGGATGTTCTTTCAATATATAAACAGAATTTTTTTCTCGTAGTGTGTCTAGATATTTTTTTAATTTATTTTATCATTGTGATGGAAGCTGTCATCATGTTGTTTATAAGCGGCACTGTTATGCATTTTTTTTTGGGCAGACCTTTATGCGAATCGACGGAAGTGGGTTTCAATATTTTTCAAGAGTGAATTTTGGGTAGGCATGAGGAGTACACAGCGTAGTGAAAGTATGCACGCATTTTATGGTGAATTTCTGCATTGGAAGAGTGGGTTGGTTTAGTTCGTCCATGAATACGATAATGTGGTTGGAAACAAGGAGCAAAAGGAGCTGGAAGATAATGCTGCGGACTCGAAAGGAGTCATCCCATGTATAGGGAGCACGGGCATTGAGAGACAGTTTCAGCTGGAATACACCAGTAATATGTTCAGGACCCTTCAGCTGGAGGTAAGAAAAAAAACCCATTGCGTGGTTCGATCAATTGAACAAAAAGGAGATACAATTTCTATTAAAGTGGATGAGCAGAAGGTATTCTGGGGGAAGCCTGTCTATCATACTTTCATAGTCGAGTTTGACCCTTTGAGTCGAAAGGGTCAGTATGAGTGTAACAAGTTTGAATCCGCTGGTATATTGTGTTGTCACACCCTTACGGTGTGGTCATACTACAGAGTTGACACAGTACTGAGCTGATATGTTCTTCCTCGATGGAGTAAGAATGTCATCCGCAAGCACACTTACATCAAGAGTAACCATGACGTGGCTCGGAGTGATGAAAGCAACAACTTGTTCAGGCATCTGTGTTCAGAGTTCTATAACATTGCTCAGGAGTTTGTTGCTTGTGATGAGGAAGCAGCCATCTTGTGATCTACCCTTTGGGATGCAAAGTCCAAACTGATTGATTACCGTGCCAGTATGCGTTCCACTACTATTGTTGCGACTCAGAATACCATGCCCATACAGAGCACAGGCGGTGCTACTGTACATGACATACAGGGACCCTCAAGAGTCAAAACCAAAGGGCGGGCGAAGAGTAAGAGACTTGGAGCAAAGTTGGACAAGTCAATTAAGAAGTCAATGCAAAAAAGAAAGCGGAAATCACATTCGGTATGTATTACAAGCGACATATATTTTAAACTTTTCTTATGGAATGGTGTTCTCGATTAATGTATGCTGATCTGTTTGTGTTGTTGACGTTAGGATTTTTGCCAGTAAAGAATGTCATAAAAACAGTCACGTTGTAGATATAGTCTCTAAACCGACAGAAATCCCTTCGTACAAACGTTTTGGTTGTCACAAGTAACAAACCCCTTTTTAAAATTGATAACTGAGTATTGAACCTCAGGTTGTCTTCTCAAGGAATTGCAGGGAAGTATGTTCTTATTATTGGCTATGAAAAAGGTAAAATTGGGGTTTTGGAAGTAAGGTGCGAATATATTATATGATAAGTAAAATAAAATAAAATAATAGCTGTAAAATAAACCTTTGGCAAGGTATAAGAACTGGAGGTCCTTTCCTAGTTATCCTTATCAATTGTGATGAGAATTGGATTTTTCTCCCACTTTGTCAACCTCTAACTATGAAGGTAAGTTAAGTGGATGAATTCCAATTTTCAATCAACAATGAGTTTGATAACTCTAGAGTCACCAATTATTTAACCAAAGCCAAAAGGGGAAAAACTAAATCTACTAGAATAACAATATCCTCAGATTGGGAATAATAAAAAGGGACAATCATAAACTAAAATACCTCAAATATCATTAAATAAAAATGTCATTAACAGCCAATTGGGCAACATCAATCAAACATAATAAAAGCTTCAGAGTAATCAAAATATAAGAGAGAGATTTAAATAAAAAATAGGAATATTGAACCTGGATCGAATGTCACTCTAGAAAGCTAAGAGAAGTCCTAAATCCTAGTTTCTAAAAATTCTAATTTCTAATCCTAATCCTAATCCTAAGAGAGAGAGGAGAGACCCTCTCTCAAAACTAATCTAAATCATGAGAAGTGAATTATGAGTGCATGATTATGAATACATTCATTCCCCCACTTTATAGCCTATAATCTGTGTTCTCTGGGCCGAAAACTGGGTCAGAAATAGCCCAGAAATCACTTCCAGCGCTTTCTGGTCCGTACAGGTCGCGGAAAAGTGACGCGGCCGCGTCGTCCACGCGACCGCGCGGATTGGTTGTTGGCTAGGTCACGCGTCCGCGTGACCCACGCGTTCACATCGCCTGGCGTCGAGGCAACTATGGCAAATTATATATCAAATCGAAGCACCAGATGTTAGCTTTTCAACGCAACTAAAACCGCGTCGTTTGGACCTTTGTAGCTAAAGTTATAGCTGTTTGAGTGCGAAGAGGTCAGGCTGGACAGCTTAGCAGTTTTTCCAACTTCTTGCATTCCTTCCACTTTGCATGCTTCCTTTCCATCCTCCAAGCCATTCTTGCCCTGTAATCTCTGAAATCACTTAACACACATATCAAGGCATCTAATGGTGATAAGAGAGGATTAATAATAAGCAAATATAAGTCCAAAGAAGCATGTTTTCAATCAAAGCACATAATTAGGAAGGAAAATGTAAAACATGCAAATAGTATGAATAAGTGGGTAAAGAGTTGATAAAATCCACTCAATTGAGTACAAGATAAACCGTAAAATATGGGTTTATCAACCTCCCCACACTTAAACAATAGCATGTCCTCATGCTAAGCTCAAGAGAAACTATAAAGAGATGAAGAAGAATGATAGAATGTATGAGATGCAACCTATGAATGCAACTAAATGCAACATGCTTCTACATACTTGGTTAAAAGTAAACAATTCTTTTAAGAACATACATGAACTGGATTTCACTAATTCAAATCATAAAAATGAAGTACAAATAGACTTG